>NC_134403.1:227523852-227836055 GCF_038048845.1 Mixophyes fleayi
TACCCCGTGTCCCCCCCCCTTTCGCCGTCCGACACCCCCGTGGTCCCCCCCCCCTTTCGCCGTCCGACACCCCGTGTCCCCCCCCCCCTTTCGCCGTCCGACACCCCGTGTCCCCCCCCCTTTCGCCGTCCGACACCCCGTGTCCCCCCCCCCTTTCGCCGTCCGACACCCCGTGTCCCCCCCCCCCCCTTTCGCCGTCCGACACCCCGTGTCCCCCCCCCCCTTTCGCCGTCCGACACCCCGTGTCCCCCCCCCCCCCCTTCGCCGTCCGACACCCCGTGTCCCCCCCCCCTTTCGCCGTCCGACACCCCGTGTCCCCCCCCCCCCTTTCGCCGTCCGACACCCCGTGTCCCCCCCCCCCTTTCGCCGTCCGACACCCCGTGTCGTCCCCCCCCCCTTTCGCCGTCCGACACCCTGTGTCCCCCCCCCCTTTCGCCGTCCGACACCCCTGTGTCCCCCCCCCTTTCGGCCGGTCCGACACCCCGTGTCCCCCCCCCCCTTTCGCCGTCCGACACCCCGTGTCCCCCCCCCCCCTTTCGCCGTCCGACACCCCGTGTCCCCCCCCCCCCTTTCGCCGTCCGACACCCCGTGTCCCCCCCCCCCTTTCGCCGTCCGACACCCCGTGTCCCCCCCCCCCTTTCGCCGTCCGACACCCCGTGTCCCCCCCCCTTTCGCCGTCCGACACCCCGTGTCCCCCCCCCCTTTCGCCGTCCGACACCCCGTGTCCCCCCCCCCCTTTCGCCGTCCGACACCCCGTGTCCCCCCCCCCCTTTCGCCGTCCGACACCCCGTGTCCCCCCCCCCTTTCGCCGTCCGACACCCGTGTCCCCCCCCCTTTCGCCGTCCGACACCCTGTGTCCCCCCCCCCCCTTTCGCCGTCCGACACCCTGTGTCCCCCCCCCCCCTTTCGCCGTCCGACACCCTGTGTCCCCCCCCCCCCTTTCGCCGTCCGACACCCTGTGTCCCCCCCCCCCTTTCGCCGTCCGACACCCTGTGTTCCCCCCCCTTTCGCCGCCCGACACCCTGTTCCCCCCCCTTTCGCCGCCCGACACCCTGTGTCCCCCCCCCTTTCGCCGCCCGACACCCTGTGTCCCCCCCCCCTTTCGCCGCCCGACACCCTGTGTCCCCCCCCCCTTTCGCCGCCCGACACCCTGTGTCCCCCCCCCCTTTTTCGCCGCCCGACACCCTGTGTCCCCCCCTCCTTTCGCCGCCCGACACCCTGTGTCCCCCCCCCCTTTCGCCGCCCGACACCCTGTGTCCCCCCCCCTTTCGCCGCCCGACACCCTGTGTCCCCCCCCCCCTTTCGCCGCCCGACACCCCTGTGTCCCCCCCCCCTTTCGCCGCCCGACACCCCTGTGTCCCCCCCCCCTTTCGCCGCCCGACACCCTGTGTCCCCCCCCCTTTCGCCGCCCGACACCCTGTGTCCCCCCCCTTTCGCCGTCCGACACCCTGTGTCCCCCCCCCCCTTTCGCCGTCCGACACCCTGTGTCCCCCCCCCCTTTCGCCGTCCGACACCCCTGTGTCCCCCCCCCCCTTTCGCCGTCCGACACCCTGTGTCCCCCCCCCCTTTCGCCGTCCGACACCCTGTGTCCCCCCCCCTTTCGCCGTCCGACACCCTGTGTCCCCCCCCCCTTTCGCCGTCCGACACCCTGTGTCCCCCCCCCCCTTTCGCCGTCCGACACCCTGTGTCCCCCCCCCTTTCGCCGTCCGACACCCTGTGTCCCCCCCCCCTTTCGCCGTCCGACACCCTGTGTCCCCCCCCCTTTCGCCGTCCGACACCCTGTGTCCCCCCCCCCTTTCGCCGTCCGACACCCTGTGTCCCCCCCCCTTTCGCCGTCCGACACCCTGTGTCCCCCCCCCCCCCCTTTCGCCCCCTAGACTAGAAAAATGCTGAAGACCAGTGTATATCAATCGATTTTCCTTCTACCAACTCGCATGCCATTCTCAGTACCTCATATTCAGCTACTTGAATAAGTGAGAAAGGAAAAAGGGGTCTATTTCTATAACACTTTATTCAAATATAACAGTACCCAGAACATGTCTGTCTAACAGTAAAAAAATATTAAACCCGAAAATTCTACATTTTCTAGGGTTTTCACACTGTCATATCTTGTGGCAAAAAATCCTACTCCAATGTTCTACACAGAGATGCATATCTGTATGCCTAACCTCCAGCAATCTCCTATCCCACCCTTTGTGCATACATATAAAGGCACAAAACGGATATGCAATCTATAAAAACATGACGCATATTTCCACACAAAAAACTTTCTGATTAATATTAGCAGCTTCTATACACAACACCAACCCCTGACTGTTTCTGTGACTCATGTCAATCTAGTGTGTTTATCCCTGAGTTTGTCTTATGAAAAAAATGTTTTAGCCCCATTACTGAGACTGTCTGTCTTTTCGTATCTATACAAGAGCAGAGCGAGAAAGAGAAAGATCGAGAGATACTAGCACAGATATAAAGAATGAGAAATAAGAAAGCAATGAATAATAGGAATACAAAGCTTTGAATACAAGGGTTTGAAAACAAACATGCATGCAGAAAGGGAGATTTTACAGCAAAAATGACAGCTGGATTGGACTCTATGGGAAAAATGTACTATATTCATTTCATCTAATTCCCTTAGCTATTTGCTAAATTATGGCCCCCTCCCCATACTTGACTAGGGGGTCTTACGTCAACCGTGCAATTCAGTGTCGTCCGTCATTTGTTCATTAAGAACTCGGTATCACTTTAACTACATACCTTTTCAACAAACTTTCTGACTTATGACAGAGAAATATAGAAATTAACTCTTGACTCACTTTGGAGAAAAGTATGTACATACTTCATTTTAGGATAATGATTCTCAGCCAAATTATCATGAGTCACTGCAGCCTAAAAAAAAGTGTTCCAATGACCCATTGTTAATTTGTCTTTCAAGAGTAATTCTTCTATTTCTCTATCCCACCCCTTTAAACACTAAGTCTATAGTTCTTCTGTGTACCCTTATCTGTGAGAAGAAAAAAAAAACAAGCTAGTTATCTTTAAACAGCAAACGAAACAAACATTTTCATTCTTTACCAGCGGCCAGCGATTAGGAAAGCAAACATGTGACAACATAAAACAAACACAATCAACAAAGATTACTTTTAAATCAGTTTCTTTCTAAACTTTCACATTAATACTTACCACAGTTTTAACCTTTACCTTGCCTGGTTGTAGGACTATAGATATAACCTGATCTTTTTTTTTTTTTTTTGGTTGACTATGGTTCTCCCTCAAAACATTTACTGTTGTGAGGTGTGCAGATGCCTGTTGGAAAACCTCTGTGGGTGTCTATGTAATTCCCCCTTAGGTGGCCCAAGTTTATTTGTTTCCGCTTTTTTCATTGTACAGCCCCTTGCTTGATGTCCTGTTTTATGGCATCTAAAACACTTCCTCAACTCATGTTGTTTCTGTTCCTAAAACCAGGTGTCATTATACTGTGGTCTTGTGTGCAGTCCCTCTGGTGCTGGGTTACTTACCATCATTAGCCTATCACTCTGTGCTTTTTCCTTTTTTACATATATTTTTATCATGTCCTATAAACTGACTCCCTGAGAACACTTACAGTAATTCCTCTCCAGTGTGGTAATGAAGATTGCACACTTCTTTTCAAGTTTTCCCTGAGGCCATCCATTAGAACTGAAACAGCAACCTCCCTGTAGTGTACATTATCCTTTGTCTGAAACCCCAGTATATTTGGCCATCGCTATTAGAGCCCTGCAAAAATAGTCTGTTGCTTTTTCACTGTCCTTTTGTTCGATAGTAAAAATTTTACTCCAGTCCACTATCGCTGGAAAAATATATAGCCAACTGTGTGATTATATGTCTAATATTGTCCTGATTATCATCCTCTGTTAGGGATTCATCCTCCTCCAACATACAATCCTTAATGAACTTTTGTATATCAATATCGAGAGGAAGACAGGCTCTAAGCACCCTTCGCCACTCTTTATTAGTAGGCTCATGTGCATTACCTAAATGTCTAATAAATTTCTGACTCTTGGCCAAATCTTTTCTAGGATCAGGGAAATCAGACATAATTGAAAACATTTCAGACCTAGTCCATGGATCATGTTTTAAGGGAACTTCACCATCCTTGTCCGCCTTCCCATTGGGAACTGCTGTTGTGCGGACAGGATGTAAGCCTACCAAATCACTATGATCTGAACTAGTTGCTGGAATTGCTGTTGCAGTACAATGGATGTCTCCCCCCTGTGATAACCTTTACATTATTCTCATCACTTTCAGCCATTGCCCCTGCTGGTGGGATCGTTCCTTTTCTCTGTCCTGAAACATTACTTTTTACATTACTTAAAACAACATACAAGTTACTAGTTACAGTTTTCACATTTTTGGTATTGGCTGTATTTTCCGCCCCGACTGAATTTGTCAGGGGCGTGCTTGAGCTCAGTTCTCCATGATTTTGCAAAGCACACTTCCGGAACGCTCATTTCCGGTACGCTGATTTCGACACAGGGGTGTCGGACGGCGAAAGGGGGGGGGACACAGGGTGTCGGACGGCGAAAGGGGGGGGACACAGGGTGTCGGACGGCGAAAGGGGGGGGGACACAGGGTGTCGGACGGCGAAAGGGGGGGGACACAGGGTGTCGGACGGCGAAAGGGGGGGGGACACAGGGTGTCGGGACGGCGAAAGGGGGGGGACACAGGGTGTCGGACGGCGAAAGGGGGGGGACACAGGGTGTCGGACGGCGAAAGGGGGGGACACAGGGTGTCGGACGGCGAAAGGGGGGGGACACTGTGTCCGCCCCTTTCGCCGTCCGACACCCTGTGTCCCCCCCCTTTCGCCGCCCGACACCCTGTGTCAACCCCCCTTTCGCCGCCCGACACCTTGTGTCCCCCCCCCTTTCGCCGTCCGACACCCAGTGTCCGCCCCTTTCGCCGTCCGACACCCTGTGTCCCCCCCTTTCGCCGTCCGACACCCTGTGTCCCCCCCTTTCGCCGTCCGACACCCTGTGTCCCCCCCCTTTCGCCGTCCGACACCCTGTGTCTTCCCTTTCGCCGTCCGACACCCTGTGTCTTCCCTTTCGCCGTCCGACACCCTGTGTCCCCCCCTCTTTCGCCGTCCGACACCCTGTGTCCCCCCCTTTCGCCGTCCGACACCCTGTGTCCCCCCCCTTTCGCCGTCCGACACCCTGTGTCCCCCCCTTTCGCCGTCCGACACCCTGTGTCCCCCCCTTTCGCCGTCCGACACCCTGTGTCCCCCCCTTTCGCCGTCCGACACCCTGTGTCCCCCCCCTTTCGCCGTCCGACACCCTGTGTCCCCCCCCTTTCGCCGTCCGACACCCTGTGTCCCCCCCCTTTCGCCGTCCGACACCCTGTGTCCCTCCCCCTTTCGCCGTCCGACACCCTGTGTCCCTCCCCCTTTCGCCGTCCGACACCCTGTGTCCCTCCCCCTTTCGCCGTCCGACACCCTGTGTCCCCCCCTTTCGCCGTCCGACACCCTGTGTCCCCCCCTTTCGCCGTCCGACACCCTGTGTCCCCCCCTTTCGCCGTCCGACACCCTGAGTCCCCCCCCTTTCGCCGTCCGACACCCTGTGTCTTCCCTTTCGCCGTCCGACACCCTGTGTCTTCCCTTTCGCCGTCCGACACCCTGTGTCTTCCCTTTCGCCGTCCGACACCCTGTGTCCCCCCCTTTCGCCGTCCGACACCCTGTGTCCCCCCCTTTCGCCGTCCGACACCCTGTGTCCCCCCCCCTTTCGCCGTCCGACATCCTGTGTCCGCCCCCCTTTCGCCGTCCGACACCCTGTGTCCCCCCCTTTCGCCGTCCGACACCCTGTGTCCCCCCCTTTCGCCGTCCGACACCCTGTGTCCCCCCCCCTTTCGCCGTCTGACACCCTGTGTCCCCCCCCCCTTTCGCCGTCTGACACCCCGTGTCCCCCCCCCCCCTTTCGCCGTCCGACACCCCGTGTCCCCCCCCCCCTTTCGCCGTCCGACACCCCGTGTCCCCCCCCCCCTTTCGCCGTCCGACACCCCGTGTCCCCCCCCCCTTTCGCCGTCCGACACCCCGTGTCCCCCCCCTTTCGCCGTCCGACACCCCGTGTCCCCCCCCCCTTTCGCCGTCCGACACCCCGTGTCCCCCCCCCCCTTTCGCCGTCCGACACCCCGTGTCCCCCCCCCTTTCGCCGTCCGACACCCCCGTGTCCCCCCCCCCCTTTCGCCGTCCGACACCCCGTGTCCCCCCCCCCCTTTCGCCGTCCGACACCCCGTGTCCCCCCCCTTTCGCCGTCCGACACCCCGTGTCCCCCCCCCCTTTCGCCGTCCGACACCCCGTGTCCCCCCCCCCTTTCGCCGTCCGACACCCTGTGTCCCCCCCCTCTTTCGCCGTCCGACACCCTGTGTCCCCCCCCCCCCCTTTCGCCGTCCGACACCCTGTGTCCCCCCCCCCCTTTCGCCGCCCGACACCCTGTGTCCCCCCCCCCTTTCGCCGTCCGACACCCTGTGTCCCCCCCCCCTTTCGCCGCCCGACACCCTGTGTCCCCCCCCTTTCGCCGCCCGACACCCTGTGTCCCCCCCCTTTCGCCGCCCGACACCCTGTGTCCCCCCCCCCTTTCGCCGCCCGACACCCTGTGTCCCCCCCCCTTTCGCCGTCCGACACCCTGTGTCCCCCCCCTTTCGCCGTCCGACACCCTGTGTCCCCCCCCTTTCGCCGTCCGACACCCTGTGTCCCCCCCCCTTTCGCCGTCCGACACCCCTGTGTCCCGTCCCCCCCTTTCGCCGTCCGACACCCTGTGTCCCGTCCCCCCCTTTCGCCGTCCGACACCCTGTGTCCCCCCCCCTTTCGCCGTCCGACACCCTGTGTCCCCCCCCTTTTGCCGTCCGACACCCTGTGTCCCCGCCCCTTTCGCCGTCCGACACCCTGTGTCCCCCCCCTTTCGCCGTCCGACACCCTATGTCCCCCCCCCCTTTCGCCGTCCGACACCCTGTGTCACCCCCCCTTTCGCCGTCCGACACCCTGTGTCCCCCCCCCCCTTTCGCCCCCTAGACTAGAAAAATGCTGAAGACCAGTGTATATCAATCGATTTTCCTTCTACCAACTCGCATGCCATTCTCAGTACCTCATATTCAGCTACTTGAATAAGTGAGAAAGGAAAAAGGGGTCTATTTCTATAACACTTTATTCAAATATAACAGTACCCAGAACATGTCTGTCTAACAGTAAAAAAATATTAAACCCGAAAATTCTACATTTTCTAGGGTTTTCACACTGTCATATCTTGTGGCAAAAATCCTACTCCAATGTTCTACACAGAGATGCATATCTGTATGCCTAACCTCCAGCAATCTCCTATCCCACCCTTTGTGCATACATATAAAGGCACAAAACGGATATGCAATCTATAAAAACATGACGCATATTTCCACACAAAAACTTTCTGATTAATATTAGCAGCTTCTATACACAACACCAACCCCTGACTGTTTCTGTGACTCATGTCAATCTAGTGTGTTTATCCCTGAGTTTGTCTTATGAAAAAAATGTTTTAGCCCCATTACTGAGACTGTCTGTCTTTTCGTATCTATACAAGAGCAGAGCGAGAAAGAGAAAGATCGAGAGATACTAGCACAGATATAAAGAATGAGAAATAAGAAAGCAATGAATAATAGGAATACAAAGCTTTGAATACAAGGGTTTGAAAACAAACATGCATGCAGAAAGGGAGATTTTACAGCAAAAATGACAGCTGGATTGGACTCTATGGGAAAATGTACTATATTCATTTCACTAATTCCCTTAGCTATTTGCTAAATTATGGCCCCCTCCCCATACTTGACTAGGGGGTCTTACGTCAACCGTGCAATTCAGTGTCGTCCGTCATTTGTTCATTAAGAACTCGGTATCACTTTAACTACATACCTTTTCAACAAACTTTCTGACTTATGACAGAGAAATATAGAAATTAACTCTTGACTCACTTTGGAGAAAAGTATGTACATACTTCATTTTAGGATAATGATTCTCAGCCAAATTATCATGAGTCACTGCAGCCTAAAAAAAAGTGTTCCAATGACCCATTGTTAATTTGTCTTTCAAGAGTAATTCTTCTATTTCTCTATCCCACCCCTTTAAACACTAAGTCTATAGTTCTTCTGTGTACCCTTATCTGTGAGAAGAAAAAAAAACAAGCTAGTTATCTTTAAACAGCAAACGAAACAAACATTTTCATTCTTTACCAGCGGCCAGCGATTAGGAAAGCAAACATGTGACAACATAAAACAAACACAATCAACAAAGATTACTTTTAAATCAGTTTCTTTCTAAACTTTCACATTAATACTTACCACAGTTTTAACCTTTACCTTGCCTGGTTGTAGGACTATAGATATAACCTGATCTTTTTTTTTTTTTTTGGTTGACTATGGTTCTCCCTCAAAACATTTACTGTTGTGAGGTGTGCAGATGCCTGTTGGAAAACCTCTGTGGGTGTCTATGTAATTCCCCCTTAGGTGGCCCAAGTTTATTTGTTTCCGCTTTTTTCATTGTACAGCCCCTTGCTTGATGTCCTGTTTTATGGCATCTAAAACACTTCCTCAACTCATGTTGTTTCTGTTCCTAAAACCAGGTGTCATTATACTGTGGTCTTGTGTGCAGTCCCTCTGGTGCTGGGTTACTTACCATCATTAGCCTATCACTCTGTGCTTTTTCCTTTTTTACATATATTTTTATCATGTCCTATAACTGACTCCCTGAGAACACTTACAGTAATTCCTCTCCAGTGTGGTAATGAAGATTGCACACTTCTTTTCAAGTTTTCCCTGAGGCCATCCATTAGAACTGAAACAGCAACCTCCCTGTAGTGTACATTATCCTTTGTCTGAAACCCCAGTATATTTGGCCATCGCTATTAGAGCCCTGCAAAAATAGTCTGTTGCTTTTTCACTGTCCTTTTGTTCGATAGTAAAAATTTTACTCCAGTCCACTATCGCTGGAAAATATATAGCCAACTGTGTGATTATATGTCTAATATTGTCCTGATTATCATCCTCTGTTAGGGATTCATCCTCCTCCAACATACAATCCTTAATGAACTTTTGTATATCAATATCGAGAGGAAGACAGGCTCTAAGCACCCTTCGCCACTCTTTATTAGTAGGCTCATGTGCATTACCTAAATGTCTAATAAATTTCTGACTCTTGGCCAAATCTTTTCTAGGATCAGGGAAATCAGACATAATTGAAAACATTTCAGACCTAGTCCATGGATCATGTTTTAAGGGAACTTCACCATCCTTGTCCGCCTTCCCATTGGGAACTGCTGTTGTGCGGACAGGATGTAAGCCTACCAAATCACTATGATCTGAACTAGTTGCTGGAATTGCTGTTGCAGTACAATGGATGTCTCCCCCCTGTGATAACCTTTACATTATTCTCATCACTTTCAGCCATTGCCCCTGATGGTGGGATCGTTCCTTTTCTCTGTCCTGAAACATTACTTTTTACATTACTTAAAACAACATACAAGTTACTAGTTACAGTTTTCACATTTTTGGTATTGGCTGTATTTTCCGCCCCGACTGAATTTGTCAGGGGCGTGCTTGAGCTCAGTTCTCCATGATTTGCAAAGCACACTTCCGGAACGCTCATTTCCGGTACGCTGATTTCCGCTGTGCATTCGCTGCTCTGCCACGTGTTACCTTCCATTTGCCACAACTTTAAACAATCATCATGTTTATTTCTCACTTTCGTTGACTTAATCAACCACACTTTATCTTTTACGTTATTTAGTACCTCTGCATTAAAACTCCCTATTGTTGGGAAAGGCCTAACACAATCTTTGGTCATCTCGACCCCCCGTGTCGCAATAAGCCGTTGCGTATGCACCATATTTCTTACACATATGAAACCTTGCTGAATCAATAAGGCCTTCCTTGGGCAGTGTACACTGGCCATCTCTAGCGTATGTTTATCACCTATTTGGAACAATACTCTTTAGGCGGACCACCGATAACACCGCAGTACTCTGTCCCTTCCAGCAAACAATACCCTTTGCTACAAACATTCTACCGCTAGAGATCTCTTACTGGCCGTGGACGTATTTGCTCAAGCCGCGTCCACTTGCTTCCTCTCGTACCAAACGAGGACCCCTAACACAGAAATATCACTGTGGGACCCAAGGGCTATCAGCTCCTCGATGCCCTGGCTAAACCACAAAAATCTGCTGAGTTTATTATAACTGGTAGAACAAAGTCGATACAATCAACCAGCCTTTCCAATATAATTCCTCCAAGCTGCACTTACAATTCGCACTCGCGATTGTAGTGCAGTTAGATCGCACCGCCCACTAATACTAGTTATCAGTAAACCTTGCGATCTATTGGTGGCACTTTGCAAAAACCCCCCTTTGTTTTTCGCATTCAGTATACCTGCCCTGTATACCGTCCTTCAGTTGGGCAACCTGCCTCGTCAGACAGCAACTGAGCACAATCAACAATAAAACAGTGTATCTACTAAGGGTGTGCACCGGCCACTTTTAGTGTTTTGGGTTCTGATTTGTTTTGCCAAAACATCCGACGAAAGGTTTTGGTTCTGATTTATTTTTAAAAATGCATAAAAAGTGCTAAAAAACAGTTTTGTGGGGTTTTTTTTCACTCCTACGCTATTATTAACCTCAATAACATTCAATAACAATCATTTCCACTAATTTCCAGTCTATTCTGAACACCTCACAATATTGTTTTTAGGCCAAAAGGTTGCACCGAGGTAGCTTGAGCACATAATGCCAAAAAAAGAGGTACAAGATGGAATTGTTCTGGGCCCTCCCTCCCACCCCTCGTGAGATTCGACGCGAGACTTGGACGACAGAGCCTCGTTTTCAATTTTTTTGCCCGCCGGAAATATCCGAACAGTGCTCTGATCCCGTTCGGATCCGCACTGTTCGGGTGGGCTCGGATTAGCGGAATCCGAGCCCGCTCATCTCTAGTATCTACGTTACAAAATCACACACTATACACCTTTTCTGTGCAGAAAATCAAAAGTTCCCAACAATAGTAATAATGTCTCAGAGGCTTTCACAAGTAATTATACTATGCATATATACTAGCTATCAAAACGATTGTTTAACCACATGGCAAATCTACCGGAAGTTCACATACGCAAGGCAGGAAGTACATATACCCTATGCAATGCAATACCCTTTAAAACGCAAAACGACAATAAAAAGAAACATTTTTCTTTCTTGTCCCTAGATTCAAATTAGCGTTCCTTCAGACTATGCAACAACGGACATTCGGTTTCGCAACACAGAGTGAACCACAGGTCTTGAACACATTGCGTTCTTTCCCGTATGAGACGCGTCCGTCAATCCACCCTTTGTTGAGTAACCGAAAACCGTAAGCGTTGCATACCTGCCGATAACGTAACCTCCAAACTCAGCCCCCAAATTATTAAAGTAATTTTATCGTTTTCAAATAAGCATTGCATAGGCGATTGTATTGTGTTTCCAACGCACAAAGTGATTTATTTTAGCAGATGTAAATAGTTAACAGTTCAATACATTATTATATTAATATACAGTACAGTACAGCAAATACCAAAAGATACATACATACCGCTGCGATTCGCACTGCGCTCCCACGGGTACCGGTAGACAGTAATTCACCTTTGAATACTGTGGTCAGAGTAGACTGAAGACTGGGAGCGCAGCTATGATTATATATACATTCAGTGTTACAGAGAGAACAATGCAGATGACGTGGCTTGCTTCTATAGGTCCAGACTTCGGGTGGGTCCAGGGTAAACAGGTCATAGGCTAGCTCATACTAAAGAATCCAAAGGTGGGGGTCATCTCTCCAGGGGATGTGCTTCTTTCTTCCCGTCTGACTCTCCAGTTACAATTAGTCTATTAGCATTTTATGGTCAGCATCATATTAAAGGTTTATTCCCTAACATCAATAACTAGAGTATGCAATGTGCGATCTCTTCGCCAAATGCACCGGACAGCTGCTGATGTAAAGGGGATTAATATGATATCAGACATGAACCTTAAATAACACTGAGGTGTACATATAATCATAGCATATAAACTATCTGCTCATAAATTACTGTGTAACGGAACCAATATGAATATGAATTACATAAATAACTAAATGTTGTAATGTGAGTGTGTACGTGCGTATTTTACTGTGCGATCGCAATATGCCACGTGTAGCGTGGCATACTGAGTGCAATCTACCAATAAAACAATATCAACCAATATATTTTCGTTCATCCAATTATACGACTTCGACAATAGATTAGTTAGTATTTTCTGTGTAATTATCTGGTGTGTATGTGTCTGTTTTTGCTCTGTGGTAGTTTATTTTCTACTAAAAATGTCTGAGAAAAGTAAAGCAAAATGTGCCACGTATTTTCCCTGTTCCAAATATAATGCTAAATAGCGGGTGAACATTAGGACCCAGGGGCGCTCTGTACTGATTGCACTGCGGCGTCAGTTGTGGCGCAACGTGTAGACAGCTCCATTCAGGTTGCAATCCTCCTGAGTGGGTACTGTTTTGGACACAAGGGGTTGGTACCCTGGTCAAACTATTATCTAACCCATTGGAGGTTCCAGTGGTAATTGAGGGTGTGACCTTCTGCCACTGAAAATGGTAGCCTTGTTAGTTCAGGCATGTCTACAAAGAGAACAAGTCCTTTACCCTCGGTAGTAGGACAATCTTTCTCTAGCGTATCGGGTATCTTCCCCTGCGGGAAGCCTGGAGGGTCTGCAGTGATAGTAGGCCAGGAATTCACAAATGACAGGTTTATATTGGTTAAACCAGTGACTGAAGAACCCGAAACATTTACCTAAAAATAAGAGACCTAGATCAGCAAATTCGCTGTTCTATGGTCTGACTCAGAGGGATCCTCTGAGGAAGAAGGTGAATGGTTAGAGGACTGCGATTCCTCATTAGTAGGATCATAGGAGGTTTCTAGGTAGTAGTACGTCGGACCTTGGGATTTGTGAACTAGGTCTGGACTGGTCTGTTTTTTTTTTTTTTTTGTTTTTTTTTTAACAAGTTTGCAAGAGAGGCGATTCATATTCCCTCACTCGGCAGAGTTGAGAGATTGCAGCGGCTTCTTGGAAACATCCAGACATAGGGTTTGCTATGTAAAAAAAAAAAAGCGACAAGAAGAACATTATGGTTAAGATATGGAATGCGAATGTGGAATCTGAGAGATTATTATCCCTTCCTTACGCTAGTGGAGTTAATACTCCAAGATCTAGGATTCTGAGGTTTGGTTCCTTCAGACAGCCTGGGGGGCATGTCTGGCAGAGGTCAGCCGGTTAGATCAGGATCTTCTGGAGGTAGGAGACAATCTTCGGGGAAGATCAGCCTCCTCCTCCTCTTCTGGGCGTTCCTCCTCCCAGTTTCCGGATAGACCGGCAGCATGATGCTCTCCCTCCTCTGTTGGAGGTAGGGGTGGGTGGTGATATGCCTGCTGCTGTCCAGAGATCAGTGGACCAAGTCATCAGGGGTCACAAGAGGTTCCATGATAGATGTGGTGGGGCCAGCGCCTCACAGGTTTTTTTTGGGGGTAACCAGTTTTGCCCCGTCTCCCACTCAAAAGACAGACAATGCTCCACTGTGGATATACTCTACTTTTCACAGAGAATTATTGTAAAGGTTCCCAAAGATCAGAAGAAGCTGGGGTTTTACTCCAACCTCTTTTTGGTCCAGGAGCAGGATGGTTCATTTAGGCCAGGATTGAAAATCAAGCAATTAAATCTCCTATAGCAGGGTGTTTACAGAGATAAGGGCGGTAATGGTGGCTTTTCTTCATGCCAGAAGGGTGCAGGTAGTACCCTATCTGGACATTGGTAAATTGCAGTAACCAATAACTGTGCTGATGCAGCTTTATTAACCATTCTGGTTCAGGAGAGACATGACTGAACCGCCAAAGTCACAGTTGATACCTTTTGAAAAGAGGTTATTCTTGGGGCTAATTATGCACATGGTGTGTCACAGGAGTTTTCTTCCAGAGAACAAGATCCTCTGGAAGAGGGGATGAACAGGATTCTGTCCTGTAGGAGGCCGTAGGTCCTTCTGTGTATGAGGAAACATGGTAGCGCCTTTTGAGACTCTCTTGTCAGGATCCACTCTCTGTGTTTTCAAGGGGGGTCCCATCTGAAGCTAGATCGTCAGATGGTGTTATCTCTGGAGACGAGACAGTCTCTCGAGTGATGTTGAGTCACAACTGGAAGGTGGTTTTCCTTCTTGCTATTGCCTCAGCTCGAAGGGTATCTGAGCTGGGTGGGCTTTGTCGTGAACCTTATCTGGTTTTCAGGATGATAGAGCAGTCCTAGGGGACAATTCATCATTTTTCCTAGGGTGGTGTAGCACTGTAAAAGTTTTTTTTTTTTATAGGTATGGGTACTCATGGGTGGTTTTACTACATTCCAATTAAGCACTTGTCAAATCAGAGAAAAATTGATTACCATTACAAACTTCTTTAAATACCCAAAGACTTGGCAGATCAAATATGCACCAAGCTGGTGCATCTTACAAATGCAGTTTTGTTTGAATGCTTAGTAAAATAATGAACAATTAATCGGCTTTTATCGTCTGGTCAATGTGGGTCACAGATGCTCGTTTCACAGATCGTGAGTGTTAGGGTAATTTTACCTCTCCTTTATCAAGTCCCTTCAGATATCAGTGAGATAAGATGCTGGTTAACCAGGAGATCAGTAATCAAGACACAGACATGCCAATGTCAAGATAGGACTGAGCTGTGCTCGTTTATTTCTGGCATACATTTTATACATGAAAAAGCGTTTGATCTGGTTATAGAACAGAAACACATGATTGATATTTTCCTGAGTAAATATAAATCTTCTGACAAAGCTAGTTAGTTCTCTTCATGTCACTTTTATGGGTTCTTATCAACTTTCACTGGAGCCAGTACTCCCAATGTCCTCATCATCCATTATCCCATGTCCTAGGCCTCCATCCGGGGTCTTTGAGATAGTTCAAGGCTGGAGCTGGGGATTACACTGAATGTATTTTTAAGGCACATACCAAGATTTTTAACTCCTTCACATATCATTATTACCATCATCATTGAGAACCTAGAAATGCTCTCACATGAGCTTGTACTCTGTCTGAATTAGTGTTGTGGTCATTTTAAAGCTTTGTTTCTTATTTTGCATTCGAATGTGATTATTTTGCTTTTAAAGATAATTACTATAAAAACTAAAGTCATTTATTTTTGTAATTTTCTTTTTCAGGCTGTGATCCCCTGTACATCTTCGGTCAGGCTTAATCCGCTATCAAGGAGATGTCCTATTGATTCTGCTGTGTTTGAATTTACTCAAACAAAAACAACACAGCTTTGCACTAAACAGACATCTATGTACTCATTCTTCACACCCGCTGGTAATGACAGTCTTGCAGATTCTTCTCCACGTATCTGAAAAATGTGTGGGTGGGGGGTGTACAGTATCTGATTTGTAAAATATGGATGTGAATAAGATGGTAGGGAAACGGTGTTACACAACAGCCTTCTATTTTTACGTTATCCTCCTCAATGTTCATTCATCCTGCCACCTGCTGTGTCTTCTCTGCCTGCAGTGAATATTCATATTGTCTCTCTCTTTTTCAGCAAAGAGGAATAAACTGACTTCTTCGATACATGATTCAATTCAACGCCATTCCTTTAAAAATTCATGTAATAAAAGAAGAAAAACCGAAAACATGACTATGAACTCTTCACCCTTAGGTATGCGTTCAATGTCCTCGTTAACGCTTGAAAACTCCTGGCTACTGAGGCGGAAGTAATGCTGCACCATATTCAGGAAGGTTATGTAGTTAATAGAATCTGATTCTATATTGCCACTATATGAAGTAGCACTGTACATAGAATATTGAATCCATCTCTGCTCTATTATAGTTTACAGTCTAAATTCCCTACATCGCAGATACACATGCTAGGATCTTTTTTTTTTTTTGTCAGCAGCCAATTAACCCACTGGTGTGTGTTTGGGCTATATTCTCCCCGTGATTGCGTGGGTTACTCCCAAACACCACACAGATGGTGTCCTGGTCATAATCACAGCCATGGCCCTAGCGTTGTGAGGTAACAATGCTAACCACTGTTAGCCCAGTTTTTCTTGGTTACCCAATGAAAGTATATAATATACTACTGCCTATTGTCTTTTACTCTATAGTGAGTGCTCCACAACATTGGATGATTGTTGCTATTTTGATTTGGTGGAGTTGTCTTTTAAATCGCTTGCTGTTGTTCATATTTCTAATTGTATTGAACAGGGTTTCCCAGATTCAGTCCTTGACTACACACAATAGCATTTCTGTCTATAGAGATAGGTAAGATTATTACTGACCCAGTGCTAAATGGATGGAACTGATCTGTGGAGGATGAAGGAAGTATAGTGGTATAGGGCATATTTAGTTCACACATATCAAACCAAAGATTGTATTAAATCATCAAATTTTCACAAAGTAGCACTTTCTTGATCAGAATAATTTAATCTCTTCTTTTTTGCCCCTCAGGAACATCTGCATGTTTGAAGCAAGAGTATAGTGTTGATGAACCCGCTGTATATCCGGAGGATGTTAATTCATTTAAGACATACAAAGACATAGAGCAACCAGCACATTTAGAACAAAGTGAAAAAGAAGAAATTAGTTGTGTGCTAGTTAAACCTGGTTACCAAATGAGCTGCTTTAGCCACCATGCACTGTTTAAAACCAAAGAGAATTCTGTGAAGTCTAACAACTGTTGGGTCTCTGGTAACTGTAATAAGAACCCAGTCTGTTTACCTGACTCTACATGTCCCAAGGAGAAGTACGACACAGTCGATAACAGACCTTCTCTTTGTTTGTTGGACAGTCAGCTGTTCACTCAGGATACACAGGGAAACAGAGTAATCTGTCATAAGTTTGCAAATAGCCAACAAAGAAATTTTTACCCTGCACTACCACTTCTGGATAGGACTAATGTCACATTGGATGTTGCAAGTCCGTTGAAAGGAAGTGATCAGTTTTTCTGTGATGAAGTTTCTCTGCGCAAAATGTTCACTCAGGACTCTGAAGGAAATATGGTTCTAAAACACTAAATGCCAACTCCATATCTTAGAGTAGGATTTATATGTATCCAGTCTTGGCAAAATACACATGAGTTTAGTGAGAGGGTACATTACATAATTCAGTCATATAATTGTACACATCTGAGATCCATTGATTTAAAACTTATAGAAAGTTAGCTAGAATATTGTGAATTTAAGATCTGTAATTGGAAAATAAAATTTCATGTATCTAACCGAATAGGATGAGAATGTTTATTTTACATTTGATTTGATTTTTTTCCCATAGGCAAATTGCCACTCTTTTTAGTTATGCTGACTAGTTTACAGTTTAATTTTTGAATTGTGTGATTTGAGACTTGAAAGCATTATCACAGCATGTTGTTAAATGAGAAGTCGTCATACATGTAAACAAAAAACCCAAAAGTGCCTGAAATTCACAACTGCATTTTAGTGAAAAAATAAGCATGTGTTTAAGTTTTGTTTAGCATGTCTATTTGTGAGTTTGACATTTCTTCTTATATGCTACTGTTGACTTTTTATAGAATAAACAAAGATGAACTCCCGGGCGCTAAATAAAGAATAATGGAACTAAGTCAAGAGGGATAAGGGTTGAAAAGTTTATAACCATATAAATGAAAGGAAGATAAATAAACCAAAATATTCCCACAAAAAGGCTTGATACTTATAAGATACGCAAACAGACATATTAACATATAAAAAAGAATTTGTCTGCAGCCAAAAATAGAGTTTAAAAACACAGTCCAAAAAAAATAATATATTTATATAGATCAAGCAAATGCAGTCATTATGTATATCTTAAAAATTGAACACTGGAGTCGTCTTAGATGTATGTAAGCACCTCCATGTATCTGTCCTATAAACCAACAGGAAAACAGTCCTGGAATCGCTGTGCCAGGCAGAGGAAAGGAAATGGGTACCTTAGGTGTATAATTTGCCCAGAAACAGCAGTCCAGAAACAGTACCGATCTCCCACTTGTGCTACTTGAACTGGAGAACCGCCGGCCGACTGTGTTCTCCCTTGTATGCTCCTTCACTTGTGGCCATTTCTGGACTGATATGCACACACCTCCGTCTTAGGTCCTATTAGGCTTATGAGATAATTGCGCTCTGTCTTTGTGGCAACAGAAATAAGACCATCTCATCCATAAATTCATATGTATAAATCCGATCTAACGTGTTTCACCCGCCCAACGGCAGGCTTCCTCAGGGAATGTAAATGGTTCATTTGGAATCCATAGTATTCTTATAAGGAAAATCAGGGTAGGACCTGGACTCAAGCTACCAATAAGGAGAAACCTAGATGAAGGACAGGTCCACAGTCCAATAGGACAAACCCAAATGCAGATTCAATGCTCTTCAGCATTGAGTCTTGTACTTCAATACTGGTCCTCAATCACATAGGAACACCAATTGTGTGAAGAGAAGGATAAGAACAAAAAATGTATAATAATGGAGTTGAATAAATAAATTTACATAAGCAATACTAATTAGCATAATTGAGAAATTAGTTATATGTAAAAAAAACTCAATTAAGTATATTTATTTAGAGAGGACTAGGAATCTCCTCTCTATCTCCCCAAGGTTTTGGCACCTTATTTTAGGACTCGTACGGAGAGCGCTGGTATTTTCTCCTTTTTTGTTTACTGTTGACTTTTTGTTTAAACAAAACAAAAAAAAAAGTGTAGGTGTCTTTTGTATTTGCCTCCCTTCCCTATGTACTGTTATGGAACTTCTTCCAACTCTAAAACGGATAATCTTTCAGTTGGTCATATGGTCACTATCCAGTTTGGTCAGAGGTGGCCAGATTGAACAAGAACAGCCAGTTCAGTGCTTAGAACAAGTAAATGTATTTGCTTAAAGTAGTCAGAAGATTAAAACACACACACACACACACACACACACACAGACTGATAATGGTCCTCTTTCTAACACATAGTGTTCAAGCTTGTAATGGCCATTACACTCATTTTAGGACTAAATATGTTGATACCAGTCAGTTGCTGAATATAGTATGCAGTATATTGCTAATTGGTGAATTAAATATTATTTGAGTGGACATCCCTCTTTCTACAAACTTACTATCCAATCACTCTTACAAAATAACACCTCTTTAAAAGTTATGGCCTATGACTCTGTTTTATAGCCACACATGCTTAAAGATGGCGACAAACGTCTTCCCACACAAATATATATACAATTACCTTTTTGATAACTTCCATGCAATATCACTTAATCTTCGCTTACAATTTCACTTCCATACAAACAATGTAAATATGTATATTTCGTCTAAGTCATTTTTTCCTATCTAAGTCACAGTTGCCAAAATCTTCACTTCAGAGTTTACAAGCACCATGTAACCAAAGTACTGTTACAAACTAACTTCCATTACAAGAACAATATAGCCAT
The DNA here is from genome assembly GCF_038048845.1 of Mixophyes fleayi. Taxonomy (NCBI): domain Eukaryota; kingdom Metazoa; phylum Chordata; class Amphibia; order Anura; family Limnodynastidae; genus Mixophyes; species Mixophyes fleayi. Next base: position 227,543,358 of record NC_134403.1, read on the forward strand.
CTTTAAATCACACATTCTACTATCTTCCATTACAATCATTCTAATCACTTTCTAAGTACACTAACAATATCTTATAAAAACCAACTATCTTCCTCAAGTATGAAAATGTTATATAAGCTCAGAAAGGTTCAAGGGCCACTAAACCTAAAATGGGTTGATCCACAACTGTCATATTGCAGATTTTACAGATGTCTATTTTGTTTAACCTACTTCAAGTTTTTGTTTTTTTTTAATTTTTTTTTTTAAATCTGCTATTAACCAGGGCCGAATTAAATTCTGAAAAGAATGGGAGCAGAACACTGACATGGGTAAAATAATTTGGTATGCAGCATGTATTTCTTCTCTATAAAGGCTTTTGTGAAGTCATTGTGCTATCATAGGGCTCTCTTCCATCATTCTTTTTATACACATCTTTCACACACCAGTGGAAAATGCTTTAAAAGAATGATATAGATAAGCTTTAAAAAATAAACAAACTCATATACTTGTAATTGCACCATCTCAAATTGTTTACAAGACCTTTCCTCCTCCCTCCATTCCCACCATACAGTGAACCCATTATCTCCAGACTTTATGGAGCCAAGACCAGCAGAGGCTCTGCGCATGACCATAAATTTATTTTGACATGGCCCATATTTCCTGCACGTTTTTCCACCAAGCTCCTCGATTTACTCTCTAGCAGTTGGAGGCTGAAAAGTTAAAATGCTGCAATTTAGGATAAATCAATGCTATGTGTTAAAAAAAAAAACAGCCCAGCATTGGACCTGGTTCTCGAGGTGGAGGCCGGGACAAACTTGGGCACCCGTACCTAGAGAGGCCAGGCCCAATGCTAAGTAGCACTGGTACGACTAGGCCCTGATTTTCAAAATACATATTTATTGGTGTTCCTGTTGCTTAAATAAAGAACTAATATGGACACTATAGAATTAATAAATAATGCCTTGGCTCAAAACTAAAATAATTGCACCAATGTTTTCTGTTGTGTTGATATATATTTACTTTTGAATAATTTTCTGTTCTTGATCTGTTGTAATCCATATGAATAAAATAAACCTTTTGTGGATGATTGGTCATTGTACATTTGTAATATGCACCAAACTTTGCAACTAGTATTTGATTATATAGATTTTATGGAAATTTTAGGTTTTCCAATTAACAAAGAGAAATCAATATCTACGTCCCTAGGCCCAACAATGTAACAGATTTGGAGTACAATTTTTAAATTGGCTCAGGCTAATAAGTTGCATACATATTTAGGCATTGAACTACCAGAAAACATTCATAGATTCAATTTCCTGCATTGTTGTTTAGAACAGCACGGGCTGCGCATTATTACCGTTCAGAGAGCAAAAATCAGCGTTAAAATTACTGTAGTAAAGGTAATAATGTGCAGCTATTGCCATAGTAATGGTAATAGAGTGCAGCCCGCATTCTAAAGAACAACATGGGAAATTGAATCTGCCCCATAATGTATATGATCTTAAAATGATATATAATTTACAGTTGCAATAGAAGAGATGACTAGCTGGAAACACATTTTGTTCTAATCATTTTGGCTAGATTATCTCGACCCAGATATATTTAGAAAGATATTCAATTTTATTATTTACCCTCAAAGGATGAAAATGTAATTAGTGGTGCATTCAGAAGATGTATCTGGTAAAACAAGCACCCTAGACAAAAATTGATAAAACTACAATACACACCAGATGTTGAATTTAATTTAATTTTGTTTTGTTTTTTTACATACTAAAACAAAAAATCCCTGAAGATATTCTTGGGAACCACTTATTGGTCTCTTCCCTGAAAGTCTGGCATTTCAGCCGTCACAAATTCAAACTTCAGTCGTCCCTCACTTTTCTTACAATTGGTAGATAACACTGCATTTCAAAATTACAGCTATTTACTACATGGATGAATAATTATCAGTATAAGTCCTTTGTGGATATCTCTTCTAAAAAGTCAATGATTATTAGACAAGCCTTATAAAAATATGACCTCATTATCAGGCGAAAGACTATGTAAATTCAATGATTAAATATCACTAGCAGATTGGTCCAATGCATTGGACCAAATGGGCTAGTATTGGTTAGACCTTTGGCAGGTAAAAGAAACATTTCTGCTGATTATAGAATGTTGGGTACATCGTAATCATTTAAAGATAAAGACAGAAATATGATTGTAGTTTGAAGCTTTCTCTCATGAAAGATAAAGTTCTAAGAACATCAGATTCCACATCTTTTAAAAGCTAGTGTGTATGGAAAAATGTTTATTCTAAATGCCATAGGGATTACCCTCCCCGCCAATATAGATTTATAATTGGACTATCGGATACAAATCTATGTCCTAAACGTCAAGCAAGAGATGCCATTTCTGACACTGCACCAACTGTCCCCTTATTTGCATCTACCCACTAACTAAATTTTTTTCCCTGAGTGAATAATTTTAGGCGTAATTACTACATCTTCAAGATAGGCTATAGGGAGTAAAAAGCTTTTATTGATTGTATCTGCAGTAGCTAGGAAAAGTATTCAAGAATTTAAGAAGAACTCTGCGCCTTTCGAACAGATTGAATAGAAACTTCCTTACATAAAGAAGCACACACTAAAAGCTTTTTATTGGACATAGACCTTGCCCCACATATGACAGATTTCTTTAACAACATCTTAATGGGTTCACCTTTTAATGAGGCGACGACCTTGGCCACTATCGTTGTTATACCAAAACCAGATAAAGATCCTACCTCCTGTCCCAGTTATAGGCCTATATCCTTATTAAACGTGGATCTCAAAATCTATGCCAAAATTTTAGCTAACCGCTTGAACACCCTTCTCCCCTCCCTGATCCACCCAGATCAGGTCGGATTTATACCAGGCCGCCAAGCTATAGACAACACCAGACGGGCTATTGACCTCATACATTCTATTCATTCTGGTAAATCACCATCACTAATCATGGCACTTGATGCCGAAAAAGCGTTTGATCGCATCTCTTGGACCTTTATGTCTAGGGTTTTGGGGTCGATGGGTTTCTCTGGTAAGTTTTTAGACGGCCTATTAGCTTTGTATCAGTCTCCCAGAGCAACGGTAGTGGCCAACGGAGTGGCCTCTTCCCCATTTTCAATTTCTAATGGGACGCGGCAGGGATGCCCACTTTCCCCTTTAATCTTTGCCCTGTTAATTGAACCATTAGCAGCAAAAATCCGATCTAACGGGGCGATACACGGAGTTAAAACAGGGAAATCCGAACATAAAATATCATTATATGCTGACGATGTTCTTTTGACTCTCTCGGATCCCGCTGTTTCTCTTCCCCCCCTTCTCGCAGACATCAAAACCTACAGTTACATCTCGGGATACAAAATCAATCCACAAAAAACAGAAACTCTGGATTTCTATCTCACAGAAAATATGAAATCTTCTCTCACTCAACAATTCCCCTTCAAATGGCACCAAAAAAAGATAAAATATTTAGGCGTCTACATAACTAAACAATATAGTCAGCTTTTCCAAGCTAACTATCCTAAACTACTATCCCAAATTAAATCTGATTTAGAAACCTGGAGTAAAAACCTAATTTCCTGGATAGGGCGAATCAACTCAGTCAAAATTAACATTTTGCCCAGGTTATTATATCTTTTTCAAGCCCTTCCCATACGCATCCCCCCTTATGTATTCAAATTTTTGCAACATTATACTTCACAATTCATATGGGGTAGAAAACGTCCAAGAGTTCGGCTCCTTGTCCTACAAAGGTCGACGCAGGAGGGCAGTTTGGGAGTCCCCAATTTTAAAAACTATTTCTTGGCAGCGCAACTTTCCCAATGTATTTTATGGAACTCCCCGGGCTCCTCCAGAGTTTGGGTCTCGATCGAAACCGAAAGCTTAGGTATTTCCTCCGCCTCCTCTCTCCTGTGGCTCCCTCGCACTAAACGTCCTCGGTCCGCTCTTAATCACCCAATTGTATCGCATTCGCTCTCTCTCTGGGACCGAGCAAACTCAAAGTTTAATCTCGCCCCGGCTACTAGTCCAATTGTTCCTCTTTTTGATAACCCAGATTTTCCACCGGGTCGTATAGTTTCGTCCTTTGAATTTTGGAAAAGGAACGATGTTTACTATCTTAATAATATCACTACAGACGCTTCATTTCCCTCATTCGAAGACATAAAAACCAAATTCAATATTCCCAACACTTTTTTTTTTCAATACTTGCAACTAAGAAATTTTCATTCCACCACTAAATCATCTTTAAGAATCAGGCCGTTGACCTCATTCGAGTCACTTTTTCTCCGGCGATCTTCTACCAATGGCCTTATATCTCGACTATATGGAGAGCTGAGAGTCCCTGACTCAGACACCCAAGATCCCCATGAGCGAGCCTGGGAGGAGGATCTGGGAGGTCCCTTGGATGGGGAAGATTGGGATGAAATAAAAGCCAACACGGCCTCTAGTTCAATCTGTGTGAAGCTGAAAGAAAATGCCTATAAGCTTCTTTATCGATGGTACTTGGTCCCGACCAGATTACAAAAAATCTTTCCGGACTCATCAAGCTCATGTTGGAGAGGATGTTCGTCGGAAGGGTCCTTCCTCCATATTTGGTGGCAATGCCCCAAGCTTGCCCCATTCTGGTTGGAACTACGGAACTTTGCATCTCAGATTCTACAGATTGACATCCCAATTTCTCCCAAGTTTTTCCTTCTCCCACTTGGAGTTCCATCCGCAACTAAACATCAAACAAAAATGTTCCGCCACATAGTTTCTGCAGCACTGTGTCAAATTGCCACTAATTGGAAACAACCCTCAGCGCCTACTATGCAGACAATTATTAATAGAGTTTGGCACTCATACAAAATGGAGTTTATGACATGCATACTGCGCAATACCTCTAAATCATTCAACAAAGTCTGGGAGCCGTGGATGTCATTTTTTCAAATCCAAATTCCTTTTGCTCTATGACCCCTCTAAAACATTCCACTTGATATCCCCCCTCAACCTGCTACCATCCCCCGCCCCCCCCTGCCCCCCCCCCTCCACACTTCTCTTCTACCTCTTGCTTTCTTTTTCTTTTCTTCTTTTGGCGGCCTGCCACACCGCCTCCTAATCTATCTTGCCCACTTTTCTCTGACTATCCTTTCTTTTCTGTCTCTTCTTGCTTCTATTCTTATAGTTAAAACTTGGTCAATATCAAAACTCTTTTTATTATGATATACAATGATTGTATTAGTCCCTGAACATGCATAACCTGATTGTAACAGATTTTGTCTTGGACTGATGCTCATTATTGACCTTCTCAAAAATAAAACTTTAAAAAAAAAAAAAAAAGCTTTTTATTGGAAATCTGAGAAGGCTTTATTGATACTTTGCCATATACTTTAAAATCACAAATTTACACTTGTGTTAAAACCAAGCATGAGTTGATACCAGAATTCTTAACAATTCTCCAATTATATCTCAAAGGCAATGCCTCAAATAGGTGAGAGAAATAAGATATAATTAGTCTACGTGTGTAGACTGAATAATCATATCCAAATGAATATAATATAATTAGACAATGCTGACCATGCCTGGGAATATGATTTACTTACCTTTCTCTATGTCTATATGTTTACTAAATAAACATTACATTTTATTTGCACATTATTCCAGAACATATTCAGTGTTATTGAAAATCAATATTATTTCAATACTTTTATTGTATTAACTTGATTTGCTCCAATAAAAAAAGTAATTTTTTTTTTTTAAAAAAAAAGCACAGTTAAGAACACTCCAAACAACAGTACAAATCCAAGTCAATGAAATCTGAGATTGGTGGAGAAAAAAAGGTTTCCTGTTTTATAGATTATATATATATTTATTTATTTTTTATTTTTATTTATTTCAAGGACTAAGTAGAAAATGACATTAAAAAAAAAACCAGTTGTGATCATGGGGGTGGAGACCTTTTCCTAGTCTTCCTGACAGTAATCCTATTAATGGACACAACTGTTAGGAACCCCTCCAGCCAGTACAGCAAAACCCGGAGTCTGCTCTGAAGTCTGGTGTTCACTGTTGTCCCTAGTGGTGGGGACAGACTTGGCTGCAGACAGAGGGTCGTGAGATGTGTACTGGCCAAGGAGAACACAGAAAGAGAGTGCTATAGCAAACAGCAGCGTGGGGTCCAGGCAAGGGTCAGCCGACAGCAGACAACGTATCCAAGGAACAAACCAAGGTCAGGGGCCACAGGCACAGGTTCTGAGTCCAGAGACAGGCGTAAGATCGGGGTCACAAGCAGAGGTTCAAAATCCAGGTTCAAGCAATAGGTCGGGGTCAGAAGCAGAGGTTCAAGGTCCAGAAACAGGCAAAGGTCATACACATTCGTTCAATCCAGAAGGTTTACACCAAACAGCACAGGAGCAGGTTAGCAGACGGAACTGAAAGCTATAACCGACAGTGAAGCTCAGACCTCACTGCCTTAAATAGTACTGAGAGACAATCAGGACAGAGGAGAACAGGGCTGACAATCAGCCTCAGGAGGCTGCTAATTAATTACTAGCTAGAACTGGCATAGGTAATAACATAACCAGGAAGCATGTATAAAAATATAAATGAACCAGTTTAAATCATATGAGAGCTCCCCCTGGAGTTGGAGGTTGTCCCTACACCCTCCTACATCTATGCAACAAGGATAATCCCAAAGAATAAAAACAGCATAGAAACTAGAGCACACGCCCGGCTGCTAGATCACGCCAGGATGCGGCGTACTGCCGCGGCTCATGACAACAACAGTTAGCATTCCCTGAGATGGCTACTAATAGTGAGCAACACATGTAAGGCTGGGTACACACCTACGCAATCTTACTTCAGATTCAATTTCTGAAACTATTTCACCAATGACTGAAAGTTCTGATGAGAATGCCAATTCATACATACACAATTTACCATCCGTTCTGTGCTCCACATCTGTCATGACCATCTGCTGAAATGATTGTGATTACACACTTTACAGATATCTGTCTACACTGCTGGGTGCGAGTGCATACACACTTTCACATTTGCATGACATCATTCTATCGTTGATCATGATTTTTAGGAAGTTTTTAAAACCAAATCAATAAATGCGATGTGTACAATAAAACATGTTCGAGGGAGTGTACACACTCTTGTCATATCTGAACAAACAGTTGCGAATCATGTGATCTGCACTATAATTGCATAGATGTGTAATTAATTTCAATGTAAAATATCTTAAGTACTGTTAAGTCATAGGGCAGATGGGTTGGGAACGGTTATTCCATTCTCCCCAATTACATTCTGTCGTTGTCTGCCCATAAGGCAGGCCCGGGCTTAGATACTTGTTACCCCCTATCTCTCTATGCCTGTAAGAGAGTGATAGTCTTAAGGTGGGTACACACTACAGGTTTTTCACCAAATTATCATGCTGATTAAATGATGAACGATCATTAGGTCATGTTTTATTGTACCAAAGCACATCGTATTGTTTGATTTGATTTTATAAACTGACTAAAAATCACTATAAACAATGGAACAATGTTGTACTAATTCTGAAGTGTATACATAATCACAACCATATGTCCGACAATTCTGCCGATAGTTCCTCCAACAGCGATGTCTTTGTGGGCGTGCATATTTATAATGATGTTGTCTTCTACGTGCTGTTTTGTCTAAATGACAAACAAAGCACATTGGAATAGTCATCTTTTGTAGTTAATAAACAATAACCCCTTATTTTACATGCTCTATATATGACATCTGTATAGAACTTGAATTAACAAATATTGTCACTAATAGCAAATTTTTTCACTGAAGTGACTTTTTTTCAATCCGCTAATATCTTCCTGTATGGAAAGTTATTTTGCCTATTACATGTGTGTGTATATATATATATGCACACTATAGACTTCCAATCTGAAGCTAAATGCTGTAACCTATTATGGCCAGTATCAAACATATGGTCAAGTCAATAGGTTTCCTACACCTGTGTCTGTACCATGGCTCATGTTATTTGGACAAAAGTGTATTTATGAAATGTAAACACATGTACATATATGGGTGAGGGAACTAGAATGTGAAGGGAGAGATAGCAGGTAGTATGACAAGCGGAGGGAGAATGAGGGTGAGGTATACTATGATAGCGAAGAAGGATTATGAATAAAGGATGAGGAGGGTAGGCTTTTCTGAACAGGTGAGTTTTAAGGGATCTTTTGAAGTTATACAGGTTATAGGAAAGCCTGATAGAAAAAAAGGAAGATTGTTCCATAGAAGGATGGCAGCACGGGAGAAGTCTTGAATGCGGGAATGAGATGTAACCAGATGACAGGTGAGGCAGCAGTCGTTGGCTGACCGTAGAGGGCAAGAAGAAGTATGAATAGAGATGCGGTTGGACACATAAGGAGCAGTGGAGTTAGAGAGGGCTTTGTAGGTGAGGATCAGGTACTTGAAGAGGATTGTTTAAGGGAGGGGGAGCCAGAATAGTGCGTGACAGGGAGGGGAGGCAGATGTAGAAATAGGAGGAGGAGATATTGTTTCTGATTGCATCTATTTTTGAGGTGACGAATGTGGCAAAGTAAATGGCATTGATGGAGGGTAGAAGGGAAGGAGGGGGAGAGTAAGGAATTGAAAATGGCAAATAGGCGATGAGGGTTGGATGACTGAGAGATTATGAGATATTTGAAGGATTATTTGGCTAGGGAGAGGACAGAGCTGTATGAGGAGAGGATGAACTTAAAATGAAAATCTGCCAGTGGCATTCAGCAATATGTGAACATACTTTAAGGGAATGTGTTAGTTTAGAGTGCAGGTAGAGTCAAGGGCAGAAGAGAGGGCGCGGTTGTAGAGGGAGGTTGCCAGGTTGGGACAGGTCAATGTGGTTAAGGAGGATAGGAGTGTTTCAAGGGAGAAAGCAAATACAGCAGTGTCAAGGGAGTCAAGATTATGCAGAGAGTGTGTTTGGGAAAAGGTAGAGGCAAGGGAGATGAGGAGAGGTTGAAGGAGATGATGTTCAGAAAGAGGGAATAGAGATTTGGAGAAGTCAGAGAGGGCAAATGTGGGAGAATACAAGGTCAAGGGAGTGACCAAGACAGTGAGTGGGGGAGGAGGTCCATTATGATAGGCCAAAAGATGAGGAAAGAGCAAGAAGTTTGGTGCAGACCAGGTCGCCCAAGATGATGGAGGGGAGGTCTGACAAGAGGTAGCGGGGAGCCAGGCTGCAAAGTTATCAGGAAATTGGGAGGTGGGGCCAGAGGTCGGTAAAAGATAGTGATATAGAGATGAAAAGCACAGATGTAATGGAAGGTGTGGATCACAAAGGAGGAGAATGTAAGGGAAGGGTCAGGAGGGATTACACGGAAGGAGCAAGTGGGGAAAAGGAGGACACCCACGCTGTCACCAAGACAGTCACCAGACCTGATGGTATGGGTGAAGGAAGAGCCCCATAGGAGAGAACAGCAGGGGAAGCAGTGTCAGAAGTAGAGAGCCAGGTTTCGATGATGGCAAGGAGGTTAAGAGAGTTAGATGAAGAGATATTGGACAGAGGGCAGATTATTGCAGTTGGATCTGGTATTCCAAAGTGCACAGGAGAAAGGGAGAGTGAGGAGTGGAGAAATGTGGATGAGATTGGCAGGGTTACAGGAGCACCAGGGTGTACTGGGTCTAGGATACAGAATAGGGCAGAGGGAGATTAAGGGTATGGGACATGAACAAGAATGGTATGAAGAAAGGGAGGAGGGGAAAGAAGAATTAGAAAAAGCAGGCTTTAGCGAGAGAGTGATGGAGGGTAAGGGGTGGATGGCGAGTGAGTCACTGGGTGTGAGAATGGCCAGGGTAGAGGGGGGGCAGGGGGAGCAAGGGAGACAGTGGAAATATGATAGTGATCAATTAACAGAGAATGATATCAAATAGAGTAATGAAATGAGGTAAAGGTGCAGCATAAAATGCAACATTATGGGGGGTATTCAATTGTTCCTCCGGGCGCCGCCGGAACGAGCGCGTTAAAACTATTACCGTTTATACGGTAATATTGCGCGTAATTACCGTTCATACGGTAATTTACTCACTCAATTTCAGCTCGCTGCGAGCTGAAATTGAGCGAGTAATTACCGTATAAACGGTAATAGTTTTAACGCGCTCGTTCCAGCGGCGCCCGGAGGAACAATTGAATACCCCCAAAGAATAGAGTATCATAGTAGAATAATTAAATGAAATAAAGGTGTAGCATAGAGTAATTTACAGTGAAACAAAAGGTACCTTTCTGAACATATTTCATGATTTATGTTACTTTCTTTTGTTATAACTTTTTTTTAAAAAAACTGTATAAAGAAAATCAAAACACATGACAAATGATGGTCCAGGATTCATTCAAATGAAACCAGGAGAAGCAGCGCCTCTCCTGGATTCATGGCACCAGGTGAGGAGAGTAGGCTTGCAGCTCATGGACAGGGAGAAAGTATGCTCTCCCCTGCCAATGGCAACAATGTAAAAATGTTGAGTCACGTGCAGGCTGCATGAATCAGCCTGAATTGGTTAAAGGGGCAGGAGGTTGGATTATCTCCTGCCAGGTAATGTGTGTAAAACTGTATAAAAATAGCCCTGTTTGACAACATTTTGTATTATTCAATATGTACTTCTGGATTATCACTAGTACCTCAAACTAGTGTGAAACGGTCCTTATTTGGACCTCTTCAGCTAATAAACATCACTGCTTAAGAATCCTGCTTTGACACATAATTACTTGCTTAATTCCTGAGATCTACAGTTTAGACCAATCTAATCCATTATCTGGCTTTTCTTAGGGTGGGACCGAGCGTCTAGTACCAAGGAGCCTAGTGGTGTCAGCAGAGCCCCTCCTACTGCATTTTGAGGGGTGCAATTGGAAAAAATAAAGGGGACGGTGGCAGGCAAGCCCAGCCGGTCCCCAGCACCACAACAGTGTGGCATAGGAGGTCCATCCTGTTATACCCACAATCTGACACTTTGCCATTTTTTCTAATGTCAACAAATATAAATTCAGATTTGGAATCCTCTATGGCAATTAGGATAAGGCTGGGGAATCCCTTGTAGTTGTAGAAATAGGATCCACTTTTACAGGGTGGCATAATTCTGACGTTAGCCATCTATGGCCAAGTCAGTTTGTGAAATTCCACAATTTGTCAAATTCTTCTGCGATAACTTATCATTCCTCAATTGTCTATGAGAACTGCAAAGAAGGATTGTTGTAATTTTAAATCAATAGATGCATCTATTATCATACTAACTATTTGCATTTATATTTTTATTACACAGCCATCTGTCTTCTCTGAGGAGGGGTTGTGTGATGTAGCAGAGGATACAGTGATGACGCCACCCAGCATATAGAATACAGCCAGCAAACCACACAGCACACCACCCAAGAATACACTGAGCAAGCCACCCAGCAACAAGATCAACAACCTTGCAGTCAGGGGAAGAAAAGGGGACCTCAACTGGAACCCAACTAGATCATGATACATAGGATACTGGAATCAGCAAACAAGCTGATGCAAAAAGAGGAAGATGAATGTTCCTTGTTGGGTGCATCAGTAAACCAAAAAATGAAACGTCTGCCTGTTGGGGGCAGACTCGAAGTAGACCGTTTAATTAATCAGGTGTTCTATAGGGTACAGATGGGGGAAATCATGGAGTACACTAGCTCCCTCCCCACAGGCAACATCACCTGGTGGGACTGCTACTGGCTATAGGAGTGGGGTACACATACCCGATGACTAGCAGACCGACAAGAATGAAGCTAACGATGACGAGGATTACGACGGTCAGTATGCATCTACATACCTTAATGTACATGTGCAGCATTTGCGACAGGTCTTGTAGTCGTCACGTGACAATTCCGCTGGAAGACAAGTCGCAGTCTGCTAAGCACGTCATTCCCACTGCTGACAGTATGTTTGCCGCTTTTAAGGCGGCAATGGCTGGACCCCATGCCTCTATAAGGTTTTGTGGCGCCGGGTGTCTTCCTTTTAGATGAGTGGGGTGACCAGTTAAAACAGTTCCTAGAATGTAGGATCATTCATCCTGATGAAATTCCTGTAGTCATCAGGATTGTTTTCCCGTATCTCCTGTAACAGTGGCATATGTGAAAAAGAAGTCTCTCCTCAGCCACCAGTCCTTGATCCAACAAGCCCAGTTCTTTCTTCATCTTTCCTTCCGGTTAAGTGTTTGCAGCGCTAATGCCATGGTGATATGCAAAAAAGTACAAGATTCTCATTTGTTCAAATGGGTCATTATATAATTATAAATCACCCCTAGGGGTAAATGTATGAACATGCGGGTTCTTCAACACCCGCATGTTCGGCAATTAAATTTCAAGCGGCGAGGGCATTGTAAAGGGAAGTTTCCCTTTACAATGCAGCGCCGCTTGAAATTTAATCGCCGAACACGCTGAACACGCGGGTGTTGAAGAACCCGCATGTTGATACATTTACGCCCTAGTGTACAATTGTGAACAAAGTTGCCAAACCTACATTGTATGCAAAGCAAAACAAAGTAATGAATGGTGATGATGATATTTCCTCTTCCTGGATGTTTGAGGGTGTTGAGTGCGCTTAGTTTCAACCTTTTATGTAAATGATGTTTGCATATTGATGCAGGGATGGCAGATATCTGTACAGTGTGTATGGAGACACGATCGTTTGAGCCGATGGTTATGAAAGACAAAAATCAGATCTGGCAGTAAATCATATGTGTATGCATGAATTGGCTTGTTGATCTGGACTTAGTCATTGGTAAAATCGTTACAGATATCACATTGGGATGGAAAGTTTCTGAAATGTGTACCCAACTTTACACTGAAATGTAAAGCACCTGCAGCCACTAAGGTACTGGTTCTTATGTTTCTTTAAAGTCATGGATTCTATTGAAAGCTATAAACCAAGTACACTTTGGAAAGAGCTTCTCATAATTGTGTAGTGCAGGTGTAATATAGAAATGCACAGAAAATTCCCCCAGCACACTGCTATAGCCAGCAACAGATCTGCCATTTCTACTGTAGATAAAAATGCAAAAGTCTTAGTTGCACACAATTGCAAATGTATGTTAAAGCCACCCGCCTCTCCATGGCGCTTTTGCTAATAGGGTGGTCCTAACTCTAAACAGTGAGAGTCCCATATATTTGGGCCATACATATGTGTTTTTAAATTGAGAGCTAACTTACCAAAGAGGTACCCCAGAAGCCTCCAAATAGCTATTCAGCGCCAGTACCCCCTCTCAGCTACTGACACCAACATGCCTCTCAGACAAATACAGAAGTGGAAGTTGCTCAATCAATTTATAGGCTCATAGCAGGTGCTTGAAAGGGTGGGGTTATCCTAAAAGGAACAAACACACAGAAAATTCCCCCAGTACACCTCTATAGCCAGCAAAAGACCTGCCATTTCTACTGTAGATAAAAAAGTCTTACATTTGCAAATGTATGTTAAAGCCACCAGCCAGGCATGGGTGGCTTTCACTTCTGTAGTTATATAGAAATGACAACCTTGTATGAGCTGAGCCAAGTTAACGAGTTCTTGGATCTTACTTTATAACAAACAATTGAAATTATTACATTATTCTTTTAAAGTCCCATGTAGACCTACGGCAAACAAAGAGAAATCTCTATTTTGGCAGAAATTTTTATCTTTAATTATTACCAACAGGAAACTTTTCCAAATTCCAAAAAATTGCAATGATGAAAACTATAATTAGTCCATCATGCACTACACACTACACTACATGGCCAAAAGTATGTAGACACATGAACATCTCACTCCAAAACCAACGGCATTAATATGGAGTTTGCCCCCTTTGCTGCAATAACAGCTTCCACTCATCTGAGGAGGGTTTCCACTAGATTATGTAAAATGGCTGTGGGGATTCACATCCATTCAGTCCTAAGAGCATTAGTGAGATTGGACACTAGTGTTGGCTGTTAAGGCCTGGTTCAAAGTTGGCGTTCCAGTTCATCCAAAAAGTGTTTGACTTGGTTAAGGTCAGGGCTCTGTGCAGGCCAGTCAATTTCCTTCACACCAAACTTCGAGATCCATCAAAAAATGGTTTCCCATTTTTGCAGGGGTCATTGTCTTGCTGAAACAATAAAAGATACAAAAATTCCAGCACAAGATAGGTACCAGGCTAGAGTGAAAAATATGGTAATCGAAAGACAATATTAGGAGTGAACCAATCGGTAGAAAATGTATATGAAATTTATTTATCTAAAATCAATTAACACATGAACATAGTATATAATCCTATAATAAACCAATAGGGATATTTTCCATTCTAGCCTGGTACCTATCTTGTGCTGGAATTTTTGTGTTTTTTTGGATTGTTTTTTGTGGGTTATCACATCCCCATATCCAACTGCAGTTAGATCCAGGTGAATGTGTACATTTCATTGTAAAGCCTGATATTTTTTCCTTTTTTAAAACAGGAAAAGGCCTTCCCCAAACTGTTCCCAAAAAAGTTGTAAGCATGCAATTCTCTAGAATGTGATTGTATGCTGTTGCATTAGGATTTACCTTCACTGGGGCTAAGGGGCCCCTCCTACTGCATTTAGAGGGGCACAATTGGGATAAAAGAAGGGAACGGTGGCATAGCAAGCCCAGCCGGTCCCCAGCACCACGACAGTGAGGCACAGGAGGCGAGTGTGTACATTTCATTAACACCAATTCATATGGATTAAAATTCACACACCAATTTAGTTTGGATTCAATAAACTTTCTTGATGTCACCCTCTCAGTGAGAGATGGGTTCATTAAATCAGTCAACTACAATAAATTGGTAGATTCCAGTTCCATACTTATATTATATCAGTAGTCATTATAAATCAACATTCCTAAATACTAAGAAGAAATTATACAAACGTTAACGATTTTAACATACAAGCTGACATGTATCAAAACTTCTTAGAGAGAGGATAGTCTAATTAAGAAAGCTAAGCATTTTGCATTGAAACAAGACAGATATAATCTGTTAGTTCCCAATAAATTAACTTAGAATAAGTTTTCATCCAAACAGGATGCTTTGCCTGTATTCATCTCTAAATTTAGTAGTAAATCATACAAGATTAAAAATATTGTTTCTAAAAATCATAGAGCTTTACAACAAGATTCCATTCTAGGGAAAATTTTGGAATTCAAACTGAGAGTTATTTTTAAGTGGAATAAATATCTGATTTTTTTTTAGCTCCTAGTTTCATAAGAAAACCACAAATTCATAATAGTACCAGTAATGGAAGGAATACTCCTTGGTTGCCACCTAAATTAAGTGGATGTTATAGATGTAATAAGGGTGTCTGTTTAACCTGTAAATTTTTGGAAAACGGAAAGAAGGTTATAAACTGTACAAGTAATGGGTCTGAATTTGGAACTATACAATTTATCAATTGCGATACTACGTTCGTCATTTACGTACTGAGGAGCCCATGTGGCTTTCAGTACGTTGGATGCACTACTCGGTCCCTAAAGACCAGGTTCCGCGAACATAGACTTAATATTTTAATGGGTTTGTTAACAAATAGTGTCTCTCGACACTTTTATTATAAACATGGGAGTTCCCCAATAGGGATAACCATTACTGGAGTTGAGGAATTTGAACATACCCCTAGAGGGGGAGATAACTATAAGAATTTATGCCGGGGTGAAGCTTCTTGGATCTTCAAGCTGCAAACTCTATCCCTCGATGGGTTGAATGAAACAATAGAATTTAATGACTGGTATTTGTAATATTTAAAAAAAAATAAAAAAATGTTCCGCTTGTTTTATTATTTTATTATGGAAGCGGAAATTTACACGTCAAGTCCCCTATCCCTGTAGTTTGCATTGTTA
The DNA here is from genome assembly GCF_038048845.1 of Mixophyes fleayi. Taxonomy (NCBI): domain Eukaryota; kingdom Metazoa; phylum Chordata; class Amphibia; order Anura; family Limnodynastidae; genus Mixophyes; species Mixophyes fleayi. The sequence goes on from NC_134403.1 coordinate 227,559,187, forward strand.
GTATACATATTCCCCTTTTTCCTTTTCTACCGTCTCTTATAGACGGTAGAAAGGGAAAAAGTGTTTTTTGCATGACTTATCAATGGTACATATAGTATTTTTTGATAGTCACTTCACATTTTATTATTTTTATTTAATTTTATTTAATCTGTTGAGTATTGTTAGATTCTATTAGAGTAATTCCTGATGAATCAACTAATGGCATACTTTTAGTATAAATGGATTACTATTTCATTTATGACCCTGGTTTTTTTATAATCTTGTTCAGCATGGATATATTTCATGTTTGTATTTTTTTTGTCCTTTCTTATATGGTATATTTTACATATGGGAGAAGTCGGATCTGAATATATAAATAATTTGGATTGTTAGTGTCACGAAAGGCGGATTATGGGAATGGACCTGATTGCTGCTAAAGTGACACCTTACCCCCAGAGAGGTGCGGAGTCTAACGGTGGAAAGGTGTTCACCAGGGATTCCCGCAAGGGAATATGGCCTTGGCTGCTCCTCACCGCAGGTCGCGGTCCTCTAGGGGGCGCAGATCAGCGAATGCGCAGATCCACCAAGTAGTTGTTAGCCAGAACAATAGTAGAGGTGAAGAGATGCACGACAGAGCGCTGGAGCACTGAGGTCCACACAGGTGTGTAACTCTGAAACAGAACCGATGACGAGCGATGCTCTGTGGTGAATCTACAGGTCTTGATTGTGAGGGAAGCTGAACCAATATGGCAGTGAAGCGATGAGCTGCAGAGAGGAAGAGCACTGAGATCCACACAGGTGTTATAACGCTGGAACAGGACCAATGATGAGCGATGCTCTGCAGTGATAATGCTGGGAAGCAATGAGCTGCACAGGTAACTGCTGAGAAGCGATGAGCTGCACAGGTACTGCTGAGAATCAGTGAGCAGCACAGGTATTGCTGAGTAGGGATAAGCTGCACAGGTAATATCTGAGTAGAGATGAGCTGCACAGGTAATTGCTGAGAAGCAGTAAGCAACATAGGTATTCTGAGCTGCACAGGTAATGCTCAGAAGTGGTGAGCTGCACAGGTAGTTGCTGAGAAGCAGTAAGCAACACAGGTATTCTGAGCTGCACAGGTAATGCTCAGAAGTGGTGAATTGTACAGGTAGTTGCTGAGAAGCAGTAAGCAGCACAGAAATTCTGAGTAGCAACAAGCTGCACCATCCACGATGTCAGGAACAACAGGAGTCAGAGGAAATGCGTCCTATCAGGTAGAGAGACCTGATGATCTGCCACCCATTAAAGGTAGGAGGGCCCTTATAAAGGGAACTGGCTGCAGATGATCCAATCACTGCGGAGCAGAGGTTTTGGAGGTTCCCAGGGAAACATGCGCAGACCACTAGGCAAGATGGCATCCGATGAAAGAGGAATGCCAGGCTGAACAGCAGAAAGCGGTACCCAAGGGAAACCAAAGCACACAGTGAACCACACGGGGCGAAACTGGTGAGATGCATGATAGTTAGGTATATGGGAGATGGCCCAATCGGCATATTTTATGTGATTTTTTATTTATATATTAACTTATACATTTTTTATTATTTTTTATTATTGCTAGTGTTTTTGCATACTAATTTTAGATTTTTATTTTTATTATATGTATATATTTGTTTTATTCGATTTGCACAATATAGGTCTTTATTTAGTATATACAAATAGATATGTGTCATTTTATTATTTATTATTCATTTTTCTACCATTATTATATGGTATTACCAATGAGTTAAATTTACCCCTTTGAAGTTGTTTGTCTCGTTAGAGAACTTTCAGATGTTTAGAATTAATTAATAAGCTATTCACCAATCAGAAGCCGCATGACAACTTTATCTAGATGGACATTGTAATGATCACTTCATTGCTTTGAGAAAGTTCGCCATAAGCGGACGAAACGCGTCATGTGCTGATTTGTTGTCTGCTTCAAGTGTGGATCTAATAGACTGCTTCTAATATCAAGTACTAAGGATGGAACTTTTTTCATGTGGAACTGCCAATTGATGATTTAGTTTATGTCTGGACTGTTTCAGTGGTGCACACCCTATTCTACGCATTTACCAGGATCATCTACAGCCGGGGAGCCCCGTTTTCATCAATTGCAAGTGAAGATTGTGAGAGGTATTGTTCACCTACTTTCTCTACACTCTGTAACCGGATTGCTTAGAGGCCATTGATTCCGGAGTTCTGTACGTTGGTTTCCATGCAATCTACATATTGTGACTTCTATGGTATTTTAATTCAGTGGTAATCTTTTTCCCAAAGCTTCTAACCCCGACAACAGTTACCACGACATCTTCACTTGACGTAAATGCGACCCTTTAAGAGCCCAGCAGCAGAGAATGACATTGGTTAGTACGCCAACACTATTATTACTGCAGTTAAGGGTGCATTTGAAAGAGAATGTTTTTAGTACGGCTTACATAATGCAGCATACACACCAACGTCATTCTCTGCTGTCGGGCTCTTAAAGGATCGCATTTACTTCAAGGAATTTTTCTGAACACTCGAGATGAAGTATATATCGGGGTCCTCAGCATTCGGAGTGAAGATGTTGCGGTAACTGTTGTCGGGGTTAGAAGCTTGGGAAAAAAGTACCCAACTGTTTAATTTACATGGGACATTTCTCCCTAATGGAGTACTAATGTGAGTCCGATATTTTCATTAAGGTCTGGATCCCTACTTTTATTAGCAGTGCTTATAATTGTATCCATGTGATTTTGTCATTTTAATATGCTATATTGAATTTATTTTATCTACCTCATTGGTTACAACTGTTGTTACTGTGACACAATTATCCCTATTGGTATATTATAGGATTATATATTATGTGCATGTGTTAAATGATTTTAGATAAATAAATAAATATAATTTACATTTTCTACTGATTGGTTCACTCCTAATATTGTCTTTCGATTACCAGATTTTCCACTCTAGCCTGGTACCTATCTTGCGCTGGAATTTTTGTGTTTTTTTGGATTGTTTTTTTGTGGGTTATCACTGTTTTTTTGTGGGATTCTGCTTCCAGAGGTGGTTTGGTAGTGAGCGTTGCAACTGAGGACAGACAATTTTTATGCATTTTATGCTTCATGTTCTGTGAGCTTGCATAGCATACCTCTTTGTGCCTGAGCTCATAGCCAGATTAAGGGGGGCACGTGCCCCAGGCCCCCCTCTCCCCAAGGGCCCCCCGCATGACCTCACCTCACCTGTAAGATGCAGCGTCCCTACTGTTGAATGTGATCCTTCCCTCCCACTCAGTGATAGGCCAAACATTCGGCCTATCACTGAGAGCTCTTGTGTCACATGGGACGTGCACCACATGACAGGTGCCGTCCCACGTGTGAAGTCCTGCAGAGATCGCGCGGCGTGGATGGAAAAAGGTAAGTGTTATTAGTGTGTGTTATATTATGTTTGTTTTATGTTATGTCATGTCAATGCAGAGTGTGTGTGATCAGCATATATGTGTGTGTGTGTTTGTCAGAATTTGAATGCAGTGTGTGTGGTGGCCAGTGACTTAATGCAGTGTGTGTGAGGGCCAGTGACTTAATGCAGTGTGTGTGTGGGGGCCAATGGCTTAATGCAGTGTGTGTGTGGGGGCCAATGACTTAATGCAGTGTGTGTGTGGGGGCCAGTGACTTAATGCAGTGTGTTTGTGGGGGCCAGTGACTTAATGCAGTGTGTGTGGGGGCCAGTGATTTAATGCAGTGTGTGTGGGGGCCAGTGATTTAATGCAGTGTGTGTGGGGGCCAGTGAATTAATGCACTGTGTGTGTGTGTGTGTGTGTGTGTGCGGGGGCCAGTGAATGAATGAATGTAGTGTGTGTGTGGGGGCCAGTGAATGAATGTAGTGTTTGGAGGGAGGGAAATAGGTTTATATATTAAATGTGTTTGCTATCTAATGTCAGGGTTGGTTGGAGGGAAAGAAATCTATTTAGCAAATGTGAATAATATTATTTTAATGTTGGGGGCTGGAGGAAGGTCTAATTATAGAACGTGAGTGCTATTAATTTAACACTGGGACTGTTTGCAGTTTTCTAGATTTTATGTACCCATTTTTTTTTCCCAATTAGGGTCTCCAATATTCCAGGATCCAGACAGCCAGCAAATGAGCTAAAGTAACCAGCAGCCACAAGTGGTGACAGTGACAAGAACAGGTAGGAGAGAGCAGGACAGTCTGCCAACTGTCCTGAATCTGATGGGACAGTCTCGAATTTGGGTGACTGTCTCACTTAGGACAGTTGGGAAGTATGTCCCGCTTCACCGTGTACTGCTCCTGAAGGCAGAGCTGCGTGCACCTAACAGTAGTGCACACAGTATTGCCTGTGTATTTGTCTAAAATGATAACCATGTGACATCATAGGGCCCCCCCCTGTCTTTAGTGCCCCCCCCCTGTCTTTAGTGCCCCGGGCCCCCCAAAGCCTTAAGCCAGCTCTGCCTGAGCTGTTGGTGCTTTTTAAACCTTTCCACTTCACAATATCAGTAGCTACAGTTGACCGGGGAAGGGCACAATCTGACAAACTAACTTGTTGTAAAGGTGACAGTGTCGCTTTGAAAGTCACTGAACTCTTCAGTATGACCCATTCAGCTGCTCTTGTTTAACTACAGAGATTGCTGGCTGTATGCTTGGCTGTATGCACCTGTTAGCAATGGGTGTGGCTGATATGGTGAAATACACTAATTAGAAGTGGTGTCCACATACTTTTGGCCCTGTAGTGTAGTGTAGTACAATTTACAAAGTACCTAAATAACATTGGGAGTGAAAATATTTCCTAACCAGTTGCAGCCTAGACCGCTAGAGCTTCTGCATTTGAAGAAGTAAACCTGTGACATCAATGCAGTAATGTAACAAGGACTACTCCACAGTGGAGAGGATCACCATGCTAATGCAGGAGAGACTCAAACTAGACTATTATCAGCATGCTAACTCCTAAGCATCTTAGATCCCTTCACTACCCTCAAAAGATCCCTTTATTGCTGTGCGCACCACTGCTCTGACCGCTGTCCCTAAATTCCATCCAGATCAGGACAGCGCTCTCAATTCGGAATAGTTGGGAGATCTGCAAATGTTTCCTTATCGCACAGTAGGGTAACAAAAGAAAGCCCTGATCAATCTCTCCAACCCCCCCTCTCAAAAAAAAGTTATTCCCGACAAAATAGACAATAAAACTTATTTACGTTTTATTTGCGTTAAAGTGTGTCTTGAAACAGTTCAAAAACTGTTTCCGCTTAAAAATATTAATGTAACAAATTAACCCTGTCGATCCTGATTTTTTTTAGGGTTATCAATTAAATGATTTCATTTTCTGAATAAGCGCTGATACTTTAGTAACTTAAAATGAGTCCAGCTATGAAACGGAAGGCTACCCATCCATAGATTTGGTTAATAACTCCTGCATTAATGGGCTGTGTGTACTATGATTGATGAAAAGCCGGTAACCGGTAACAATAAAATAACATGTATTTCGGTAGAACTCTATAGCACAGAACAACTGGTGAGCACATCATGTGACTCGTCACCTCCGTACAATGTCCACTAGCTGTATCACGTGACTCGTCAACTCCGTACAATGTCCACTAGCTGTGTCACGTGCTGCAGCTGTCACCGAGAGGGCAGGAGCTCAGCTTCCGGATACGTCACTGGAGCAAGTCTGGCGATCAGATAGTGCGATTGGTTTAGGTTTAGACTAGATTAGAGGATATGGCGTCTCGAGCGCTGGGGAGACCTCGCATGTGGACGCTGGCGCTCTGCACACATAATGCTGCCTTCATGCAGCCCAAAGTCACCATGCACCCTGCAGGTGAGAGAGCGACACCACTTCCCCAAGTACAGCTGTCACACGAGTGGGACCGTCTTCCTTGTCTTTTACCAAAAGTGCAGTATCTGTACCATTGCAATATGGTAACATTTCACATACTGTCATAACTGTGTTACTTCTAATTGATCAATAACTGCTCCTTTTAAAAATCAGTAACAGGTTGTGTTAAGCTAACACACTTCATTATGACAGATATGTCAGAATTACATATTATCTTTTATGGTTCTGCAGCGCTACATAGGTGGGTAGAACAGCTGGATTAAGGCTCTGGGGGGTCCTGGGGCACTTAAGAGTGTGTGGGGGGGGGGGGGGGCGCTATGGTGTAATAAGGCTATAATTTTAGACAAATACATAGGCAATACTATATGCACTATTGTTAGGTGCAGGCAGCTCCTTCTTCACAGGCAGGGAAGTGGGATATATCTCCCAACTGTCCTTGCAGCCAGACCAAATCCTGACTAAGTGGGACAGTCACCCAAATTCTGGACTGTCCCACCAGATTCAGGACAGATGGCAGATTGTCCTGCTTTCTCCTCCCTGTTCTTGCCGCTTTCCCTACTTGCAGCAGCTGGTGTCTGAAACTCAGCTGTTGCTTGTGTAGATCCTGGAATGTTTGTGAAAATCTGAAACAGTAGGCCTCCCACCTTGCAACCAGCCCTGAATATAACATTAAATAAAATATTTAATAATAGAACTATTTCTGCCAACCAGCCCAGACATTGAATTAATAGCGTTAACAGTTAATAAATAAACCTATTTCCCTCCCCATAAAACAGCCTGGCAATAAATGAATAGAATTTACATATAATAAACCCATTTCACACAACCATTGCCAACATTTAATAATTCATATTCATATTTAATAAGTAGCCCTTCTTCTCCCCAAACGAAATTAATAGGCCCGAAAGCAGCAGAGCATTAAATTAAAGGTCCCATTAACTCACCGTAAATTAAATACTCCCCACTATTAAATTAAATACTCCACCATCACCTCTCAAATAAATTAATAGCATCCACCATTAAATAATTAGCCTTCAGCCAAACTCCACCATTAAATGAATAGCCCACCCACATTACATTAAGAACTCTTCCCTCACACACTCCTGTTGGCCTGTTTTGCAGACTGCACCCAGACAGCTCGTCTTCCTTCGTTACAAGTGACCCATATAATTATCAAATTACCTTAGTATGTGTATGTATATATTGGTAATCCCTAACAGCCTAGTCCAACTAAGCATTTGCAGGCATGGAGTGTGGCAAGGCAACATGCTAATGTCTGTGGCAACAGTTAGCATGAAGGTGTCTTATGTAATTTTTGTTTTGCTTGTTTAATATTAACATTTATACATGCCCTTGTCAATCATTTCTAATGTATGTCGAGAGGAGCTAATGGAACGAGTTATCGGTAAAAACAGGTGGTAAATTGTGGTTGGTAGTGTTCTGACAGGCAGTGCAATTGTCCATATGGTTACACAAAGTGAGACACTAGTCAACATCCATGGCTCAATTGTAACTTTGTAATTTTACTGTGTGATTTTCTTCAGTCTCTGAAAATGCCCACTTTTTTAAATGATACTTTTCAGAGACAGGGAGAGAGGGTCCACAATAAAAACTGCCATGGGGCAAATAGAAAATCCAGGTCTTAGAAGCACATCCTAACTCTGTTCCCCTCTTCAATCCCCTTCATCGTACTCCTCTGTCCCCCTCAAGTATATTTTCTATCTTCCCTCTTCCTACCCATTCCCCACCTCCTTAGCATCATCATTGCCACCTTAATCCCCTTCTCTGTCTCCACTTTCACCTCATTTCCCTACTCATCAACTTGGTTTCCCTTCCTGGGTTGTCCTTAAGGTTTACATTGAATGTCTTACAGACAGACACAGACCCACCCCTAGCTCTACTACCATCACCACCACCTCCCAATTCTCACTTTTCCCCTCAGCTGCAGATCTAAAGCCCGGGAGACAGAGCGGCTTCTCTTCACAGTGACAGCATTGTGGTAGCAGCTGAGTCATCATTACACCCAGAAGGCTTAAAAAACAAAATTGCATCCAAGCATGGTATTACTATAATACCTGCTTGATGGGACCCTAGGCGCATAGTGCAGACTAAGCACTTAAACGGAGGACCCTGTGTTGCCCCCTCTGTATAGCGATATTTGGGGGCAGCACCAAGAACCATACAGAGCCTTGTCCGGGGGCCCTCCCTTAATCTGGCTCTGGCGCGAGGGACTCTGCAAAATACATAGGCACCTCTCACAGCATTGCCATATGGTTCCCAGACTGGTCGGTGCCTAATTGATATGGTAAGAGAAAAATGTACAGCTGCTGCAAGACACTTTGCAATGCAATGCTATTATTTTTATGAAATATCTGCCAACATTATATTTATCACACAGATTATGAAAAGTACACTTATAAACATCACTTATGCTTAAATAAATCATTAACTTTCAAGCAGTAGTTAACTGTTAATTTATATTTTCTAAGTGGGACCCATTGATATTATGCCACACATAGGTACACCCAATTGATATTATGCCACACATAAGTACACCCAATTGATATTATGCCACACATAAGTACACCCAACTGATATTATGCCACACATAAGTACACCCAACTGATATTATGCCACACATAAGTACACCCAACTGATATTATGCCACACATAAGTACACCCAACTGATATTATGCCACACATATGTGCACCCAACTGATATTATGCCACACATATGTGCACCCAATTGATATTATGCCACACATAAGTGCACCCAATTGATATTATGCCACACATAAGTGCACCCAATTGATATTATGCAACACATAAGTGCACCCAATTGATATTATTATAGCCAGCTGTGTTGCGACTCGCCTCGCATGTCATCAGCTCACAAGTCATCAGTTGAGCAGCAGGACCCGGGAGGAACTGTTGTGCATGCGCAGCTGTTCCTGCGTGCCAGACAACACAGCACTACGTGCCAGGGGTTGCCAACCCCTGATCTCGATGAGGAGGCCTGCGGCCTGCTCAGGGCACCAAGGCTTTTTCCACTTTAATTATTTTTACCTTGCAATATTCACTTCTAAAGGTACTGAAAGATTTAACCTAAGGAGCAAGTAAATCAACAAATGACACAAAACATAGGTTTTTTTTTCACATATGCATTTCACACTTCTTTATATAGGTGTGAAATGCATATAAATATTTTCTACTGGTAGTGACTGGGTATGCTTATGTTTGTAATTCTAGGACAGATGGACACCTGCATGTTTCCTAAGCATGCTGTTTATTAAAATATGGTTTGCTGTTACATATTACGGGAATTTGTCTCTGCTAGTTCTACAACTGGAGTGCTAGAAGTTGTCTACCTCTGATATGAAGCTATGATTCCAAAATTTCAAAACCTTGGATAGCATAAAATAAGTGTTATTTACCTGAATCTGCCCATGTTGGTGAAATAAGTTGTGATGTTGCGTTTTTCCATGACAACTGTATCTGTGATTAATGACCATTAATTAAGATATTCTGAAAAATATTTTGTTGAATACTGTTTTAAAAAATGTTTTTACATCATTGAATCTCAGTTGTTGTACAGAATAGCAATGTTGCATCTGTCTTTAAAAATATGGCAAACCACACAGGGACATAACTAGACATGTGTAGGCCCAGGAGCAACATTTTGTAAGGGCCTCCATATACCACTCAAGTGTTTGACAGGTGCCCCTTCCCCAGTTACAGGCTCTTTATTAGCCTGCTACTATGAAAGTTACACTAATGGTAAAGTAAGCTATCTTTATTCTAGTAAAAGTATACTCCAGGTTTGTGTGATGATGTTCGTTGCTGTATTGCATATGGAAATATAAAAGAAAACCGGGCATATTATTATTTTTCTTATTAACATTTATATATCGCTAGCATACTCTGGCAGGGCTTTACAAATATAAACAAATATGGTAATAAAACAAATCTGGTTACTAACAACAGACAAAGGTAGGAGTGCCTTGACCACAAGCTTACAACCTATAAGAAAATAAAAGTTTGCTATATTATGGGGCGTATTCAATTGTTGGCAAGTTCTGTATTTCGAACGAGTTACGTGTGGTTGTTTTTTTGGGGTTTTTTTCCCAGCATTTTCGAGCTCGGAAACTTTTCGCGCAATTCAATTGTTTTTTTCTTCTTCCCGAAACGGTGTTCTCGCGCTCCAGGCGTTTGTCAATGCAAAATTATAGGGTGGATGAGAACCCGGTGCGTTAAAAGCAATTCAATTGTTTTTTAACGCAGCGGGTGAAACCGGAAAATCGTCAGTTTCATCTCGCACAACTCCTTGGTATGCTCCAAAAAATTAAAAGTTATTTAAAGGTCATAAAAAAGGTTTTAAACAGGAAAAAATTGTTACATAGTTTCATTAACATAACATTGCAATTAGAAAGGATTAAAATTTCTTTAAAAATCCATTAAAAAAAAATATTATAAAGTTTACCAATTTCCCTTTTGAAAACTAACATCAGTGGTTTTTTTTTTGTTTGTTTTTTTTTTTTTTTTTTTGTGGCTGCCTGACCATAGGCAGCTATCAAAATTGTCAAAAAAGATTTAAATTTTTTTGTTTTATAAAAAAAAAAAAGCGTGTGGTCCCCCTTCTATTTAGTCTTAACCCTAATATTGGCAGCCTACTGCTGTTTCCGTGAAAATGGGGGAAAAATTTTGCGTGGGGCCCCCCCTATTTTCACTGAACCATCACTAGGCAAACCAGCCGGGGTTGGCGGCACTATAGCAGTGGGACACGCAGCAGGGGTCCCCCTGCCATAATGACTAACCAACCCCAGACTGTTCAGCGCTGGGATGGATTCCCCATGGAGTGGGGTCTGCTGAAAAAAAACAGCGGGCCCCCCCGTAGGGACATCCAGCCCAGTGCTGATAGCACTAGGGTTCTTCCTACCCTCGTGGGCTGTGGGTAGTAGGGTAATAAACGGCGATTTATTTTGAAAAAAACAAATGGACACCATTTTGTTTTGTGGAACTACAGGTTCCAGCCAGCCATGTTGGCCTTAATACTCTGGGCATGCTGTTACTTGTATAACTACAAGCACCAGCGTGCCCACGGCAGCCAGGGCATGTTGGCACTTGAATAACCACAAGTGTCAACATGCCCTGACACCCATGGTTGGCTGGGACCTGTAGTTCCACAAATCAAAATGTTTAATAAAATCACAATACCCTCATTCCAACCACAAATCTTTATTAAAAATAATTAATCCACAAAAAAACAGTAAACACCCTTATGAAAACCATAGATTTTTATTAAAAATAAAAAAATCCCAAAATACTCACCATTGAAGAAATCCTCTGTTGTCTGAAGCTTTAGCTCCCCAAACGGATGTAAACAAAGGCCCACTAAAATATTTATACCTTCTAAAATATCTGGTTTGCCCACTGTCCCCAAATATTCGTACCTTCCAAAATGTCCAGATTGCCCACTGTCCCAGAAATATTTGTACTTCCAAAATGTTCCTCCCTGACAAATCTTCAATTCTTCTGGCAAGGGGGGGGGCATTCTTTCTTGCAGACCATATTTGTAAGATCCACGATTACTTTGCTTGAAGATAAAACAAAAACAAGATCAGCCGCATTCCTTTTACTAAAACTCGCTAAGAACAATAGTTAGAGCGTGAGGTGGTGTTTGCAAGATTTGGAATGGAATTGCGCGAGTTTTTTAAAAACGGCTGCTCGAACCTGTAAAAACGAGCACGGGGTTTTGGTTTTTTCCCGCGGCGGGGACATTTCAACCTCGCCAACAATTGATTATGCCCCAAAGACTTTAAATGCCACAGATAGCATATTGGTCCAGCCAGATTACAATGGGAAAAGTGCTCCAGTCACACATCATTGCTTAATTTGGGACATATAAGAATAATCTAAATATTCCTAAACTGACAGTTTTTGTCAGAAGCACACACTGGAAATATGGTTTTGACCCTGTGATAATAAACTCATAGAACATTGATCAAAGATTCCATTACTTAAAAAAAATTAAATAAAGTAAAAAGCCAAGTAAAAAATAAAACCAATGCTTAAAGAAGCAATACCACAAAGAACTTTTGTTTTCTTTAAATTGCAAGTTAAGTACCTTTTTTAAGAATTCATATTATAGTCATATTTCTTAGCTATCCTCCTACAAATTATTTATAGGCATAAGTAGATAACTAGGCTCTTAATGCATGCACATACATATGTGTGCAGTCTTCTGGAAATGTATAAGATTTAGCGTTTACAATCAATGTATGGCAATTTGCTGTTTCTGTGGGGACTCCTTTTAATAAGTACTCTGGTGGGCAAACAAATATGTCTGACACTGTCAGTTTACTAAATAGACGCTGGCTCACAGCTCCCAGTATGTTGTGTGATGACAGCCAGGGGAAAAGGAGGATGTCACTGTGCAGAAAGTGCTCAGAGGGGTGTTCAGAAGCCTCTTTGCCCACTACATCAAGTGCCATGTCAATGTGGTTGCCATAGTAATCCAGAATCATAAATCATTAATAGCAACCTGAAGAAAAGAAACAAGGGAAAAATGTTAAATACCAACATACTTCTTACATCCTGTCACAGTGATTTATGTTAGGAAAAAAACCAAAACACATTTGATTTTCTTTTCATGATATTGCTGCTTTAAATTATGATTTTCTTCTTGCATAATAAGAATTTGGTGATATTTATGGAAGATGTTAACCTCTTACTTGCTTCATGGAGATTCTGTAGTTACTAATTCTGTAGTTACTAATTTCATGATAATACTATATATTTCATAATTTTATAGTTAATTTTAAATAGGGAATGAAAAAAAGAATGCTTTCAAATATATTCCATCTATCCAATAAATATTGGAAACCCTTTTTTTTTTTTTTTTTTTTATTGCAGATAGTGAATTGTACTTGACTTATTGTAGGCTGACTATCCAATGTAGTTGCATTAAACGCCAGTGACACCGTATGATAGATGTGATCGCGTTTGCATGATGTGGTGACAGCACTTACCATATTGACCACAATGAATTCACCATCACAAGTGAATAGAGCTTGCAATTGTCCCTAAATCGACACAGCAACGTAAACACTCCCACATACAGGCATAAATACTAGTGGATAGAGTCTTTTTACGGATAAGGGGTCATATGTTTGTTTATATGAACCAGACTGCAGAATTAAATAATTTTTTTTAATGTGGGTTTATCATATTTCAGTGTGCTGTAATCATTTTCAATATGCAAATAAACTCGGCTCAGCAACTGGCTGCGTAATGTGGGCACTTATATATGTAAAACAATAAATTGGACTTTCTTAAGCAAAGATGGAGAGTGCAACAAATTCAAATGTTTTGAAGCCCTTTCATTTTTGCCACTAGAAAAGTAAATTGAAATTCTACACAGGAATTTGTTGATTTCCAACAAGCTTTATTAGGTGAAGCATACAAAATTGTAAAAGCTAGTAATGTAGTAATCATTTTTAAATTAAGTTAATTATGTATAATATTAAAATATGGGGCTGTGGGTTCTTTTTTTTCATAGACGGGTGATACTGAATATAGATTGTAGCTGCAGTATAGTTTGCATTTGATCTCTTTTGTATGTATAAGCTCTAGGGTGTTTTTCATAATCTGCTATGTCTTGATTTTGCATCATTTTTGAATATTTGTATATAACTGTTTTTTGTTTTTCATGTAAAGCCTGCAGGTTGAAATCATCCATACAGTATCTAACACGCCAGGATCTCCCTAAATTGGCGTACCAAAAACTAAAAGGCAAAAGCCCTGGAGTAATTTTCTTACCTGGTTATGCATCAGATATGAATGGTCAGAAAGCACTAGCCCTTGAAGACTTCTGCAAATCTCTTGGACACTCATTTATCCGGTAAATAACAACTGTGCAAGAATTTCCAGAAACTTTTGATTAGAGGTTTGAAAAGTCACAGGAGTTCATTCTAAACTGTATCTAACAGGAACCGACAAACCAAACTTGTATAGATTTGTTAATGGTACGTAGCAGGGGAGGCTTTATTAAAGTGTCTTCCTGTACTTTTGTATTTGTCCTGAATTGGATGCTGCAATGTGCCCATGAACCATAATGATTGCTGCAGCTCTCTGCTATCCTAGGCTGTTATGGGCTGATAAGGTACTTTTAGCATTCACTAATGTAAAAGTTTCAGGAGCTTATCTGTACTGAAGATACTTGAGATTTCCAACCAAAGCAGGTTCCCTGTCCGTAATCCCATTGAATACAATGCATTTAGCTGCTTTTTGCCAAAATTTGCTGAATTGAGAACAATAGATTGCACTTTGTGACAAACATCTCAAACTGTGTCAGGGTATGGTAACAATACATTTTTGTTAATGCTGTTTATACCGTTTGTATAAGGAACATGCATTGTCCTCTTAACTTTTTGTTAATAAATTAATTTCTGTTAAAATGAGAAACAAACTTTGTAATATTCCCTTTTTAGGTTTGATTACACTGGATGTGGAAACTCTGAGGGAGATATGAAAGAATGTACAATTGGGAAATGGAAGAAGGATGTACTTTCTATTCTGGATACCGTGTCTGAAGGACCTCAGGTTATCTTTCTCTCTTTCATTTTTTTTGTTTGTTTCATTGTCTTGTTTCAATTTCCTTTTATAATGTAAGATAACAAGAGTTGCGCACAGAAGTGGCGACTTCCCATTATGGCGCACACAAGTTCTTGTTTTGTTTTTTTACTCTTTTTTTTTTTTCTTTCACCCCTTCATGGCAGCAGTCACTAATGATTCTCTACTTGATGAAGCTAGAAAGGAAGGAAGATTACACTGGAAGTATTTAAGGCCACCTCTTTCTTCCTCTTGTGTCTTCCTCCGTTGTCTAGCTGAGACAGTAATCCCTGGCTATAGTTTTACATAGGATTTACCTGGAGGAGACCCTAGTCGAGAGGATTAAGGCTTGTTGCATACCTACTATAGTCCTCCAGTAGACTTTATGTGGAGGCCTGGCATCCAAGAATGATGTTTTTCTTCAGTATAGTTGAGGAATTATTATTGTTATATTTTTTTTATGGTTCTGAACAATATACACAGTTGTTAGTGTGTGCGAAAAAAAAGTGGGAGATACATTTCTCATTAAGGGGAAACTTTTATTTACGACAAAAAAATTCCTTGTCTCAGCTGAGTATTCCTTTAAGGGCTAAGGGACTTTGTCTCCTACAGGGGTCCTCCTTTAATATTGTGATTATTGTCTCTGTCATTAAGCTTGTTAGGAAAACTCTCAATACTGTGTAGCTTCTTACTCCAGCTTTGCAGGAAAATCTTTATTACTTTGTCAGGTGCAGCTATGTTTCAGATGGTGGTGGCAAGGAGGAATTTTTGTCACACAGGGCTGCAGTTTCCCAATCTTGAAATAACCCCTTTTCCCTACTGGTAAGGGGGGCTGAGTTCATTTTGATCAAAACTTTAGATGTAATAATTCATGGCTGCAGAGGGTTACTCACAACAGAATAAAAGGCAGGACTTGTACCTTGTTTTAATGAAGCTAAGTATAAGCTATGACAGACAGAGCCAAATACATGTTACTGCATAATATTTTAGTGCCTATAGGGGAAAAGTACTTAGGGCACAGTCAAAATTTTCCTCAGAAGGACATGATGGGAGTCCAAAGAGTTTCAGCTGGTAGGAGGTAGGTCGATTCTGTTGAAATCAGTCTGAACCCAAACAGCAAATGGCCTATGAATCCAACACATTACCAATAAAGGCTCTTCTCTGGAGGTTGACAATTGACAGCAAGCATAAGTCTTTAGCATGTCAGACCCAAGTAGAGGAGGAAAAGATTGTAGCTCTATTACAGAGCTTTGAAAGTGTCTTAAGAAGCAAAGTAATCTCATCAGAAAGAGGGGCAGGAATTATACTTGCTTGTTCCTGGTAGAAACAAGTATAGGAAGTTTCAGGAGGGTCCTGGATATCTGACATATTAACAACTTTATGAAGGCGAAAAAAAAAGTTTCCCCGAGGACCTTCTTGGTGGTTCTAGAGCCAGGTGAATATATGACTTCCGTAGACTTAAGATATGCTTATCTCCATATTTACATTCTAATATTACATTATAGATGTGTCCTGAATCTACATTCTCAATTCACCAGCTTTTGGGATTTCCAGAGCTCCATGCTTGTTTACCAGAGTCAGAGTTCATGCAGTGGTGTATCCTCTGGTCGGGATAAAAAAAGATAAATGGGCCGGGGCTCTAAATTCCCCTCCCGAGAAAAATAATCGTAGGTCTGCGCCTGATTGTATGTACAGTGGTACTCTAAATAGGGGTCATTCCGTCTGATTTAGCAGGAAGACCTGCACCTCAATAGGTTATGTTACATTTTGGGGAAAAAGTCTTTCTAGTGTACAGAGAAAAGTAAAATACATAGATTAGCACATAATTGTTTAATTTTAGATTGTTATTTACAAGGTGACTTCAAGATGCTTGGCCCTCAATTTCCTTAAAGTTCATGTTTTTACACCAAGCTCCTTCATACAAGTAAATCTGGTAATGAGATAAGTTTATAGCTAGATTCCTACAGGCAGTAGGAACGTGTGTCCTCTGGTAGTCGCTTGGGATTTCAGTCTTGTCCTCGGTGCCCTGACAGGATCTGTTGAGCCCCTATTGGAGGCTGTTTTATTGTTTCTGGTGATGATAATTTCAGCTTGTAGGATTGGAAAGCTTCGGGTTCTAGGGTGCCTTATTTAAACATTTTTAACGTTGTTTCATGAACTAATCTTCAGTTTTAACAAAAGTGATTTCTAAAATTTTTTTCCCAACAACTCTAAAGGGCGGACTTTGCACTCCTTGGATTTAGTGACCGCACTTTCAGTTTATCTGTATGCAATCAGTGGTAGAATTGGACTGGTATACGGTGGTATGCCATACCGCCACTTCTCCTACTACCTCCATTGTGAAACTGTCAATTTACATTCACATATATTCTCCATACCGCCACTTCTAAACTTCCACTTTGACTACTGGATACAATTGAGTCATTGAGACAAACAGGAGGAATTTGTAAATTACAACCTTAGATAAGGCACATTAGCCGCATGTTTGAGAGACTGCATTATTGAAACATACAAAGCCAAAAATGAAACAGTGACCAGGTATTCTGAATGCCTATACTACAAAAGCCATAACTTCTTCATGGCCTGAAAAAGGCTCAGGCTAAGTCAGAAAATGTATGTAAAGCGGCACAATTTTCCTTGCATACTTGGTAAACATTATAGGCTAGACATAGCAGCTTTGGCAGAGGCAAACTTTAGCAATCAAGTACTGCAAGCTGTAGTTCCCCCAACCCAGAAGTGAATTTAACTATTTGGGCCCAGGCCCACTGCTGCCATGCAGGAGTGAAGGGACAATGGAACATTGCTTACCTGTTAATTTTTATTTAAGGTTGGTTGGTCACAGCCTTGTAAATGTCTGGAATACACATGGCAGAATCAAGAAAATTTTATGGACTGTTGTTTTTTTTAATCATTATTTGACCCTATATTACAAGTCACTTGAATACCTGTTGAATTGAGTCCCTTTGACCTCCTTTTCAAGAACATGCCCAAATAATTGTATTCATTAAGTATGCATAATTGTTCCAATGATCCTCTTTTCTTGACAAAATGAGACCTTATAGGATCTCATTATGAGAGGGGGAAGAGTGTGTACAGTCAATCATTATACACCTAAGTGTTGTGATCTGGTTCCTTTACCATAAAATGTTTGGCTTATAAAACCACTGAGTTATGGAAAAAAGCACCCCAACAATTGGACAGTACTACGATGTGAGTGCAAGCTTTGGGGTATATATTTTTTTCCTGAATTATATATCTTTTATGAGTATTAAATACATTAGTCATTGAAAATTGTGATTTCAATTATAACTTCGCAAACCTTACATGGAGTGTTTTAGACTTTTTACAGTTTAAGCACCACACTCTGGTACATGTTTGAGGCCTTTGAAGTATTTAAATGATGTGTAAATAACACGTGTTGCCTATGCCTGAATAAGTCAAGATCTTATTCTAAAACCTTAATGGAAATAACTGTTCCATTCAATAAGTCTTTTACTCTGCCATTTGAAATGTGTTGGTAGCCTGGCAATATCAAATAGAGTAGGGGCAAATGAACAGTGGGGTAGTAAATCTTAAGCAATGGGGCTGTTAAACTTGGCATACATATTGTTCAGTTTTGGTCAATGGATGTCCCATATATGAGTGGAATACTATATGTGATCTTGCAAATGGGACATGAGTAATTTTAACTGCTTGTGTTTTGCCTATCCTTGAAATGTTTGTGTAATGCCATTTTTTTTTTAGCAAATAAAATTTTGTATATAGAGGGTCAGAGTTTGTTGGCATTTCGTACTGTTCTGAGATGAGGCACCATTGTCATGAAACAGCCCTTTGTACTTTATTTTAAAACTGTGCAATTTGTAGACACAATTTTGCAAGCATTGTATTTACCATAACCCTTTGTCCCCTTATTTTTGTTTCTTTGAAGATATTAGTTGGATCAAGCATGGGAGGATGGCTTATGCTACTTGCTGCACTAGCACGACCAGAGAAGATAGCCGCTCTAGTTGGTGTTGCCCCAGCTGCAGACCACTTTGTGACAGTGTTTAATCACCTTCCGTTAGAGGTAAATGTATGCACTTCCATAGAGCATGGACATGCTTACATAGGTCTAGAATGTTGGCTGTTTGATAAAAGTGGAAATACCCTTTATTGCGTAATTCGTATAGGAGAACAAATGTTTTTCTTATCAGTACAGTATTTTGTTCTTTGCTTTTATTCTTCATTCACTGTTATTGACTTTCATATCTATTTGATTTTTGTCTAGAGCTGTAAATTACTTTAATTTAGAATTTTTAAACTTCCTTTAAATTATATTTAGTTCTTTAAAACTGTGCTTGGACCAGTAGACAGTGTTCATCTTATCATTACTTTTTGTAAAGTGTTAATAGCGTGTTAGTATTCTTTTTCTTCTCCACTCCCCAAAATATCCACATGCAGTAGCAGAGAAAATGGTGCCGACACTATTTTTATCTTGACAAGCAGCATGAGAAAATCACCTATATATTTCTCTTTAGATGTACAGTCATGGCCAAAAGTTTTGAAAATGACACAAGTATTGATTTTCACAAAGTTTGCTGCTTCAGTCTTTTTAACCTTTTTGTCAAATGTTGCTATGGTATACTGAACTGTCAAAGGCTTTTATTGACAATCACATTAAGTTTATGCAGAGTCAATATTTGCAGTGTTGACCCTTCTTTTTAAAGACCTCTGCAATTTGCCCTGGCATGCTGTCAATCTTCTGGGCCACATACTGACTGATGGCAGCACATTCTTGCCTAATCAGTGCTTGGAGTTTGTCAGAATTTGTGGGATTTTGTTTGTGCACCCGCCTCTTGAGGATTGACCACAAGTTCTCAATGGGATTAAGGTCTGGGAAGTTTCCTGGCCATGGACCCAAAATTTTGATTTAGTTATCGCTTTTGCCTTAAGGCAAGATGCTCCATCATGCTGGAAAAGGCATTGTTTGTCACCAAACTATTCTTGGATGGTTGGGAGAAGTTGCTCTTGGAGGATGTTTTGGTACCATTCTTTATTCATGACTGTGTTCTTAGGCAAAATTGTGAGTGAAGCCAAAGGGTTGCTTCTCCCTTGGCTGAGAAGCAACCCCACACATGAATGGTCTCTTAACTGTTGGCCTGACACAGGACTAATGGTAGCGCTCAACTTTCCTTCTCCAAGCACTTTTCCAGATGCCACAAAAAATCTGAAAGAAGATTCATCAGAGAAAATGTCTTTACCCCAGTGCTCAGCAGTCCAATCCCTGTACCTTTTGCAGAATATCCGTATGTCCCTGATGTTTTCCTGGAGAGAAGTGGCTTCTTTGCTGGCCTTCTTGACACCAGGCCATTCTCCAAAAGTGTTCGCCTCACTGTGCGTGCAGATGCACACACGCCTGCCTGCTGCCATTTCTGAATAAGCTCTGCACTGGTGGTGCCCCGATCCCGCGGCTGAATCAACCCCTAGGAGACAGTCCTGGCGCTTGCTGGATGTTGTTAGGCGCCCCGAAGCCTTCTTCACAACTATTGAACCTCTCTCCTTGAAGTTCTTGATGATCCGATAAATGGTTGATTTAGGTGCAATCTTACTAGCAGCAATATCCTTGCCTTTGAAGCCATTTTTGCGCAAAGCAGTATTGACTGCGTGTGTTTCCTTGCAGGTAACCATGGTTAACAGAGGAAGAACAATGTTTTCAAGCACCACCCTCCTTTTAAAGCTTCCAGTCTGTTATTCTAACTCAGTCAGCATGACAGAGTGATCTCCAGCCCTGTCCTCGTCAACACTCTCACCTGTGTTAACGAGAAAATTACTGATCTGACGTCAGCTTGTCCTTTTGTGGCAGGACTGAAATGCAGTGGAAATGTTGTTTTTGGGATAAAGTGTATTGTCATGGAAAAGAGGGACTTCAAAATTAATTGCAATTCATCTGATCATTCTTCATGACATTCTGGAGTATATGCAAACTGCCATAAAAAAAAAATGAGGCAGCAGACTTTGTGAAAAATAATATTTGTGTTATTCTCAAAACTTTTGAACATGACGGTACATTCAATGACTATGCATTCTTATGAGCATTTTTATAGCAGGAACTTAAAGGGAGTAACAGGGACCTCTGATCAGTGGGAGGACCCAGCATTCCCTGTCACAATCACACCCAGGTCCAGTGCAGTTCCACCACTGATCTTAGGTGCTTTGAATAAGCTAAAAAATAACGTTAATTTGAGCAAAGTGTTAAACTTTGTAATAACAGAGAGGACTGATATATTTACTTTTACTTTTCTTTTTACAGGAAAAGAAAGCAGTTGAGGAAAACGGTGAATTAAAACTTCCCTCAAAATACAGTGACGATGGCTTTTATAATATCCCTTATTCTTTTATTAAAGAAGCAGAAAACCACTGCTTATTAAATAGCCCTATACCCATAACCTCCCCTGTTCGACTGATTCATGGCATGAAAGATGAGGACGTCCCATGGCATGTGTCAATGCAGATTGCTGACTGTGTGCTTAGTACGGATGTAGATGTCATTCTCCGCAAACATGGTCAGCATCGGATGAGTGAAAAAGATGACATGAAACTTCTTGTATACACAATTGATGATTTAATTGATAAACTTACAACTTTGGCTTAAAGTAAATTAAAAATATGTTGTATAGTAACCAAAAGCTTCACCTAAGTGTTATCCTGTTGTACTTCCCATAGATATTTTGCACAATTCAGCTACAAATGGTTATGTTTATATAGAAAAACGTTTTATTTTTTTGGCTTGGTATTTACTGCATTTTTCTACTGCCCAAATGTTCCCTTTTTCTACTTCCCTTATAGTAAATGTGAATATTTGTTTTTGACTTGTACATAATTTGTTATGATCACTTTAACACTGTGCCATGTGTTTCTAACAAAAATAAAATAATATATATCTACTTCATTAAGTAGCATTTATTTACAATAGTCTATTATATTACTAAAGGCACACATTTTGGTCTCGGAAATTTGTTTACAGCA
The DNA here is from genome assembly GCF_038048845.1 of Mixophyes fleayi. Classification (NCBI taxonomy): domain Eukaryota; kingdom Metazoa; phylum Chordata; class Amphibia; order Anura; family Limnodynastidae; genus Mixophyes; species Mixophyes fleayi. The sequence goes on from NC_134403.1 coordinate 227,580,626, forward strand.
CACTGCTATTTATAAATATAATTGATTGTCCTTTGAACAGTTTTCTTATGTATCTGTGCATTCTTACTGCTTATACTCATTTTCTGCTGAGTTACTATGTCCCGTTATACAAAATAGAATATTTTCAACATGTTTAGTTAGGGCTGACAAACTGGATACCATACACTAAAGCTGCCAGGCTTCAGATGTCATCGTTCTGTTTGATCAGAAAAAATATTATTTAGGAAAAAAGTTGAAGGTTATACAAAAAACAATCACAAGCCATGTACAATGCATTTATGTATATGGTTTTGAAACAAAACAATATAAATTTTAAAGACTATGTCATGTTTTTTGTTTTTTCTTCCCCACAGGTTTTTGTCATTTTATGGGCACGTAGTGGTTCACTACACTTATTGCATATCCTATTATATGCATGTCACGTATTGTGAAGTATTTCTTTAGTTTTGAGCGTCATTTGGTACAAATATACTACACTATTTCAATTTTTTTCATTTATTTTTTTTTCAAAATGATACACCATCACAACTGAAAGAGAGCATCATATTTCAGACAATGTAACAGAATATAAATAAGATTTGTAAAACAATCACTTTTAAGCTTTAATTTTTATTAAGCTTTTGATGGACTCCTATTGTGTTGGTTTTTAAGATTGTTATTTAATGACGCACCATTGCCTAGGCCAGTGGTTCGCAAACTGTGCACCTAGGCTCCCTGAGGTGCCTTGGAGATCTCACAGGGGTGCCTCGGCTAGAGCCAGTGGTAGGCAAGGCAGGGGACTACTTGGTAATTATTTTGGCTTAGGGATGCCGTGAAAAAATTTTGGACACCCTAAAGGTGCCTTGAACTGAAAAAGTTTGGAATCCACTGGCCTAGGCTTTTTAGTTATCTATTTGTATTTCAGGGGCGTTGGTGGTATCTTAAGTTGAGGCAGGACAGCATCAGTAAAGAGCGCTTCATGCAAATCACCTGTCTCATACTCTAATATTCTATATTCAATAGCTTATTATAGTGACACCTAGCACTATAATGTGCACATTACAGTGTATATAGGAGACATGCAAATAAATAGGGATCAATATCCCAGTTAATCAGTTTCCTTGCGGACTGGGAACAGGGAGCTGAGCAACATGACCAGTATCTGAATTGCCAGAAAGCTAAATAAAGGTAGTTGAGAATAACGTAACACATGTATATTAAAGCAAAGCATTTTATACACTTCAGAAATTGGATCAAGCTCCAAAGAATTCAAGACCTGGAGGATTCGATAAAGGGAGAATAATCAGTGTCTGGTTTATTTAGAAATTGAGTACACACTAGAGAGAGCATACTCACTGTAGCATAGTCTCACCATGCAAGTTAAAGAGCCCTCACATCTTACTGATGGAATTACTAATCTTTTCATACCTTGAAACAATGGAAAAAACAAACAAAAACATTTGCTTAATGCACAAGGAACAATAACATTTAGCAGAAAAACAGTTCTCTGTAAATAGTTCTTGGTAATTGCAGAAGTCACATTTCGGAGCTTCAACTTTCTCATCTTGAAAGCATTAGACTTATTTTATATGTAGAACATAGAAGAAGAGACATGTGATTAAGCAACTCTTCTTTCTTACAGAAACAAATACCGATATTATAATAGTTGCAGAAATCCCTTTAACCCGTGAAGGTCTGGCTATATAGTCTTTTTTCTGCAATATAGGTGTTATTATATAGAATTAACTTTATGGTGTCCCCTGTCATGCTGTTTACCGCTCTATTATCATCATCAGCTATTTATATAGCACCAGTAATTCCACAGCGTTGTACAGAGAACTCACTTACATCAGTCCCTGCCCCATTGGATCTTAAAGTCTAAATTCCCTAACATATACACACACAGACCGAGAGAAGAGACAAAGGTCAATTTGATAGCAGCCAATTAACCAACTAGTTTATTTTTGGAGTGTGGGAGGAAACCGGAGCACCTGGAGGAAACCCACGGGGAGAACATACAAACTCCACACAGATAAGGCCATGGTCAGGAATCAAAACTCTTGAACCCAGAGCTTTGTGTTTATGATATGCTGTCTTTGAGGCATTGTCCAAAATAGATGCACTCTTTAAAGATCCTCCAGACAAGTAGTTTGACTTTTAATAAAATATATTGGTTCTCTCTTCAGCTTTTCGCTACTCTCCTTCAATCATGGAAACCTTTCTACGTGCGAGACTACTGACTTTCTATCCTTCATGGTCTTACTATCCAAGCCAAGCAAGGATCAAAGCCTGTGTCCGTAGAGGAAATCCCAAATGACCTCACTGGGATCTCCTGTGTCAATGCAATAGTGCTCAGCTAACGAGAATGTAAAATAAGAAAACTTTCACACGACACAAGACCAGAACTGAACAAAACCATTTTTGGTATCCTCCCATCCCTTGCTGAGGTTTATAACTATCAATTTGCTGTATCTACAAACATCCTTTTGTGTTAAGTATCTTTTCACTCCTACTTTTCACATTTACATTGTAAATGTACCAAAATTGCAGTAGGATCTGTTTCCATTTACTAGTTTTATTTCTCGTCAAGGGGAAATTAGAAAACGCCAATAGTTTTATATGGAAAAGTGCCTATTTATGTTATAAGTTTAAGAATTGCTAGGGAAAATCAAGTGCTAAATTTAGAAGGAAATCTTTCTCAAATATGAACATACTCTTGTTTTATTCTAGATTTAACACAGACAACTGTTAGCTTTTTACTTCTTTGCAACATTGTTGTAGCTCACTGTAAAAGAGTTAGTTTGGATGCATTTTTTCATATTGCCGTCCATACGTACTAAAGCTTGAGAAAAGAAAATAGTATGTATTCTGCTTAGGTGAACAGCAGTTTTTTTTTCCCACCTCCTGGTTGCAAGCAAGGGCTTGACTAGAATTTGAAATGTACAAGAAGCAGACAATTTCTCAACTCCTCTGGCTTAGTGTCCTCTGCTGATCAGTTCTTGGCTGCTATTACCAGCCTACACTGTTAACCAATCACATGCTTCCTTTAGGTTACTATGACAGCAGCTGTGGCCTGATCACCAGCTGGAGAAGGTGATTTTTTTTTTTTTTTTTTTTTAATTATTATTATTGACATTTATATAGCACCTCCATATTGCAAAGTGCTTTACAGACATTTAATCATTCACATGAATCTATGCCCCAGTGGAGCTTACAATCGTTATTCCCTAGCACACACACTCTAGAGTTAATTTTGTCGGGAGCCTAGTAACCTGTCAGTATGTCTTTGGAGTGTGGGAGGAAACCCACACAAACACAGGGAGTCAATACAATCTCCACCCAAGGCTCTGGACAGAATTGAACCAATGACACCAATGCTAACTACTGCACACCCATGCGGCCCATTATCTGCAGTCCCACTACTGCTGCCTTCCCAACTTGCAGCTGCATCCTCTGCTACCGCAATAGTTCTGCTCCTGCAGGCAAGCCATGGTCAGCTCAAGTCAATGGCGACTGCAGAATTTCAGATCACTTCTCTCAGAATACAGTATGAGAAAGTGATGCAGAGAAGCTAAGATTATGTTGCAGAAGACAAATGAATCATCACTATCATCATCACCATCATCAGCTATTATATAGTGCCATTAAGTCCGCAGCGCTGTACAGAGAACCCACTCACATCAGTCCCTGTCCCATTGGAGCTTACAGTCTAACTTTTCTAACATACACACACAGACAGAGAGACTAGTGTCAATTTGATAGCAACCAATTAACCTACCAGTATGTTTTTGGAGTGTGGGAGGAAAACCACGCAAAAACGGGAAGAACATACAAACTCCACACAGCTAAGGCCATGGTCCGGAATAGAATTCATGATCCCAGTGCTGTGAGGCAGAAGTGCTAACCACTAAGCTACCCACAATATAAAAATGTGTTAATATCAACTATAGTTTAGAAAAAAAACACAACAACAACACTGATTTAACCCTGTTAGCCATCAGAATTTCCACGATTTCTAGGGAAATAATCTTTCTAGCAGGAGTGTAACTAGAAATGTGTGGACTGCATAGCAATTTTTTGAGGAGCCCACTCCTCCCCTAAATTACCATGCACCTCTCTGCATATCCTGCTCAGAATAGGGAACATTAGAGTTCCCTTTACCTCCAAGCAGATTTTAAATTTGAAGTTCTAGAATGACTTTTCATGTGACAACATTCTGAGACTTCAAATGCCTTGTGGTGTTGGCAGCCAGACAGCAGAACAGAGCTCATTATGTTACCTTGCTGGCCACCAACATCATATGGTCATGATTAGTAGTTAAATACTTACAATAAATCATATCTCTCCTCGGGAAACTGGGACTCGTAAGACCACTACAGAACATTGTGATAATGTATAGACATGAGTGATCTTGTTTTGAGTTGATGGGTATGGTATTTGTGACTAGACAAATATTTCTACATAATGAACCATATACCATAGAATATAAAACTATATCACGAACAGAAAATCATATTGAATAATTAGGCGAATAGGATTTCTTTGGTGGGGAGTAAGGGATAGTTTCATAGTATCAAAGAGCAATTGTTATCTTCAATTGACATATCAATGCTTGCAACAACCTTGTTTTCACCACAAGGTGGCGTGGCAGCAGGCACATTATCCTCGCGATGGTCAGACACATCTGACAGACTCAATTAAAGGGACAGCCCAGTTTACCCTGCAATGACACATAAAACGCTTTGCATGGCTTGTCACTCACACATAGCTGTACCGAGCATGCGGAAGACTTGCTGCAGTGTCACAGGAAGACAACTTTACTCAACTGCATAGATCAACTGGCGATTTCAGAGATGTGGGATTATCCATGCAACATACACTGAGGTGGTCTTCAGTGTAATTATTATGATCGATCTATCTAGCAGGCTGGGGGGAAAGTCATAAGTGATGGCTATAAAGTGCAACGAAAACTGGATGGGTGCTCTGCCGGTTTGTTTAAGTACATTACCGCTGGCCAACTTGGCAATACCAGGTATATTTTCCAGCCTTTCTATTTTAAACAAATAACAACAAGGTATAATGTGTGGTATTTAGGGTGTACCAATGTGGACATATTACGTGATATGTGTATAAATTAGTGTTACTATTATATTTCAGTTTAGTGCATGGTACAATTTATGTCTTCTGGAAAGGATCTATTTATTATACATGGAAATCATATGGAGGTTATGATGCAAAGGAGTGCATGCATACTCCTCTTCAGTTTCACGATAGCCTGACCTCACAGATTAAAGTACTATCATAATTTAGTAGCAGCTCTGTTAAGTGTTTTTTTTTATTCGTACATGGTCACAAAGTAAATGTAATTATTTTCATGTTATTCGAAAGTAAAACCTTTACATGGTATGTGTGGTTTTTTTTTTTTTTATGTTTCTTTACTTATATAAAAGAGCACAGTTACATTAAAAGGTTTACTATTTTGAACTCTAGGGGAAAAAAAGCAGTAATCACTAAGTATAGCATAGTATTAACATTGTGATCAAAATAATTATTGTATTTGAGGCATATGTGGAACCAGACAATAACTAAATTGGATTAAAAATGCAGTGTATCAACTGCCTGAGCTGCTTACTAATTTTCAGGTTCTGAGTTTTATTAATCTAGTATTGAATATTTTTGAAGTAAATTATTTGAAAATGTTTAGAGCATCTATTACGACAAAGTGACAACGAATGCAACAAAATGTACTGATTACCTGATTTTTGTCAATATTACAACATGTGATCGCTATTTTTGAAGATAGCGCTTTGACTTTATAAGCAGTTGATCGTTATATTTTTCTGAATGCATTTTGTGCAGTTCTCTACGTGTGAATTTTTGTTTAGTGGCTTCCACTCCACATGAAGGTCACAGCCATATTTTGTGATTCTTTTTTATATCAACTGCTGTGTTCAGCCTGCCCTAACATACCCCTTCAACATAAAGTAATACACCCTTGACAACGAAAATAAACTGTTGTACATAGATCTATGATAAGAAAATACAGAGATTTACATTGTCTATTTTATATATTTTACATTTTGTAAGTTGTGAGGAAGGAGAAGTGGTAGAGAGGGGCATGCAGTTTTGAGAAGACCTGGGAAAAGACTTTGGTTGATATTATTACAGAAGGAATTGGAATACTTAGTTGTCCATAGCCATAGAGAGCTGCTTGTGGCGATGGTCATGGTTTCTGTTATCCAGAATCCAATGTCACATTGTCAGGGGTTTGACAATGTATAAATCATACAGCTTCGGTCCACAGATGGTGGATGAGAGAGCGGCGTAGATGGACTGCACATTGTTGCAGATATATACTGGTGTGTGGCTTCCTCTGTGGGCTCCTTTTCAATAAATTCTTGAGAGTGAATCCACTGAGGAAACTATACATAGGTAACTCCTGCTACAGCCTGTGTCTCCTCTTCTCTCCCATTCTAAGGACCCAGGCAGTACCCCCCCCCCCCCCCCATCAAACATCGACAGACCCCTATTCCTATACAACAGAAGCCATAACCACCACCCACAGTCAACACTCCATGTCTACAGACAGCTAAGCACTACTTTTTTTTCATGCATTTGTGTACCTGTACACACATTGTTGCTTTGGGTTTGCCATGGCATCCTTGTGACATGATAGTATTTGTTTTGTTTCTGGTGTAAGTTCCTACTTTCTGATAACCCACTTGAAATCTAAATATAAAAGAAGGTTCAAGACCCTTTAGAGACTTCTGTGGTTGGTGTTTCTCTTCACCATGTTGGAGAATGCTAATCTCTTAGAAAATTGGGGAAATTGTGTATTATTGCATCGACAGACTATATTGCAAGACATGTTTACCTTATCTCTTTCTCAATAAATCATTCACGCATGCTTCCTTCAGGATTAAGCTTCATATACATTGGTGTTTGACATGCTATGAACGAGTGAGTCTTTAAGAAAATTGCTGCCCCCTAATAAGGGACAGATTTGAAGAAGTGTGTACTAGTTACTAGGGCACATGCCCCATGATGAGGACATGGCATTTGGACATGCCAGCCGCAAGGGAGACCTTCGGGACACCCTATTGTGACTGCTGCATAGTACATGCCCCATTGCACCTATGTTGGCTGATCAGGTACGATGGCATGTGGACAATAAGGGCACAGCGAGTCACAAGAGCCTGAGCTTTATAACAGCCAGTGCCTCTGTGCTGTACAGTCTATTCTAATCATGGACACAGGAACAAACGCAAATATCCTTACTCTTCTTCCCTATTTCCCCCATGCCCCCCTCTTTCCCAGTGTGGGTGAATGCCTGCTGCACATTAGTGATGGTTAATTGAAACTTCAAGGGGTTAATGCTACAAGTGGGGTTAAGGCTACAAAGGGTTAATGATGTATATGGGATTAATACTGGCTCTGCATACTATGGAGTTACTGGCTCTGCATAGTATGGGGTCAATGTCAAAAGTGGCCAAAAAACATACTGGTAGGTTAATTGGCTCCTAACAAATTGACCCTAGTCTGTGTGTGTGTGTGTGTGTGTGTGTGTGTGTTAGGGGATTTAGACTGTAAGCCCCAATGGGGCAGGGACTGATGTGAGTGAGTTCTCTGTACAGTGCTGTGGAATTGGTGGCGCTATATAAATAAATGGTTATGATGATTATCGAAGTGGTTAAAACAATAAGGGGTGCTTACATATAGAATTATGATAGGAATCGTTAGTCGTAATGGAAGTTGTAGTTGTATTAATAATGGGGTAATTGTGGTAAGGCTGTGGGTAATGGAGTAAGATAGGAGTTTTATTGTGAATTGTAATGTCTAATGATAAGGACTGTAGTAGATGTGTGAATAAAAATTGTAGTGCTAATTGTGTTAGATATTAGATTATGGCACACACACATTTCATCCCTTCCCCAAAACACATGAAGCCCATATCTATTCTGTCCTGAGATAAGTACTCACAAAGTACTTGTACATAGTTATAATACAGGCAAGTAATATAATGTAAAAATGGCCATTAGCATATTTGCCTCACTGTTAGACCCTCAGTGCTATCAGAGTGGAAAGAGCACGTCCTTTAACACATGCGTATTCTAAATGCATGTTAAGACGCATGTAAAAGCGGATATAAACCACATAGACTTTATGTATGCATATGATATACATTTGTATATGTCATACTTACCAACTTAGGCAGCCATATGTCCGGGAGGGGGCTCCATCATGGGGTGTGACCACGCAAATTGCGTCGTTAGGTCACGCACCCTGCTAATATTTGTCAATTTTAGCCTATCGGTGGGTGGGAGCAGGACAGGATGATGCCCACTTCACCAACGAGATGAGCTGGACCCGGGAGGTGACCCTATTCTCACGGGAGTCATACCTCGCTGCCTAGGTATTCTTGACTCAAAATTATTCTTTGTTCCCCACATCCAATCTATATCTACTTATATATATTATGAGATGTTCACTGATCCCCGTGGTTTGGTTTTAGTTGTGGATCTGTATAAGCTTCGCGTTTTGGTTTTGGCAAAACCGACCTTGTGTGTATTGGAACTGTATTTTTTTTTTAAAATATGCTAAAATCACATAATTTTGCTCTTTTTGTCCCTCCATTATTATTAACCTCAATAACACTAATTTTCAGTCATTTCCAGACAATTTTGAACACCTCACAGGTCACAATATTATTTTTATCCACTTTTGGCCAAAGACTGCAGCGAGCTGGCTGGTTACTAATCGCCAGAGCAACGGCACAAACACACGACAGTTCATAGCACAGTAGTGTCAGAAAACAAAAGTGGTGCAAGACGGAATTGTCCTTGGGCCATCCCACCCACCCTTATGTTAGATATTAAAAAGGACAAGTGCAACTTTTGTGGCTGAAGTGCTTGGTTTGTTTGGGCCCCCACAAAACAAGCTACCAATAGCTTAGCTGCCTTAAGCCCAACAGTGCTATCAATGAACTCTACAGTGGCAGGATGTTGTTGTCATCATCCTCACCCTCATCAGTGTGCACGTCACCCTCACACAATATTAATTCATCCCCGCTGGAATCCACCATTACAGAAGTCTCTGTACTTTGATTTAGTTGGCGATAAAGGCCTTCCTCGTGGAATTTGTTGTTCATTTTTATGAGCATCATCTTTTACACATTTTTAGGAAGTAGCCTCCTACGGCAATTGCTGACAAGGTTCCCGGCTGTGCTGAAAACTCTTTCTGAGTACACACTGGAGGGTGGAGCTTAGGTATTGCAAAGTGAGTTTGTACATGGGTCTCCAAATTGCCTGTTTTTCCTCCCAGTATGTAAAGGGACTGTTTGACGTGTCTATTTGTATGCTGTCATTAAAATAATCCTCCACCATTCTTTGGATGTTGATAGTAGGATCAGGTGGAGTTACGGCAGAGGTGTCACAGTTTTTGGTCAATTCTTTTAGACCAGACCCGATATCAAAATGTTGTGCTGAGTCATCTGCATCATTCCTGGGTCTCTTGGGAAAGCTAGTTGCCTAAGAAACTGAAGGAGGAGTGTCTTGTACGACTTGAGATGTCAACTTGCTCACCAGGAGCTCCTTGCATCTCTTGAGATCTGGGTCAGCTGGAAACAAAGAGAAGGCAAAGCTCTTAAACCTAGGATCAAGCTCAGTCGCCAAAATGTAGTGATCCTATTTCAAGATTTTGATAACTCTTGGATCCTGGCAAAGCAAATAAAGTACTTGATCTACAAGTCCGACATACTTAGCATAATTACTTTGTTTCATCTCCTCCTCCAGTTTCTCAAGCTGCTTTTCCAATTTTACGGGCCACAGACAGCATCTCCTGCACGTCCCTATCATTTTTCAAAAAGCTCTGCAATACCAGCTTGATTGTGTGAACAAAACAGAGAATGTGATTGAATTCACCCAGCTGTAATGCTCTCACACTATTGGTGGCGTTATTAGAAAGACATATCCTGAGGAGAGTCCAAGTAGGATAAGAGATGTAGCAATGACATCCCTTAGTTTTGTCAGCTGTATGCCTCTTAGTGAAGTGGGTGATACACAGAGTAGCCTGCCTCTGATAAATGTGACATAGTTGAGTACATGCTGCTGCTGTTCCTGCTGGTGAAGGCGATTCACCAAGCCAGTGGGCTGTCACAGTCATATAATCTTTAGTTTACCCAGTTCCGCTTGTTCACATATCTGTGGTTAAGTGGTACAGTGGGTAGAATAACATTATGTAGCCCAATAATCACATTTTTATGAACCTTCTGGTAGAGGTAAGGAATAGTTTTTTTAGTAAAATGGTGTCGTAACGGGGACATAAGGCCTCAATTAACTGTCTAAAGCAAGCTGCATTAATAGTGGATATTGGACTAGCATAGTTGTCATGGCGTCTGTGATCCACTTTGCGACTGGGTGACAGGTTTCATACTTGCTTCCTCTTGCAAAGGATTGTTTAACAGTCAATTGTTGTACAGTACTAGTAGTCTTCTTCTTGGTCTGCTTCTGGGATGAAGATCCACCCCCAGCAGCAGTGGGACTAACGCTCAAGAGTTCTTCAGAGGAATCCTGGATAGTGGAGGAGTCATCTAGCCTTAGCAACTTGGATGCAGGACTAACTCCGATCACTGTTGAGGATATTGATGAGGAAGGTGTTGTGGGTGTAGATTGCAGGTGCCGTGATCTAGGTGATAGAAGGGAGCTAGCTGATGCTGGACTGCTTGTTGTTATTTTTTTAGCATAAGTTTTAGATTTTCCCAGAAGCTTCCCATAAATTCTCTTCAAATGGCGCAACATGGATGAGGTTCCTACATGGTTAATGTTCTTACCTCTACTGACCGTGGCTTTACAAATGCTACAAATGGCTAGACAATTGTTGTCAGGATTTGGGTAAAAATAATTCCACACATATTAGGTGGAATTTTTGGTCTTAAGCCCAGGCATGACAATGGCTTTCTTCTTATCACTGTCAAGAACTGCTTCCACTGGTGCAGGACTTACACAAACAACATCATCATCAACATCCTCATTAACGGCCGTCAACATCTACAGATATCCGTCTTCATCCTGTTGCAAATCCAAAGTGTTATCCTCAATTTGTGCATCACTGGCTACACTTGGGCTGCTCATCCACCCATCTGCAGAGATGCTGAACAGAGGCGCATGTCAAATAGAGGTGTGTGCTGGGTGTAGTCTATGTTGCTTCACTTGCGAGTACAAATATGGCTGACCTCTCTGGCTAAGAAATTTCCTTCTGTTTGCTTGAGAAATTAGCCATTAGCCATATTTGCCAGATACAGGGATGATGGCTGTGGTTTTGGGGATGTGGGGTACACACAGTAACATTTTTAGCCCTGGCACTGCATTCATTGTAAAGTGTTAACAGGTTTGTGCGGTGCCAGAGCAGCTGTGTAACAGAGCCCGTTTAAACCTCCTGCCCCTCAGTGATATCAGTTAATTTATTCACTCCACTGAGCTGGGGGCTCTGTGCCGCGGATCCTGCACTGCTCATACAGAGTGATGATCAGTGCAGGGGATTAGGGACACATAGGGATCATGCACTATAATACTGTCTCTACTCCGTGGTTCCCTCTCTGGGCATGTGTGATCTGGGACTGATGAGAGCATTATAACTAAGGTGACGCTATACTCACTGGGAGGGAAAGCCACCAAAAATCCATGAATGCAGCAGCAGAGACTCTCTCTCCATGTATTGGCAATGACGTCACGGCGGGTGAACTAATGACCTTGTAAGCAGCTTTGGGAACTCCAGAGGTGAAACTATTGTTTTTCTTAATGGGAGCATAGTAGTGTGAACTTCCTGTGCAGCAGTCTATATTCACCCCCAATCGTGGAGCAGATTAGCTTCACCACTCTCCATCCTGTTAGCAGCTCCATTAGGGTGAAGGTGACAGGGTGCAGCAATTGATTGGGCTGTCTTCTACCACTGCGGGGAATATCTGCCCATGAAAAGGGAAAAAGCTGAGGACAGGAGACTAACTGTAGCCAGGGCTACCTACCTCACACCATAAGTGAGTCCAAGATGTCCAATGGAAAAGTGAACGAATGCTTTGCTGCTCCACTGATGGCTCCAGCAAGATGGACCACTCAGAGACCTCCGCCACCCCTGCCCCTAGTACTCCCTAGCCAAGTATTTCCTCCATCTACCTTTATCCATAACATCTCACCCAGGGCTGTAATGCGGAAAGCGCTGCAGTAGGGAGCGCCATGCCACAGGGGTGCGCCACCTGTCATACTATTCGATGCAGTGTTCTAATGACTGTCACACAGAATGTAGCCAGCAGTCCTATACCTCACCCCTCCACAGCAGTAGCCCGACACCACCAAGTTCCCTCTTCTGGGACATTAACAACATTACAGTGCCTGATTCGGCCATCGTCTGCATCTTAAAAACAGCTCTTCCGGGTATCTGTCACCCTGATCCTTCTCATCATACACTTATGTTACCTGCTGCTTGAAGACACAGCCTTTTGGGCTCTAAAGAGTGAAGCTGAGCGGCACCTGACCTCAACTTACAGAATGAGAAATGGGAGCTAATGAGAAACCACACCTGCATAGACAACCAGCGTCTGGAGATCTTCATCACAGTGCTCAAGGTTCCTCTACACACTGTGGAACTATACATATACACATTGCGCCTCTATATATATACACACTGCGGCACTATACATATACACACTGCGGCACTATACATATACACACTGCGGCACTATACATGTACACACTGCGGCACTATACATATACACATTGCGCCTCTATATATATATATACACACTGCGGCACTATACATATACACACTGCGGCACTATACATATACACACTGCGGCACTATACATATACACATTGCGCCTCTATATATATATACACACTGCGGCACTATACATATACACACTGCGGCACTATACATATACACACTGCGGCACTATACATGTACACACTGCGGAACTATACATATACACATTGCGCCTCTATATATATACACACTGCGGCACTATACATATACACACTGCGGCACTATACATATACACACTGCGGCACTATACATATACACACTGCGGCACTATACATATACACACTGCGGCACTATACATGTACACACTGCGGCACTATACATATACACATTGCGCCTCTATATATATACACACTGCGGCACTATACATATACACACTGCGGCACTATACATATACACACTGCGGCACTATACATATACACATTGCGCCTCTATATATATATACACACTGCGGCACTATACATATACACACTGCGGCACTATACATATACACACTGCGGCACTATACATGTACACACTGCGGAACTATACATATACACATTGCGCCTCTCTATATATACACACTGTGGCACTATACATATACACACTGCGGCACTATACATATACACACTGCGGCACTATACATGTACACACTGCGGCACTATACATATACACACCGCGGCATTATACATATACACACTGCGACACTATACATATACACACTGCGACACTATACATATACACACTGCGGCACTATACATATACACACTGCGGCACTATACAGTGAACCATTATACACACAGTGACACCATACACGGATTCATATACACACAGTGACACTAAACAGGCGTCCGTATAAACACAGTGACACTATACAGGGGTCCCTGTAAACACATTGACACTATACAGGAGTCCGTATACACACATTGACACTATACAGGGCTCGATATACACACAGTGACAGTATACAGGGCTCGATATACACACAGTGACAGTATACAGGGCTCGATATACACACAGTGACAGTATACAGGATCTATAGACACACAGTGACACTATTCAAGGGTCCTTCTACACAGTGACACTATACAGGGATCTATAGACACACAGTGACACTATACAAAGGTCCTTCTACACAGTGACACTATACAGGGATTTATAGACACACAGTGACACTATACAAGTGTCCTACACAGTGACACTATCCATTTCAGCCCTTTGACACTGTACAGCGGTATATATACACACAGTGAAACTGTACAGGGGTCCATATACACACAGTGACTTTGTACAGGGGGCGTGTAATATGAGTTATCAGTGCTGTAAACACCGACACTGTTTACTCCTACATAATTATTCCGATAATGAACAGAGCGACATAACTACTTACCAGTAAAAAGACACAGAGGAAATCCGATGAGAGGACATTGCGACACTTCCAAATGACGTCGGTTGCATGCGTGATTTTTTTTGTTTTTTAAAGCGGACCAAATCCTGACTAAGCAAGACAGTCACCCAAATTCTGGAGTGCCCCACCAGTTTCAGGACAGTTGATAGACTGTCCTGCTCTCTCCTACCTGTTTTTGTCACTTTCACCATCTGTGGCTGCTGGTTTCTTTAGATCAGTTGCTGCCTGTCTGCATCCTGGAATGTTGGAAAAGAAATGGGTACATGAAATTTAGGAAACTCCAACCAGCCCCGGCATTAAATTAAAAATATACACGCTTAATAAATAGACCTATTTTCCTCCAACCAACCCCAACATTAAGCTAATAGAATTCCCATTTAGTTATATTTGTGCAGCCCCTTTTCTATAGGTATATTTGTGCAGACCCTTCTCTATAGGTATATTTCAGCAGTCCCCCTCCCTATAGGTTTATTTCGGCAGTCCCCTTCCTTATACTTAGATTTCGGCAGCCCCCCTCCCTATAGTTAGATTTCACAAATCTGTGAATTAGCAGCTCCACCATTTTGTGAGTGACAGCAATCTCACTGCATGATAGTGCTGCATCTGGAGCTAACCACAGGATGTGATAGCATACCATGGCTGTATTGCGCAAGGAACACGTCCATTAAGGCTTCTGTCTTAATCATCGTAATTTGACTCCTTTTTGGAGTTTGAGTAGTTTCAATAATTTTCTTAAAATCTTAAATTTCAGATGATGTGTAAGTGTAACAAGCCTTAATCGGACATGTTAAACCCATACTTGCCAACTCTCCTGCAATGTCCGGGAGACTTTGGATTCCGGGTAGGTCTCCCGGACTCATAGGAGAGTATGGCAGCCACCCGCATCTGCCCACTTCCTAGTGAAGTGGGCAGAATTAGATAAAAATGCAGCGATTCTTATGGAATGGCCGCATTTGCCCCCCCCCCCCCCCCGCAGATAAATGACGCGGTTCGTCATTACGTCACGGGGCCCCACACCCGAAACAACCACCTTCCCCACGCAGCTCGCGGATGCCGATGTCTAAAAGTCTTCAAGTATGGTTAAACCATAAGGTTTATCGTCCATAATAAATATATATATATATATATATATATATAGATATAGATATATATAATTATAATAATGTTCA
Source organism: Mixophyes fleayi (assembly GCF_038048845.1). NCBI lineage: Eukaryota > Metazoa > Chordata > Amphibia > Anura > Limnodynastidae > Mixophyes > Mixophyes fleayi. The sequence continues at coordinate 227,595,971 of NC_134403.1, forward strand.
CTCAATGTTTAATAGGACAAGTGTATTAAGAATTGTAATATGTCCTACTGTAATCTCAAATGTGTGTAGAAAATCACAAAACTTTTCGATCAAAGGAGATCATAGGAGTTACAGTCTATTAGGGATCGGCTTCCTTTGTTGCCAGGGGGCAGTGCCATCAGTGGAGAGCAACAAGCAGCGATTGTGAAGCTGCCTGATGCTGAGTGGAATAGGGGCTGCGGAGGCTCTGCATTGAGGCCAGGCTGTGCTGTCCCTGGACATCTTATGGTAAGTCATTTTTCAGAAACTACAGGTACACACACTAGACACACATACACTGGTACAGACACTGGGTACACATACACTAATACACACTCTGGGCACGCATACACAGGTAGAGACACTAGGCACACATACTCAGGTATAGACACTGGGCACACATACTCAGGTGCAGACACTGGGTAGACATGCACTGGTAAATACACTGGGCATGCATATACATGTACTGACACTGGGCAGGCATATATAGAGACAGACACATTGGGCACGCATATACAGGGACAGACATTGGGCACACATATACAGGGACAGACACACTGGGCATACATATACAGGGACAGACAATCTGGGCACACATATGGAGGGACAGACACTAGGCACACATAGAATACTCTATGTATTCTATAGCAGTCACTAAGATACTCTCTGTATTGTATATGTATCACTAATACTGGCCAAATTATCATGCATAAGAGTATAAACCTTGCAGTAAATCTTGCGCTATTTTTGTTTAATTTTGAAAAAAACATTTTTTTAATTGTTCGTGCTAGAGTGTTTACAAGTAATCACAGTTTTATTTAAAAGTATGTTTTTTTTTTCATCTTTAAAATCCCACCCCTAACCCCAAGAAGAGCTACAGATGGCATTTGGAGGGCATTGGGAGGGTGAAACCCCTTCATGAGGTTTAGGGCACACACCACCATGGTTGGGGCACCCTAAAGTGTTGCACACAGGTAGTCAGAGCAATGTGTTTTTTATTTTTTACTGTTAGGGAGCCTTTTCAACTGGTGGGAGTCCAAACTCCATCCACCAGTATGCTGAGAGAGAGATGGAGGTATTTGGAGGGAGGCGTTATACATGCCCTCCTTGTTGCTGGCCTCAGCCCTTCCAGCTGCATGGTGCTGCTCACAATAGGCCCATCATTTAGCTACAGGCCCATGTAACCCTGCTGCCTTCTATGGCATACTAAGAATCTGAGTCTGTGTGAGTGTCTGGCAGCCATACTTGTCTTCCCTCCAGAGATATTTTGAAAAATAGATAATTATTTGTAGGAGGACAGCTATGAAACATTACTATGAAATGAATGCTTAAAAGATACTTGTTATTTTTTTAAAAAAATACTTCTCTGGGATTGCGGCTTTAATGTTCTCCTGTTTTTTAATGCCTCAAGCATGTATATTAATCTTTGGCACAATATGGTGTCCCTGGTTTTGTTTTGAAAATCTGCTTAGATTATGTTAAATACCCAAGGAGAAATTGTTAAAGTTTGATTGGTTGGATGTCCTAAATCAACTTATAGACTGATTTACAGTCCCTCACAAAGAAGATTATATTTTAAGTGAAATTTTTGAAATTGTAGCTTAAAATGTGTTTTCCCTAAATAATTAGATGTGAAGAATAACAAATTGAAAAAAGTGAGTTTTAAACAAGCTGTTTTCCCACAAAACCATGTCAAAACACAATTGAATGGACAGCAAAGATGAGGTTCTCACCTTGTCTCCTGGATATGATCCTAGCCAGCTCCTGCTCCCCCTTCTCTTGCTGCCTGTACTTCCCCGTCACATTGCTACTTTAGGGAAATAGCAATGTGATGATGGTGCGACATGTGTGTTGCAACTTGCAAATGACATATATTGTGGAATTATTTTCTGAACCAAACCAAACATGTTTTTTTAGAACTCATGTGAACAGCTTTATGAGATTTAATTAATTCACTAAAATTCAATAATGATAACAATATAAAATGACTGGGGTGATAGTGCTGATAGCTCCATTTTCTCTGCTGCTCTATATAAATATATGTCCATTTTCCAGAAATGAATTAAATAGGACTGTATTTAACATAATGTTATTTTCAAGTTGCATGTTAGAACATCAGGTTTTTGTGACAAGATTAGTTAAAGAGGATTGTCTAAGAAGTTAATCTGTTAATTAGAGGATTAACTGTAGATTGTTAGTGACCTGAATTCAAGAACCTTTTTTGTATGTACGGTTTGCTTTGCCTCTATAATTCTTTGTAGTATTTAAGAAATTAGTATTATATATTAATGAAAGCATATACCATAAGTAACGTAAGATATTTCTCTGTATATCTATTCACTGGCAACATTGTTTGGTAAACTTCCAATTGTGGAATTAAAGTGATTTAGCAAATTCAAAACTCGCTCGAGTTAATGTTTGATCCATAATAATATACAATCAGTAAGCATAAAATCCTCGTGAAAAGATACCACATGTTTATTTACACAACACCTGCTCTTCGAATGTCTTTAGAAATCCTTTTAAATATTTAATCCAGACAAATCAGAGGCATTTTTGAGGCTATACGTGGCACCATGTGCCCTATTGCATGGTTCTCCAGCTAAAGGACTAATCATATCATTTGGCCTCAGTGCCAAACAAGATGATCAATGTCTAATTTGACAACAACTGTGAGTGGTGCTAAACATCCAGATCACTTCCACCTGTACAAAGAGTCCTGTATATGAGGTTAGAAGATGACTGCACACATAGTCTAATAACTATCATCTTCCTACAACATTTTTCAGTATGCCCAATAATGATCCAATTTATTATGATTGGGTTATTACTGGATAAAGTCATGTCTTTAAATGAAACTCTGGGCAGAAATTATGGTGGGGCCCCTTATGCAGTGAATGTAGGACCTGATGCACATTTCAGTTCCACATGCACCATTGCACATATCACATTGGCATCTACATTAAACAAACCTTCTGCAAAAATCACCCATTTAACGGACCACCCATTTATTTTCTATTTGCTTTTAACTTGACATTGTGGCAGTTGAAGATGGCTGCACTTTGGGTCACCCCTGTGCCTCACACATTTTCATATTCCCACAAATTTAAAACTGCTAAAATGAGTGAGAAATTACATGGTGAGTGCCGAGGACATCACCCTAAGATCAGGGTTATTCAGAAGATCTACTGGAATCTCAGTACAGCAGCTGGCCCCAGCACAACTGCCATCTCTGTTCTTCCTTTGGTGATCTTTACTGCCATTTGGTGACAGCAGCTGCTGCTAAACATCATTGGGAAAATGCGTTATGATAGTAAAGAAAAATATCAGGGACACAGCTACTCCAAACTTGTGGATAAATACAATAGATCATGTGCAGCACGGAAGAAAAATAATTTTCTAAAACCAAAAGAGCAAGGAGGTTCAGTTGGATTAAATAGTAAAGCACAGTTATCATCGACATTAGCTGACTGTTTCATTTTTCGTGTTTTCACTTTCCTCTGCCGCTCCATATTAAACTATAATGCACCAATGACAGTTGCACATAAAAGCCAGCAGCCAATAACGGACTTATTATTGCCAGCTGATAAGAATCTTCAATTGATATTTCGCTGCATTATGTATCAAGTGTTCTCCACACCGCTTAGATTTTAAGCTCATGTGGGCATGGTCAAATTAACCTTCTGTTTCATGTCTTGTAATGTAATTTGGTTCCTGATACCCGCAACCTACATCACTGCGTAATATGTTATCAATTATAAAAACTTAGCCCACTCATCCATTGCTGAATTAAAAAGTGATTAGCAGCTCCTGCTGGATATCTTACTTGCAAGTTTGCCACAGTCCCTCATGGATTTGTTATATGTTCACAGAACTGGAGCTAAGTATATAGTCCCAGAGTCATTTACAACATTATTATTATTATTATTATTATTATTATTATTATTATTATTATTATCTTTTATGTATAAGGCACCACAAAGGTCCGTAGCGCTGTACATGACATATACAGAAAGCAGTGATCCATTACACATTATATGATACATGAAGAGCAAAATACAAGACATACTGAGTAAATAAATATACATATAAAACAATATGAACAGGCTTTATATAAATATCTAGGTATCAGCTCCAAAACATACTGAGATATTTCAGATGCCAAGTAATGTTGAGTCTGGTAATAAACTGTATTTACCATTCCCAATCCCCACAATCTTAGCTGCTCTGAGTGGAATCAGCAGAAGGATATCTGCCTGCTGTCTGGCAGAACTTCTTAATGCTCTGTACTGGCAGTCAGTCAGAGTTAAGTGTAGGACAGGAGCTCATGCCACTATCAGCCAATGATTGAAAAAGTCAGAGAGATAGATTTGAAAATAGATGGAGGAAAGTATCCTCAGCAGCCACCTATTGCAGAGAAATACATATCCTTTGCTAGCCATATATTGCACAAATACCATTTTGGTGGTAGTCATTGGTGCGAATAAGAGATTTCCAACATCAGTAACTTTGACAAAAGAATACCAATTTCTTTCATTTAGAAAAGTAGGAAATAGCGACTTACTGAAAAAGTGACAAGGGGGAATTCTGTCAACCCTGCTATTAACCCCGACTGTAGAACATGCCGGCACTCAGAGTGACGTCACTTCAACTAGCGACAGTTACATTGCTAGTATTTTGGGGGCAAAGTGAGGACCTGCCAGCTCTATAATGTTTTTTTTACAAAGGGTTAAACATTATTGTAAGATTTTTCAAGGGTTACTGGGATAGGGAGGGAGCGGGATTCAGGGGCAATTGCAAAACAGAATAAAAATTAAGGTACTATACCAACAATAATGAAAAAGAAATAACAGGAAAAAAAGAGGTCAAGCTTCATGGGGTATATTTACTAAACTGCAGGTTTTAAAAAGTGGAGACATTGTCTATAGCAACCAATCAGATGCTGTCATTTTTAAGAATGTACTAAATAAATGATAACTAGAATCTGATTGTTTGCTATAGACAGCAGCTCCACTTTTTCAAACAGTGTAGTAAATATACCCCCATGTGTGGTTTTAATTAATTAAGAATGCATAACTCTACAATTTCAGACTTTCCCAGAGTAGCCTGATAAAGAAAATGCACTCTTTAAAATGTCTTTTTGCTTATGAGGACATAGTTAACAAACATCTATTTCTGATTAAATCTTAACATTTTATAAATCTAATCTCAGCTGACAAATAAGGCTAATTTACCCACTGGCAATACAACACATGCTTTTACTAGTGTTTTAAAGCCAGTAAAACCTTATCAGTGGTATGGAGATGGAATCTTTTGGTTCCAATAACACCATACACACTTAATCTTGTGCTTCCAGTTAAGAGTAGTGATAGTGGGACTGCATCTTTTGGAGGCTGCCTACTCTATTCACTTGCATTCACTGCAATTAAAGCAATAGAGTATCTACCTTTGGCCCACCCCTGCAAGTTTAAGAACTGGTTACACACCGCGGGCCTGTTTCATAAAAGAACGTAAATACCGATTTTGTGTGTATAATCCGCAAATTTGATCTGCCCATGCCCAGAACCAGACCATACGCAACTAAAAGCAGCAGCATTCAATTCAACGTCATACGCAACAGACACGTATTACAGCTTACAATTTCAGGGAGGGAACAGGTGGGAAAGGAAGTTTGCCCGCAGTCAGTGTACAGTAAGGGCATGCTAAACTCAAACGCATGCAGCCACGTCTGATTCAAGCTTTGGGCATCTCAAAGGTACTTGATTTTCTTTCGTAACTCTTGCTCCAGATACAGGGCTAGTCTAAGTCCTGATTACTAGGGATGATAGTCTCCTGTGCATGCTATAGCTTGTATTTGAAATCAGGAACAACTGTAAAAATGTACTTTATATTCAGTAGACATTAAGAACATCATAATAAATTAATTTCATGGAAAAAAATATATACAAAAAAACCTACTGTTTTATCTTTAATTCCTATATTATTAACAGGTAATATTAATTGATTTTTTTTTATGTGTGTTCATATGCAAATTTATATTTCACATATGTACTGGATGTATTCTGCAGTATTTTGTGTAATAGAGCTGAGCAGACCTACACCCGAATTCATCAACGCGCGTGTCTTCAGATCCACTACTTGTTGAATTTAGTTGTACGTATGGCCGAAATTACATGTGTTTTAAAACAAACACAGGTTGTGCTCATTATGCGTGCCTTGATGAATAAGGCCCCACTTGTTTAAAGTGATGAGGTTTGACATGAAGTGTCAGTGACATTTTCTTAATGTCAGCGGGTTACCACCCTAACGCATAGAAGATTTTACTTTGTCATTATTTATTCAGCAAAAAAATAAAATCATGTGTGAAAAAGTAAGTACATCTAATTATTCAACAGCTTATAGAATCACCTTTAGCTGCAATAACTTGAGTTTATCAGTCTCTTACATCGTATTTGAGGAATTTAATGTTTTCCTCTATAGCAATCTTATATAAAGAGGAGATCATGGTGGAGTCCTGTGGCTGCAGACCAAACTCAAATCATCTCCCCACCACTGTGCTTGATGGATAACCTGAGGTTCTTGCAATAAATGTGGCGTTATACATGAAGACCAACTAACACCACCCTGGATTTGTCTGTCCAAGGGACATTGGCCCAGAAGTCTTGTGTTTTACGATTTTGCAAACCTAAGTGCACTACATTGTGGGTTTTTTCGGGGAGGGGGGGGGGGGGGGAGGGGTTGAAGAGAAGTTCCTTTCTACTGGCTATGCTTAAACTAAAGCCATACTAGTTCAGTTTTTTTCTTTAGTAGACTCGTGAACTTTAACATTTATGTAAAATTTAACAGGCATGTAGATTGTTGGATTTAGCTTTTAGATTCTTTGCAATTTGTTAGAGCATCTTCAGAAGAATGGCAACTGTGTTTAATATATAAGCAATAATTGCTTCTCTGAGATGATTTCACATGTTTTTTTTCCTTGGTATGAAGTTATAATCGGAATGTTTTAGACTCAAATGCCAATCATTCTGCTTTTATATAGAGGTAATAGCACTGTCTGATGACCAAATAATGCCGTGCACTTCATTAGCAACACCTGATTCAAATGGTCTTCTGTGTTATGGAAGCAGGAAGAGTATACTTACTTTTTCACACATGACTACTTCATATTAGTTTATTTTTTATTGAGTAAATAATAATAAAGTACTATCTGTTATGTGTTATTTGTAACATGAAATTAGATTTGTCAGACACTTGGGCTCTGATTCACATTCGGATGTCCATGCATCTATGTAGCGTATCTTGCGTGATCCCGCACTTTGCATGCCCAAAAACGGACAGTATGCAAATGAGCGCAATTGCAGACAATCAATATACACACACAAGAGATGCTTTCGACTCTCTGTAGTTTGAAAGACGGAACGGGGTAGGAAAGGGGCGGTGTCACGGGCACTAGGAGTCTTTACCCAGGGATCACCAGGTTATGGACTTACCAGAGCAGTATAGGTGGTAATATGGTACTCTGGTAGCGGGGTGATCACGGAACAGGAGACAGCAGATGGTAGAGAATGCTCGGGGAAAGTCTATGACTAGCAGCACTGGTAATATATAGGTAATAGTACACGAACTGGATGGACAAAGGAAACGAGAGGGTAGTCAGTGGTCTGCTGATAGCAAGTTGTACCACTGCTATAGTGAGGTGGAATGTCCAGAAGCAACGAGGAGGTGATGAGAGTCAGTGGTCTGCGTTAGCAAGTTGTACCACTGCTATGTGGAAGGATACTGGAAACAGGTGACACAGGAAACAGGAATCAGTGGTCTGCCACTAGCAAGTTGTACCACTGAAATATATATGTGAGGAGGAGCACGGGGAGATAAATGTAATGCAGAGTATACACGGGCACACTGAACTTGATCCCACGATGATATGCACAACGTAGTAATAACTGAGCAGCACTGCACAAATATACAAAGTCACAGGAACTATCCAGACTACAAGGTAACACAGTCAAATGATGGCAATAGTCTCAATGGATAGGCAACTCCAGAGAAGAACAACTCAGTCCAGCAAGGTATGCAATACACGAGCACAGTCAATGATAAGTATGCATACCGTGGTTCAGAAGAGCAGCCTGTCAGAAAGGAGTGCAGGGATACCTGAGCGGCAGGAGGGCGGCAGGATACGAAGTCCCAGGAAAATGGAAGCGGTAATCAAGTAGGTGCAGCGCACAGGTAGGTAGACCAGCAACGATGGAAACAATACTCAGGAAGCAGTAGTATATAGAACTGGACACCTGGAGATCACTGAAGAGTAAAAGTGGTATGGCAGAGAAGACAGCAGCGGAGCGTTGATCCAATGCAGACAGGCGAGTTGACACAGGCAGGAACACTGTAGAAGCACGGAGAGCGGATCAGCTGGCTGCAGACACGAGGAGTACTGGAGGGTAGCGATAAGCAGGACACTGCAGATACACGGAGGTAGCAGATAGGAATCAGTTAGAGCAGTCACGATGAAACACGGGAGAGTTGAAGTGAGCTGGTAACTGTAGTGCACGGAGGCAGCGGATAGGAATCAGCTAATACAGTCACGATGAAACACAGGAGAGTTGAAGTGAGCTGGTAACTGTAGTGCACGGAGGCAACGGATAGGAATCAGCTGGTGCAGTCTCTAAGAAACACGAGAGAGTTGAAGTGGTCTGGAAACCACAGGAGAGTTGAAGTGGTCTGGAAACCACAGGAGAGTTGAAGTGGTTTGGAAACCACAGGAATCAGCTGGGCTGAATACACGAGGAAACACAGGAACACCTTTAGAGGCTTATGGGGAATGAGACTCCAAGATCAGGCAACGAGGTATAGACAGCAGGTGCTTTAAATAGGGAGTGTTGCCTGATCAGCCAATTAACTAAAAGGAACATGTACTGAAGGTTTGAAAGGGCTGCACATGCGCAGACCCTCAGGATGGTGGATGGCCACGGTTCCTAAACACACGGGAAGAAGCACTCACAGACTAGTGAGTGACAGGCGGAATACTGTAGGCCAAGTACAGTAAAGGCACATTCAGCTTCAGATTTTTCTTCTACTGGTGTGTCTGCTGTTGTAGCTTCATTATATTGTTAATGTGGCTTGTCATCATCCTTGTTTCCCGTTCTCCATAAATGTCTCCTGTTTCTCCTCAGACACTTCCCTTCATACAGAGCAACATGATAAGCTACAGATAACAGTTTCCTAGGTTTTTCATACATTTTTGACTCTCCTTCTGTTTTACTCTGACATTATCCACCAGTTTTGGTTTTAGAAGACATGTGGTTGGTAGAAGAGTCCTTGTTTATCTACTCATGAGTCCTTTGTTTCGGTGATCCAAATACAATATATACCTGCTTGTTTTGCTTTTTGTATCAGTCTCTTGACATTCTATTTTTTTACTGCAGGCTCTGCTTTACCATTACTCTTAGGATTTCCAGGAGATGACACTCTATTAATCTGTTATAGACTTACAACTCCTCTGAATTAAACTGGTTTGCATTATCAAAGAAACACATTATCTGGAATGCCATACCTCAAAAAAAGTGGGCTTTTAGCTTTTTAATCAGTCTTTGCTCTAGTATCTTGAAAATCAATCACGTCACATAAATTAGAATAGTACTCCACTATTATAAAGAATTCTTTGTCACCCAATTATTTGTCTGGAATTTCATGTGGTTGCAAAGGTTCCTTTGACTGTTTGTCCAAGATGTACACATTCCACACTTTGGTATAGAGTTCTTATATGGTCATTCATTTCTGTTATGATTCCTAGCGAATTCAGGAAGAGGCAGCTGAAGTATAGAAACCAAGTATCTCTATTTAGGCAAAATATGCGAACAAGGATTCCGTTCGTGAAATATTCAGATTTCAGGTAGCAGAATAAACAGGTATACTCCAGTACACAAATATGAACAGGTGTGATGAATGGCATGAATAGTCCACAGAAGCAACAGGTTCCAAGCAATGTCAAATACAGTTTAAATGCAGGAACAAGTGCATTGAATATGAAGAGGTGTGATGAATGTCATTAATAGTCCACAGAAGCAACAGGTTCCAAGCAATGACAAATACAGTTTAAATGCAGGAACAAGTATATTGAGTTACCCAATTGCCAGGAGGCACGAGGCTCCAGACTAAGGAGGCAGGGATCAGGATTCCAGATTGCTAAAGGCACAAAGCAGTCCATGGAAGCAAACAGACTAGCTGAGTCCAGTGACCAGGCAGAGGTCAGGGCAACAAGAGTTCAAGCAGAGGTCAGGGTCACAAGCAAACAAGCATAGTCCAGTAATCAGGCAGAGGTCAGGGCAAAAGGCAAACAAGCAGGGATCGGGAATCAGGCAAAGGGTCACAACAGGAGATTAGACAGCAGCAAAGCAAAATGGAACAGGAATAAACAGTAGACAAGCAACAGCCAGGTATAAACGAACTGCCCAGAGCACAGATTGAGGCAGGTATTAGAAGCTGTGAGACAGGTGCAGTTCTAATCAGGTAAGGAGATTAACTCCTACAGGCATGGTGTAAAGTTCAGGGGCAGAACAGCAGCATTTGAGGTACTGCTGCCACATAAAAAGTATAGGCAGAGTCATAATTTCAGCCTAATATACACATTCCCATGCACAGTTTAGACATCCTTCAACACCTAATTGGAAGGAGTGGATTCTTTTCACTCCTTCCAATTAGATGTCTCTCCTCAGATACCCTGGAACTCTTTCTCATTTGAAGATGATGCCATGTTGTTCAGACAGTTCATTTATTTTGTGTAGAAAAGGAGAGGCTTTCAAACACGCATTCTATTAATACTTGAACTAGCCATGTAAAATGTATTTGCAGGCTATTATTTTCAGTGCATGCTTGAATTTCTTGTAGTTAGTTTTTTCTGACATTGGGTGGACATTTCTGCACATTCTTGCTCAATCATATTGATTGGGTAAGCCCTGCTAAGAGTATTTGCAATAAGTAGATATTTTCCTGTGAAGCAACAGAGGTCAGAGACATTCAAGTCTTAAATGAATGTGCTGCAGACTTTTTGGGCCTTTAATACTGGTTTCTTTGTAAAACTCTCCAGGCTTGCAATTAGAATGCACCATTCCATAGGTGTATTGATGGAATTACTCCATCCCATATACAACTAACAACTAACAGTTCCTTTTTTTTTTAACAATCTATTATTTTCAATGGTCAATCAAGAAAATACATACATGAAGACGATAATACTGTGTAACAAACATAGTAAAACCAAAACAGTTATTTCAAAGTGTCGAATTCGATGAAGACATTAGGCAAGAAAATAAATAAATAAAAAAAGAAAATGACCAGTTTTTACAATTTAGAGTGCGATATTAAAAGTAGAGTACAGAAACAAAAGGGATTGGGGGGGAGCGGATAGGGGGGACCACGAAGTTAAACACTGCAAATTTTCAGAGGGTAGTTAGGGTGTAACGAACCAAGAGCAGAGGGAGAGGTGTCTATTGGGGGGGCTATGGTCATCGCACATGGGTCAAGTCAGAGGAAGATCAGGTTGGGGGGGAAACGTGTTTTCCGCGCTTAGCCATGGAGCCCAAACTTGGTTGAAGACATGGCCTCTATCATGAAGGTAGTACGTAATCTCCTCCATGGCGGTCACATGCCAGATCTGCTTTTTAATGGCCAAAAGGGACGTAGGTGAGATATTTTTCAAATTAAGAGCTATAAGTGATTTGGCTGCTGTCAGGATGTGGGCAGTTAGTTTCTTGGAGAATTTGTCCAAATCTTGGGGAGGGTACCACAAAAGGAAAACCCACGGATCTGTCAGTATGGGGCCTTCAAATATGGTGTTTAAGAAACTATGGACTGAGTCCCAGAAGTCCACCAAATAGTAAGCATTGTGCCCTTATGGCCACAGCCCCACCAACAATAGGGTGAGGAAGAAGGAAACAGTCTATGGAGTCTTGTGGGGGTTTAATACCAGCGGTAATAGATTTTGTAAGAAGTTTCCTTGAGTTTAGTTGATATTGAGCTATCCACAGTCTCATGTCCTCACAGGCCTCCTCATCAGGGGGGGGCAAAGTCCTTTTCCCACTCTTCCTCATGAGGTTTTGGAGAGGGAAGGGCCGAAGTGAAAAGAATACCATATATTTGAGAAATCATGCCCTTGTCCAAGGCGTGACACCTACAGAGAGACTCGAAAGGAGTAAGATCCCTAAGAACATATGTTGGCGGTAGGGATCGCAAAAAGTGGTTAATTTGGAAAAAGTCAAAGGGACTGAGGGTTTGGGACGGGGATTGGGGTTGGAGATCTGCAAGCGAAAGCCATCAGCCTTGTTTTGAGAAATACACTGGGATTATAAAATCTTCACGAGTCCAGCTGCGGTGTATCATGGTGGCAAAACCGGTAGAAAACACTGGATTGTGCCAGATGGGGGTCAAAGGGGATATCACAGTTGAGAGTTTTAGTTTGGAAGAGTGGGAGTCCCAGAGCATGGCATCAAATTTGATGGAAGGGAGCAGTTTAACGGCTGGGGGGCAGCGGGAAGGTGATAAGCCGCCCCCCAGTGATAGGACGTTTTAGGATATTGGCTGAAATTCTAGGGGGTCTATGATTCCAGATAAAGCGGGTGAGGGCCTTCTGGCTGTTGGCAAGGAAGGAAGCAGGGACAGCTACCGGTAGGGTTTGGAAAAGGTATAGCCATTTGGGGAGAATATTCATTTTGACAGCTATGATACTGCCCAGCCATGAGATAATGAGGCGGTTCCAAGAGGATAGATCAGTCCGCATCCTGGAAATAAGAGGTAGGAAGCTCTCACAAAAGAGGAGGTCAAAACTGGATGTGAGGAAAACACCCAGGTATTTTATCTTCCTATGCTGCCATTTGAAATTAAAATTAGACCGGAGAAGGTCGGTATCCCGAGGGGGGACGTGGAGCAGCATGGCCTCTGATTTAGTGTAGTTCATCTTATATCCCGAAACATCACTGTAGTTTTGGAGCATGGCAAATAAGTTGGGTAAAGAGATCCCTGGCTGGTTGCACGTAGGCGTGATGCAAGAATTTTATCAGCTTTGTCTCCTTTTTCATAGAAGGTCTGACAAAGCCATTTAAGGCGTTTGGCTGCTTGTTTAGAGAGGAGGAGATTTAGCTTGGCTCTAATTTCATGGAGGGCCGTAAGGTTTGTAGGGTCCAGGACGCTGTTGTGCTACCAGGGTTTGGAGTTGGACGGAGAGCTCATTGGTTCGGGCGAGGTATTCTTTTCTCTGTCTGGAGGCCATGCTGATCAAGTGCCCCCTTAGGACCGCTTTGTGGGCTGTCCACAGTGTGGATTTAGAGACTTCTGGAAGATCATTTAGCTCAAAGTAGTCCTCCAGTCTTGTTCTAATCTGAGAAACTATTTTTGCATTGTGAAGAAGGGAGTCATTGAGATGCCAGGTCATTGGGTGGGTCAGGATAGGAGGCCCGAGATATCAATAGAAAAGGAGGCATGATCAGGCCAGGGCAATGAGTGGATCTGGGCCATCTGGAGGTTTAGGGGCAGGTCATGGCTGAGCAGGATCATATCAATGCGGGTGTATGATTGGTGGGGTGAAGAATAAAATGTGTAGTCGCATGTAGATGGCTCCTTCACTCTCCGGGAGTCATAAAGAAGCTGGGATTTCATGAGACTGAGGAGAGATTTGGTGGATTGTGGGTCACCTGAAAGCGAGGCAGTGGCCGTCGGGGCAGAACGATCCATAGCAGTGTTCAGAACAGTATTAGTCACCCGCTACAATAAGGTTTCTCTGTCTAAATCGAGTCAGTAGGGCATCTAGCTTAGTGAAGAAGCGGTGTTGGCATTGATTAGGGGCATAAATGTTTACTAACGTACAGAGATTGTTGTTTAGTTTACCTATCAAAATAAGGTAACGTCTGTCTTTGTCAGCGAAAGAATTGTCAAGTTCAAATGTGAGGTGACGTGCACATAAGATCAAGACCCCTCGTTTTTAGCCGAGTGGTCGCAAGCAGGGTACGAGTTGGGATATAGCTTGGAGCTGAGCTCGGGGTGAGAATCGTGCAAAATATGAGTCTCCTGTATGAAAATTTGATCTCCCCTATGAAGTTTAAGGGTGGCATGAAGTTTGCTTCCTTTCTGGGGACTGTTTAATCCTTTTACATTAAAGGAACGGACCCTAAAACCTAACAGTTCCTTTTTAATCTCAGCATAACTTTGTTTTTGTTAGGATTCGGCTTGCAAATGTTATCGACTGTTCATCTGCATTAGCGTAAGGCCTGATTGACATTGTAGTACAAGAGACTGACTGTAATTATACTATCTGAAAATAGCTCTGTCTGCTATATGTTATTGACTCAAATGCTGTTTTTGTGCTATAGTCCAATCCCAGAGGGTATCTTTATTTATTAACTGTCTCAGGGATTCACACTTACCAGACAAATGACTAAAAAATTTGGAATGGTAATCAACCATACCCATGGATCAATGAATTTCACATGTACCTGTAGGGACAAGACGGGCTATTAATCCAGTTGAGGTCAGAAGATGCCCAATGTATGCCACAGTTTTTCTACATCTATCCAAAAATTGTATCAGTGTCAGATTATGGACCTTTGCTGCAGATTCCAGGTCATTACCTTTCCCAACAATAAGTATATAATCTGCTATTTTTTGTATCCTGGAAACCTCTTCAGGAACTTGATATAGATTTTGTTGAAACACTTCTGTTGCTCGATATATTCCCATCTATGTCTTTCAGAGGCAGTAGAAAATGTGGTCAAGTAACTTGATTCCTCATCTAATTCCACATACCAGAAATATATTTTAAGGGCACAGTCATGCCCTTATATTAAGGTTACATCTGAAAAACTTCATTCTCCCATAGGGAATTTGCGAGAGGGGGGGCATGGTGTTTGAGGGTCTACATTTTAAAAAGTACTAAAGCTATTAAACTGAAATTTGGCATGCGAATGGAGAACTGTCCACAGGTGCCACATGTGAAATTTCAGAAAAAAAAGAATAAAAAATGACAATTTAGGAACAATCTAAAGTTCAAAATCTGTCCAGTTTTTTTCTACTTCCTGTTTCGCAATAGTCACCGTATTTTATGTTTTTTTTGGGGGTGCGTAACTCAGTGTACAGGGCGTTTAAAGACACGAGGTAAGTTTTGTTAGAAAGCTATTAGGGCTGAGAAGTGCCTTTGAGGGTTCACAAGTTTGAGAAAGTTACATTTTTTTTACAATTTGGTAAAACATGCATTTTAAAGATAGGGGATTTCATAGAATGTCATAAC
This sequence comes from Mixophyes fleayi, assembly GCF_038048845.1. Classification (NCBI taxonomy): domain Eukaryota; kingdom Metazoa; phylum Chordata; class Amphibia; order Anura; family Limnodynastidae; genus Mixophyes; species Mixophyes fleayi. Next base: position 227,611,263 of record NC_134403.1, read on the forward strand.
GTTGCGCATGTCTGATAGAGTCTTGTGCTGGGTGTACTGAAAATGGCTTCACTTGAGAGCACAAACATGGCTGACTGATCCTCTCGCTTAGAAATTTTTCTTCTGTGAGCAGGAGAAATTAGACATATTTAACTGGTACACGGGGCCTGTTTGGTGTTTTGGGAGTGAGAGGGGGCACCCTGCAGTGTTATTGGACCTGGTACCGCTTTTATTTCACAGTTTGGTGCCAAAACGGCTGTGTGAAAGAACCTGTTTATTAAACTTCCCGCCCCTCAGTGACGTCACATAATTTATTCACTGCACTGAAGGGGGAGGCGGGAAGTTTAAAACTGCTTTGTGTTGCTCAGATGCGGCTCCCTGTACTACCAAACGAACAGTGCAAAACATAGATCGAATGACCAACAATGACAGTGGTCACTCAAATACAGCTACCTATCTCAACCATGGTCCTTAATGAAAGTTTAATCAATTGAAATATTGATTAAAAGATTGTTATAGTGGAATGAACCCTATACTGATGTCAGATTGGAGTCATATGGATATGACTAGACCATAGAATAATGTGATAAAAGTGTGGAAATATAGTTTTAAACTAAATGATGTACATACATTTATTATACAGTGGTGAACATATGTGCCAAACACGGCATCACTTGCAATAAAACAATTAAATGAAATAGCATAATAAATACAAATAAAAAATCAGGAGATAATGCACTATTGGAATTTCTTTTATTCCACCCACTATCTCCGTTACATATGAGCGACCTTCATCGCAAGATATTCACTACATCAATGGGGATCGTGGATTTGGTTTGATACTTTTTTGGATATATAATCCACCGGAACAGTGACCGCAGGAGGGTACAAATTACCAGCTATCGCTACATCGGAAGACACAGGCTCTCTTGGTGGGGAGCCGTTGTTGCGGATATCTGGCAGTCAGTTGGTGGAAACAAGAGATTCACTTCACACGAGGGTTGGATATCGGGTCCCGAGTGCCGTGGTCCGCAGAGCAGAATCATTGCCGTGGTCTGCAGAGCAGAATCATTGCCGTGGTCCGCAGAGCAGAATCATTACCGTGGTCCACAGAGCAGAATCATTGCCGTGGTCCACAGAGCAGAATCATTGCTGTGGCGATGTTTCCGCTGATTAACTATGGAAATCTAGTAAGTTTATTTCCCTGAGGGGCTGTTATGCTGTAGGAAGAAGTCACGAAGTATATGTTACTGGAAGTGAGAACTATTCTGAAGGATTGATTTCTGTCTCATTTTAAACAAACGTTTTATATAGGTTGACTGATTTCCAGAATTTATGAGAAGGATTACCACATCTGTTTATTTTTATTTTTCTATGTATATTGCATGATTTAAGTGCATAGGAAAGCTGATTACTGATTGTATGTCAGTACGGTTATAACATCTCAAGCGCTGCGTGTTGTGTGGCATTTTGTTTTCTTGATTGTATTAGATTAAACTCCGATGTGGATAGGAGTAGCCACACACAGGCAGCTAGAAATTAACAATCTTCCGCTGCAAGATTCTATCTATATATTCTATTTCTATATACATACAGGCCTTCACACTCACAACAGACCCATCAGGGGGCTCAGACTGTCCTCTTAAAATTGCAGTACCCCCTGGCTCATTATAGCTTCCCCCCCTACCCTCCCTGCTGCACCAGCAGCTGCACCTTGCAGGTGATTTTCCTGGGGATCCGTGGTTAGACCCCCAGGGCTGTGTGATGTTTTGAAGAGGGGTCTGAGGAGTACCAATGAGAAGCCACAATCCTGTACATCCGGATGATTATCCCTGGAGTGTCAGTTATTTGTTTTATACCTAGCGCCATACACGAGAGTCTAAACATTCATTGTAGGTATAGGCACTGTATCATATACTTCAGTTACAGCACTCCTCCCAGCGCTGCCCTTTAACTATACGGCAATATTTTCCCTCTTGTCATCCGCTCCACCTCTCCTCTTGTCAACCGCTCCCCCTCTCCTCTGTCCCTCTTCTCATGCGCTCCCCCTCTCCTCTGTCCCTCCCGTCAACCGTTCCCCCTCTCCTCCGTCCCTCTTTTCATGCGCTCCCCCTCTCCTCCGTCCCTCTTCTCATGCGCTCCCCCTCTCCTCCGTCCCTCTTCTCATGCACTCCACCTCTCCTCTGTCCCTCCCGTCAACCGTTCCCCCTCTCCTCCGTCCCTCTTCTCATGCGCTCCCCCTTTCCTCCGTCGCTCTTATGCACTCAACCTCTCCTCTGTCCCTCTTCTCATGTGCTCCCCCTCTCCTCCATCCCTCTTCTCTTGTGCTCCCCCTCTCCTCCGTCCCTCCTCTCTTGCGCTCCCCCTCTCCTCTGTCCCTATTCTCATGCGCTCCCCCTCTCCTATGTCCCTCTTCTCATGTGCTCCCCCTCTCCTCTGTCCCTCTTCTCATCTGCTCCCCCTCTCCTCCGTCCCTCTTCTCATGCGCTCCCCCTATCCTCTTGTCCCCCTCTCTTCCTCCTCCGATTCTGCACCCCCTGTTGTATTCTGCTCCTATATATATATTGCTATGAATGCGATACAGAGACCTGGTCAGCCAGCAACCGCCAAACACCGGTGATGTCACGTTACCCACCAACCGCAGCTACTGCTCCATATTCCCCTACTAGCATCAGGGAGATAGGTGACTGCGCTCCCCCCGTGTGTTATATCCTGCCCCTTTCTGTATTGTTTCCTGTGTAATATTTTGCCCGCCCATATATATATATATATATATATATATATATATATCTATATCTTGCTCCCCCTGTATTATATACTACTCCCGTGTATCTGCCCCCGTATGTTATATCCTGACCCACTGTGTTGTATCCTTCACCTTTGTTGTATCCTGCCCCCCTATGTTGAATCTTGCCCCTGTGTTGTATCTTGCCCCCCCCTGTGTTGTATCTGTACTTCTTGCATCATCTATGGAGCTAGTCTAAGTCCTTAGTCCTTCTGATGTTAGTATCGTATGCATGCTATAACATGTGTTTACAACCTGTAGTTCCACAAAACAAAATGTTAACAAAACCACCACACCCTCATTACAACCACTAGGATTTATTAAAAAATAATAAACCCACAATAAATACAGTAAACACCCTCTTTGATACCACATATTTTTATTAAAAATAATAAATCCTCTAATACTCACCAATAAAGTTTTCCTCTGTTGTCAAGCAGCTTTCAATCCAAGAATGGCTGTAAACCAAGTCCAAAATAAATTTATACTTCCAAATGTCCTGGCTTGTAATTTGTTCATTTCTTTGTCCATGGGGGACCCATTGTTGATTGAAGTCTTCAATTCTTTACCCGGGGGGGGCGGCATATTTGTGATTTCCACGATTGTTTGCTTCTATAGTCTCTCTCTGTAGTGTGAATGGGTCAGAGGATGACTCTATGTTTTGTGCAGGAGTCAGAGGATGGCTCTATGTATTGTGCAGGAGTCAGAGGATGGCTCTATGTATTGTGCAGGGTCAGAGGATGGCTCTTTGTATTGTGCAGGGTCAGAGGATGGCTCTATATATTGTGCAAGTGTCAGAGGAAGGCTCTATGTAATGTGGAGTGGTCAGAGAATAGCTCTATGTATTGTGCAGGGGTCAGAGGATGGCTCTCTGTTGTGCAGGGGTCAGAGGATGGCTCTTTGTAATGTGGAGGGGTCAGAGGATAGCTCTATGCATTGTGCAGGGGTCAGAGGATGACCTCTGTGTTGTACAGGGTCAGAGGATGGCTCTCTGTGATGTGCAGCGTCAAAGGATGGCTCTCTGTGTTGTACAGGGATAAGAGGATGACTCTATGTTTTGTGCAGGAGTCAGAGGATGGCTCTATGTATTGTGCAGGAGTCAGAGGATGGCTCTATGTATTGTGCAGGGTCAGAGGATGGCTCTGATGTGCAGGGACCAGAGGATGGCTCTCTGTGTTGTGCAGGGACCAGAGGATGGCTCTATGTATTGTGCAGGAGTCAGAGCATGGCTCTCTGTGTTGTGCAGGGACCAGAGCATGGCTCTCTGTATTGTGCAGGGACCAGAGCACGGCTCTCTGTGTTGTGCAGGGACCAGAGGATGGCTCTCTGTGTTGTGCAGGGACCAGAGGATGGCTCTCTGTGTTGTGAAGTTGTCACTGGCGGAGCAGAGGTTGGAATGTGAGAGAATAGCTGGTGAGTTGGGTGGCATGTGAGGGAAAAGCTGGTAGACATGGGGTAGCGTGAGCGAAAAGCTGTTGGTTATGAGGTGGCATGTGATAGAATAGCTGGTGTGCCGGGCTGATATTAGAAGCTTATGGTCAGGGAGTGGCATGTGAGAGAAAATCTAGTTGATAGGTGGTGGCATATAAAAAAGTAGCTGGTCAGCAAGGGCCCATATGTGTGAAAGGCTGATGAGCAGGAGATGACATGTGAGAAAAGTGGGTGTCATGTGAGAGAACCTGGTTGGCAGTGGGAGGGGCATGTAATAATTTAGGGGGCAGGGTGGCATATGATAGAGAATTGTTAGTGGGCAGAGGGTGGGTGATTTCACATTAAGATACATAGAATTTGAAAATTATCAATATTTTTACTTTACAAAAAGCCATGAAATTCCATAGACAGAAAAACCTTACGGTTTAACATGTCCGATTAAGGTTCCTTACACACCATCTAAACTGTAAGAAATCTATTTAAACTCTTCCACTCAAACTCCAAAAAGCAATGAAATTACGACGATTAAGGCAGAAGCCTTAATGGACGTGTTCCTTGAGCAATACAGACATAGTATGCCATCACATCCTGCGGTTAGCTGCAGATTCAGCACTATCATGTAGTGAGATTGCTGTCACTCACAAAATGGTGGATCTGCTAATTCACAGATTTGTGTGTTCACTGGAATACACACATACAGTACTATTACATTTTCTTAGTTTAGCTTTTTCGTAGTTTAGGGCCTGGGTGTCTTAGAAAGAGACAGTAAAGCAACTTCATAAAAAATTATAACTACAAAATAACAATAGAGTTAAATTAAATTGATATATAAGCCTCTACTTAGTTTGGTTTTCAGTAAGCAATTTCTGACACTACATTCTTTCACAACCCCTAAGCTAACTTTTAAGGATATATAAAGCCATCAAGACTGTTTTAGTAAATTGCACAATAGTGTAATCCAAATGCATAGAGAGATTTTCTTCAGGAATCCATCAGCCACAGGAATCATATTTGGTGAGGAGGAATGTATTGCAGATATCTTTTAAGATTAGGCACAATATTGGAGGGGGGAATGCTCTACAAATATCTGTCAGGAGCGGTAGTATGTTGAGTAGAGGGATGCTTTGCAGGGATCTTTCGGGAGCAGATACTGTTTGGTGATGAGCTAAGTTCTGCAAGTATCTTTTAGGAGCAGGCACAGTCTTGGAGGGAGAAATGCTCTGCAGGGGTATGTCAGGAGGAAGTATTGTGTTTCAGGAGGAGGGATATTCTGTAGGCATCTGCTGGGAGCAGGTACAGTGTTGGTGGGAGGAATGCTCTGTAAGAAAACTATTGATCTGTCAGGAGGGGGTAGTATGTTGAGTGCAAGGATGTTCTGCAGGGGTCTGTCAGCTGCAGGAAGTGTTTTAGGTGGAGCAATGCACTGCATGAATCTTTTGGGAGCAGCTACTGTTTGGTGATGAGCTATGTTCTGCAGGTATCTTTAATAAGCAGGCACAGTCTTGGAAGAAGAAATGCTCTGTAGGGATCTTGTAGTTCTAATTTTTTATGAAGTTGCTTTACTGTCTCTTTCTAAGACACCCAGGCCCTAAACTACGATAAAGCTAAGCTAAGAAAATGTAATAGTACTGTATGTGCATATTCCAGTGAACACACAAATCTGTGAATTAGCAGATCCACCATTTTGTGAGTGACAGCAATCTCACTACATGATAGTGCTGAATCTGCAGCTAACCGCAGGATGTGATGGCATACCATGTCTGTATTGCTCAAGGAACACGTCCATTAAGGCTTCTGCCTTAATCGTCGTAATTTCATTGCTTTTTGGAGTTTGAGTGGAAGAGTTTCAATAGTTTTCTTACAGTTTAAATGGTGTGTAAGGAACCTTAATCGGACATGTTAAACTGTAAGGTTTTTTGTCTATGGAATATATATATTTGACATCTTTCTAGAGGTAGACAAATCTGCCAGAACTTGTCTATTATTATTATAATGATTCCTTTACAGGGCCGTGTTTTAAGAATTAATGCATATTCCTAATTTGCCTGATGGTTTCTTTACTATCACCAGGTTGCTTATACAGTCTATGCATTTCTGAACTGTGATAACTATGATATAGTTGTACTGCAGTACTTCTTTTAGTGGTGGCATCAAACATGCAGGTAATGATCTTGTGAGTATTCTGGTGGGTTTTATGGTGACATTGAACTAAGCTCAGTTTATATTTGCCTTCCACGTACCATCACCTGTAAATACACCTGAATATTGGAGTTGAATTGTTTGCAAATCTAAAAGGATTATTGCAAGGTGTTGAAAACTTGCGGAGACATGATGAATCATTATGTTTTGAAACTGCTTTTCATCCTTATAATTAAGATCGTCATATTTTCTATATATAAGCCTAAAAATATCAAATTCAAATAAATAACGTATATGTATACATGTAAAAATTATAAGAGAAATATTCAAGCAATCGTCGGACTACCTCTAATTATAGTTATATAAGGAACTAAATCCACAATTCCAAAGCAATTGGAATTCATAAAAAATGTAGGAGTTTGGAACAATTAAAACAGGAGTCCAGAAACTACAGAACTAATGTTAACATAAAGTTTATCCATACTTGCCAACCTTTCCTCGTTGGCTTCAGGGAGATCTCGGGGGAGGTGGGTGTGTGGGGGTGGGGCTCGACAAATTGCATCATTAAGCCCCACCCCACATCACTTATCTATTGCGGAGGCAAGAACCGGGAGGTTGCCCTGCTCTCCCGGGAGCCCGGGAGGTCTCCCAGAAATGCGGGAGTATCCCGGACATTCCGGGAGAGTGGGCAACTATGCGTTAAAGAAAAGCAGCTAATGAATCTCTTGAGACTGAAGTGTATTTTACATTTCTGTCTCCATTACTGAAGTCATGTTGTCTTACCAGTCAGTCTTTGATTAAATCTTGGTCTCCATGAAAATGGCCACCTCCATAGGCATCAATACATGGACATAGGACACAATTTCTGAACTGTGTCATCATGCCACAGATGGCGAAGCCAACCACGTCTTGTACTGGCTCAGCATCAGGGAGAATGCCAGACTCTTCAGGGAGTGAGGGAGATCACCCCTATTTCAGAGAGTCTCCCTGACATTCAGGGAGAGTTGGCATGTATGAGTTTATCCAGGATAGTAAATACCGCAGTTTAAATCAGGGACTCAATGCTTTGCCAAGAAGTTTAAAGTAATAATTGCCCAATTCAATATAATTACAGATGAGAATCAGGTACTCTGTAAAAGCTTGTAGAACATTCGGTCACAGGAGCAGATTAACAGAAATTAAAGCGACAATAGGGAAAATCCAATGGAGGAGCTCATTAATTCCATTGCTTTTTGTGTTTCAATGAATGCATTGAAACATGTAAAGCAAATGAATTGTGGAGCTCCTCCCTCAGAATCATCTTATTGTCACTTTTATTACTGTCAATCTGCTCCAAAGGTGAATCTGATAGATCCACAGTCCAACTGAAACCTAATGGGCCACTCCTCTACTAAGAAGGTTGCAAAAAACTATTTTGAATCATTAACTACTGTTTTACTATAATGACCCTTCTGTACTGTCAGAGACTGTTTCTTGTGTCACTGTATTTACAGGAATTTCTCACCTGTACTGTATCATGCAGGTCAAAAAAATCCTGTGTGTTAAAAAACAACATGACATGACATGTTAGGAAAGAATTGGTGATCTACCTCAACATTGATGTAGGTTGAGGAATGTTTCAGCCAAACATCTTTCACTCGTAGTCGAGCTGCCAGATTAAAGTCCATGACATTAAGGAAATCTATGCCTTAATTGCCTTTGATTTGCTGAATGAACTCTACTATGTCAGATGCCATACCTGCGTCTCCTAACTCATGCTATATACGGGCAGCTCTTCTGAGCATATGCGTCTCGTTGCTAGGCAACAGGACACTATTCTGGTGCGCCGCTGTGGGTAATCATCGTAGCTTTCCTCTCCTATTTAAGGAGGAGTCTAACACCATTAGGGTGCCAGAGTATTAGATCCCCTATTCTCGATCATTCCTGTTCTTCCTCTAAATTCTATATTGTGACCGAGTTCCTGGTTCCAGATTTGGCTGCTCCTGACTATGTATTTTGAATCTCCCTTTAGCTTTGTTTCTTCTTCTGGTATTTGACCTCTGGCATCCTGACCACTCTCCTGGATTAACCCTCTGTACCTTGAATCCCGATCATCTTGAACTTGGACTATCTGACTACTCTTACTCACCTGTTACTTCACTGGTAGCTGTCTTGGAGAACCATGATCTGTGCGTCTCTTGCAGCAAAATCCATACCTCCTTGCCACTTTGCATTAATGCTTCTGATTTGTAAAGGCTTTTCCTAAAGCCTGACAGTACATTAAACACCTATATGATATCCAGAGCCAGTTGTAGTGTTGTTTTAGGGTTATGTAAGAAATTATAATATATAATCTGCTTAGTGGTTCTGTTGTTGTAGTCCTGCTAGGAGGTGGGTGCTTTCCTGTGGAGAGAGAGGGTGGGGTGTTGTGTATGAGGGAGCTGGAAATAGAGGGAAGGGAACATAGGGTGCCTCGTTAAGGATAAACTCTGGGGTTTGAAAAGAATACTGAGATGTACTCAGATGTTTATAGCAGAGAATGTGCTCTATAGCACAGTAGGGTTTTGCCAGTAAGGAGGGAGGCTAGGTGAGGGTCTATAGTTTGGCAGTTCTGAGTACGATAGTTAAGTTAAAATAGCTACGTGGTAGTTTATAGCTGGCTATAAGTGTTCTTAAATCTGCAGTTGAATGTACTGCAGCTTACTGTTGTAGTGGATCTCAGATTTGGGAGTGAATGGATCCAGGTTTGCTGTTTCTTTGTTGCTAGTTGAGCATCTGTTGGAACAAGGCTGTGTTCCACTTCTGTGCACTCTGTGGGAGGTTTTGATTGTGAGGTCTTGGGTACTGATGGTGCTTCATTGGAAGCCACAGATGTTAGTTTGGGCAGTGGTATAGGCTAACACATTTTGTGTCTGGGACTTCGTCAGGGTTATTTCCAATAGAACACCCTATTTTACCTCCCCTCTATTCCCAAACTCCAACGTCCCCATCCCATCCTCTCTCTACACAGGAAAATGCCCACTATCAACCAGAAATACTCCTGAAGATTAATCTGCAAACTTTTGGTCATCACAACACTGAATCCAAATCATCATCATCGTTTATTTATAGAGTTAGTTTTTATTTGGCTGGAAATTCATCATACAGGTATGACATATATGAATACACTAAGCATAATAACAGATTCATGGATACAACTGAACATAATAGCAAATACATGAATGTGATTTTCAAGATAGCAATGTGAGGTACAAATACAAGATTGTGTTATGTGTGAACGGTTACAGCTAGCAGATACCAGAATGAATTCCACATGTGTGAGTAAACAAACAGCATAGCACTAATGCTAATTTATAGGGCTTAGAAAATATGAATGGATTGTGAGAATTGCATCATATATCCTGAGGAAAGATTTCTAGGGAGAAATTTTTAAACTCTGTGACTGTCCCTTGGAAATTTGGTATGGTTGGCAACAGTGGATTTGTCTGTCTATGATGTAGTTAAGAAACAGTATCATAATGTTTGATTGTGCTCCACTGAAACATTCTTTCTCCAGGATTACATGCCTGTTATGTACCTTCTATGGTTATTAATAATATATGTCAATATACAATTTAAGATTATTTCTTATGTTTTAGGATCACATGATTCATTCAGCTTTTGGGTTGATGAAAAATCTCCAGTTGCACCAGACCAGGCAACATCAATCAAGCGTTTAGCTAAAATCTCATTGGTGAAAAAGCTCATGAAGAAGTGGTCTGTTACTCAGAATTTAACCTTTAAGGAACAGTTGGAGTCAGGTATTCGCTATTTTGACCTACGTGTATCTTCAAAGCCAGAGGAGGCCGGAAGAGAGATTTACTTCATACATGGCTTATACGGAATAAAAGTATGGGATGGACTGACAGAAATAAATACTTTTCTATCCAATCACAGCAAAGAAGTTGTTTTGTTGGACTTTAACCACTTTTATGCGATGGAATATGAACATCATTTGTATCTTGTGAATATGCTGCATGAAGTATTTGGAAGTAAACTTTGCACTGCTGATTGTGTTGAAAACATTACATTACAGTACCTGTGGGAAAAGAAGTACCAGGTAGCTATTTACAATCTCAGAATCAGTAAATGATATATATTGTTGATAAAAGAAGGTATTGTATTTTTTATTATAATTATTTTAAAATATCAAATCTCTTAAATACAAAGTGCTGTTTTTATTATTATTAATTATTATTATTATTATATAGTACTTTTTGACTGTAGGTACCTATTGTCTATTGGAATAATTATCACTTTCTGACAGTTACAGTTATTATAGGAGTTATAACTAAGTTGTGTCTATGTGATCGGGTCTTATATCAACCCTAGAACATCTTTCCATCACATTTTGATTCTAGGAGCAGGGGCATAATGATCCTATCACACACACTCCAATCACTCTCTTCCTGCAGTCATAATATGAGGAATACACCCATTGACAGGCAGGGGGCAAGTTATAAGGGAAGGAAAGTAAGTCGAAGACTAGGGCACAGAAAGGAAACCGAGCTAACAAGATCAAATTAGTTTTGCTATATTTAAATAGAAATTTTATAGATCTTCCCCTGGCGGGACATTTTGCCCCCTGTGGCCATGTAATAGTATAATAGTAATTGTGTAACAGAAAAAACATGCTACTGTTTGTAGACAAGTAGCAAGGATAATGTGTCACGGCTCACGGGTGGAGTTCCGTCAAGCCATACGTGCTCAAGCCCCCTCAGTGCAAGACCTCTAACTCTGTGTTACAGACTCTTAGTCAATAGCAACATGTACCCCTATTACTTCTGCACTTTTGCACTATTCAGAATAAGATTCAAACCTAGGTAGGTATAATAGAAATCAAAGACTATATTTAATGGTTATACAAAGCATCAGTCATGGGCAGCACGGTGGCTAAATGGTTAGCACTTCTGCCTTACAGCACTGGGGTCATCAGTTCAATTACTGGCCATTGCCTTATCTGTGAAGAGCTTGTATGTTCTCCCCGTGTTTGAGTGGGTTTCCTCCGGGTGCTCTGGTTTCCTCCCATACTCCAAAAACATACTGGTAGGTTAATTGGCTGCTAACAAATTGACCCTAGTCTGTGTGTGTGTTTGTCTGTCTGTCTGTATGTGTGTGTGGGTGTTAGGGAATTTAGATTGTAAGCTCCAATGGGGCAGACACTGATGTGAGTGAGTTTTCTGTACAGCGCTGCGGAATTAGTGGCGCTATATAAATAAATGGTGATGATGATGATCTACTCAAATAACATTGATCTACATCACATAGAAAACAGTAACATATCACAGTCTTCTTTTAAACAGATCGATTAAAACCACACTTCACCTAGGTTGCCTGAGTTACCCTAGTATTACACAATGGGGCAAGTCAGGGAACAACTGAGAAGGACTAGAGTTGAAAGTAATTATTTGTGAGATTTAATTGCAATAAATCAGTACACCGCACAATCAGCTTGTGGCTGCTTCTCACTTCCATTGGCAACATGGGAGGGCCAGATTAGATAAAAGTGAACTTCCTCTATAAGGGAACTCGATTAATTGTTTTCAAGAACTGTATTCCCACAGTTTGCTCGATGGAAGCAGATTTAAAGCAGGGGTAATTCTGTAAAAGTGGACTTTCTTTTTAAGAATTCATTGGAAAATTAATATATATTTCTCAATTTGTGTCACTTACTAAGTGTAAAACATTACGTTTGGGTTTGTACAAACCCACTTATATGTCCACCAAATAACAAGGTGCAAAACCCACATTGCACGTTTGAGAGCTGCCTCTGTAAAATTGGAATGCATATACATTTTACAGAATTGCGGGAACACATGAAAATGCACATAGTGGAAAGAGTCCACCCTCTACATTTGATTTAAACTTTTTCTTTTTCCTAAAATGCTGTTGATTAGAGCAACAATTATTTTTTAAATTAATTAAGAGTATAGTGTCATTACTGTCTTTATTGTAAGAATTATTGTTTACATTTGGTTCTTTCAATTTATTTTGTATTTGTGTAATTAACAATATTCTTACCTACACCCGAGTTCATACAAAAGTTATCCCTTGCTTTATAAAAATGGATACATAATACATTTTTGCAAATTCATAAATGGCCCTTAGTAAGTAGTTGAAAAGGGTAATGCCAACCTTTAAGGATCATTCACATCATAATTGAGCATTTTTTGAGTATAGCTTGGCTTTTAAAAGCATTTTTTAAAGATTTATTTTGAGGCTATTCAGTCTCATTTTTGAAGATTTGTAAAGCATTTTTGCAGACCTGTATTTGCTCTAATATGCTTCTGAACTATGGCATGCAACTTTTTTTTATTTTTCAGATAAATATTTATTTATTTATTACAATATAATTTATATTCTTTTTATATAAATCTTTGAGCAAGGCTTGGTGGGAATAATGTGTTCTATTTTTCAGGTTGTTACATGGTATAATACTTCACAAACACCAGAAAAACATCTTGGGGGTGAACACGCTTTAGAGTAGAGATGGGTGGGCTCGGTTCCCCGAAAACCGAACCCACCCGAACTTCAGGTATCTGAGTACCGAGCCGAGCATTCGGATTCGAATTCGAGGCAAAAAGTCATTGTGACGTAGTCGGATCTCACAGCTCGGTTCTCGCAATATTTGAAATGCATAAATACCCGCCTCCACAGCAATCCATCGACATTTGACAGAGGGAGAGAGCAGGGTTAGGTCACAGGCTGTATTAGTGCAGGGATAGAGCAATTATTGTATACCTTATTCTTTCTATTATTATTGAAATTCTGCTAGCAATTCTTCTAGCAATTGTTAGAGCAGGAAGAGAGGAGGCATTTTTTTTATATTTTGCACTACAAGTGCTTTGGGGTGTCTCATATTCTCCAGTGTGAAACAATAATTTTTCTGGCTGCAAAAAGTCATATATAGCAGCACTATCTATTGAATATTTTGCACTACAAGTGCTTTGGCCTCATTAAAATGGATTCAAAGCAGTCCACATATGAGCAGGATCAGCAAGCAGGTGCTGGCACCAGTCCTAATGGTAGTGTTCCCAGTACGTCATCTGGTAAAGCCTATGTAAAAGTACATAGTCTTTTTAAATCAGGGAAAATAACACACACAAAAATTTGTTTTTACCGTGTTGAAGCGAAAAAGAACTGTAACTGAGGAAAAGTTAACTGCCGATAAAAAAAAATTACCAACATGCCATTCTACAAACGCAGTGGCAAAGAAAGAATGAGGCCTTCGCCTTTCTCTATTAGTAGCAGATCAAGAAATGTTACTGAGCCGCCTTCTTGTACGGTCACTCGTGACCAAGCAAGACCAAGTAATTTGGAGTCTAAAAGTGGTGCACAACTACTGTTACGCGTGAAAGCCAAGCTGCAAGAAAACAGTAAGGCATTAGAGGATAATGTATGCTCAGAATCAGAAATGACACCAATCCCTGTGGAGAGTCCATCCACCAGTGGTATGTGTAATCGTGAGCATTCTGTTAGTGTACCCATAAAGAAGGGCCCTTTCAGCAGTTCTGCTGATGTGTGCCTGAACAGCCCGAGTGTAGCCGCTGATACACCAATTGAGGATGCCACTTTGGAATTAGAAGAGAATGAGGGGGAGATTTGTGTAGGCGACGAGGGCGCTAATGAGGATGTTGATGAGGATGATGCAGACAGATACCAAACTGCCTTTCTCAATTTCTATTTATATTCTACAGTCTATAACGGCTGATTAGTTTTCTATTTTACTCCTAGTGGAGAGGGGGTCTGATGCAGACAGATACCAAACTGCCTTTGTCCATTTCTTTTTATATTTTATATCCTACAGTCTATAATGGCTGAATAGTCTTCTATTTTACTAGTAGTGGAGAGGGGGTCTGATGCAGACAGATACCAAACTGCTTTTGTCCATTTCTATTTAACGTACAGTCAATGCAGGCTGCTTTTTTTCTATTTAACTACAAGTGGAGTGTGTAATATACACCCAAAGATGATGGCTACATTGCCAATAGTCAAAGATGGAGGGGGAAGACAACCAGGTTTGTCTGTATAATTTGCAGGCAAGTGTTAGAATTAAGGACGGCCTACCAGGGATTAAACTGTTTTTTTCATAATTTATTAGCTTTACAATTACCTCACTTATCCAAGAAACTGGTGGAGCACTAAATTCGTTATTTTAGACAAAAAAAAAATGGTATTTTTTTTCAAAAATAGCAAAACAAAACCAAACAAAACCAAAACCAAAACACGCAAGGGCGGTTTTGCCAAAACCGAAACACAAAGGTAATCCAGATCCAAAACCAAAACACAGTGAGCATCTCTACTTTATAGCAGTGATGGCCAACAATTGGCCCTCCCAAGCCTACACGCGCGGCCCCCAGCTCCTTCCTGCTTTAATCATTGTCAGATTTGATTGTAACACTTGTTTATTTTACATTAAAATGCCTTTTGATATGTTATTACAAATAGGTGTCTCTTTCTTTTCTTAAATGTATTATTTTATCTTATTACTGAGATTAAGGATAATGTGCGTTCCTTTAGAAGGTTAGAGGGCCGTCCATACAGCCCCTAAAGTGTATCAGATTGCTCATCACTGCTCTAGAGACTTTAACAAATTTACTGTACAATTTTTTATTTCAGTTCTTTCACAGTATTGCCACTGTATTTTGTGTAGTGCTTTTTCTGCTTACTTTCAACATCTGGGGGTAAATGTATCATACCCCGGTTTCTTCAACTCCCGCGAGTTCTGCGAGATGACAGCTAAAATTTTACAAGGCAGCGCCGCTTTAAATTTTAGCTGTCATCTCGCCGAACTCGCGGGAGTTGAAGAAACCGGGGTATGATACATTTACCCCCTGGGCTATAAGTATCAGCCTCAAACCATCACCTTTGTCATATTGTAAATAAGAAAGAATAGCACACTATATTTTATTAAAATGTTGTTCATTAAAATATTTTATTTTTTTGCTGTTTGTCATGAAATCAGGTTCTGGTTTTCTACCATTATCATATATGGAATGAGTACCCATTCTTGTGGGCAGGAAATAAAATGCCAGCACCATGGGCCAACACAACAAATGTACACAAGTTGATTCAGTTTCTTGAGACAACTCTCGGAGAGCGCTCTAAGCGAGGAACATTTCATGTATCACAAGCCATTCTCACGCCACGAGTTAAAACCATTGTAAGGGGACTGAAATCTGGATTAAAGAATACACTTGTTCACAGGTAAGTTCAGGATAACATTGGCAAAATATATCCCATTCTCTAGTACATCAAAGCTCAAACTCTCAAAAACCCAAATGATTAGTTTCAAATATTCTGTAACTTTTTGTTTCTTCCATCTATGATCTAGGCCGACCTGTAGCTCTTCATGTGTTTATGAAACTACAAGTTCCAGCATGCTTTGCCAGTAGATAGCTATCCGATATCTCTCAGGACATGCTGGGACTTGTAGTTTCATAACACTTGGAGAGCCACAGGTTGGCCGGGCCTGCGCCTAGATCACCATAGAAATAGTTCAACTAACAATTCTATATTCCACAGTCCACAAGGTTCATATACAGTTCTTAGGCATTAGCTAAATAACATTTTAGAGTGGAAAAGTCAGAAGCAAAAATGAATGCACTTGTATGTATTAAGTCAACTTACTTGATAAATGTTAAAAATGTATCTTTTAGTAGATTTTTGATGTTATCCCATGCTGCCCCTTTCTCTGGAATGATCTCCCTCGCTCTATCAGGCCTACCCTGCACACCTTCAAACGCTCCGTTAAAACCCATGTGTTCAGGGAAGCTTACCCTTCCTTTGTCTATCCTATAACCTCCCCATCATGTTCCCTCTTCACCAGTCCTAGTGCTCCTCACCCTCCGTCACTCTATACCCATCTGATCAATTTACCACCTGCTCAATTTTCATCCCCCAGTCCTCCACCCCACTTCCTGCTTTGTGTCTCTTGTTTGTCTGTCCCTCCCCTCTAGATTGTTAGCTCTTGCGATCAGGGCCCTCTTATCCTCGTGTCCTCCTCCTTTTGTTCCTTTCCCCTCAGCTACCCTACTCAATTTCCTCATCTCTAGGCCCCTATCCTTGATCTCATCTTCTCCCTTGTCTTCTCACCTCGCTGGCTTTAATCCTGTTAGCTGCACCCTTAGGGCACAGGTAAAGCTTACTTTATTCCTCTCTCCCCTCTCTTGCTTGCTTCAGTTTTCTCCCCCTTCCACTCTCTAGCTTCTTAGTATTCTGCCCTCTAATTAGTCCTCCTTAGTACTAGTGGATTGATTACTCACTGCACTACTAATTTCTGCTTCCCTGTATGCCATGTCCTGGTTTGTCCTATGCTCTACTGGGTTGATAGTTTACTGCACTCTGTTATTGTCATGCCCTGTAGGCTGTGTCCTGTTTTTGTTTTTTGTTGTCCCCAAGTTCTATGTACGGCGCTGCGAACACTGTGTGGTGCCTCATAAATAAAGGATAATAATAATAATCCCATAAGAACATTCATATTGTTTTGCACTTATTGCACTAAAATAATGTAAAAGCTAACTATGCAATATGTATTAATCCACAAAAAAACTCATATAGCGCAATGACAATTATCTGAAGTAACAAAAAAAAAAAAAAATACTCAGTCACTTTAAGGTAAGCATATAATTGTCTCAACTATGATTCAAACAATGACTATTTATGGATAGGGATTTTGAAATTTCTCTCAGACGTGAACATACACTATATGGACAAAAGTATTTGGCCACACCTGTTAATTATTAAATTGAGCTGTTTCAATCAGACCTGTTGCCAGAAATGTATAAAATCACTCCAACATCTTATGGAAAGCCTTCCAAGAAGAGTGGAAGCTGTTATCGCTGCAAAAGGGGGGACCGACTCCATATTAAAGTATATGTATTTGAATACAATGTCATTACAGTCCCTGTTGGTGTAATCGTCAAGCGTCTGAATACTTTTGTCCATATAATGTATATGGACATCTATGGAAAACAAATCCACAATCTTTGTGAGGTAAACTTCGGTTTGCTCAAAATTTGCCACAAAAGCTAGAATTTTTGGATGCAACATGCAAAACATATTGCAAAAAGTTTAATACAAAAGTAAAAAGTAACGCACTAAAAATGACAACAGATAGAAGTTCATAAATAGGCAAACACAAGACAGCACAAGTTACAAGTGATGAAAAATGGTTTTTAGAAGTTATGTCATTCCTTTTGCTCTTCCCAGCTTTGTCATGGATGCCCACAACAAACATGTAAAATGTTTCTCCTGGTAATCCAGCCACACAGCTTAAAACAGTAAGATTATTACCATTATCCTCATTGTTTATTTATGAGGCACCACAGATTCTACAGCGCCGTAGATTCAGCAATACGCAAACAGAACATAATAAAATTAGATATTGGAGCAAGAGAACAGAGGATAGCAGAAGACATAACTTATAACATAAATAAACATTTTGCAAGAGGACAAGGAGGTGAGGACAGGAGACGGGAGATAGAGAAGACCCCTCTCTTGAGAGATAACATTCTAGAGGGGTGAGGAAACAAATGGAGAAGATGAGGGTAAGAGGAATGGGTAGGCAAGTGTGAAGAGTTGGGTGAGTTTTGAGAGAGCGCTTGAAAGATTTTTGGTTGGGTGTAAGTCTTATCAGGTGGGGCAGGGAGTTCCAAAGGTGCTCCCCTGAGCAGCAAAGTCCTGCAGATTGTAGTGTGAGATGGTAATAGAAGAGGCAGAGAGGGGAAGGTCATCGGCAGAACTGAGTGGGTGTAAAGGGGAGTATTTCTTGAGAAGGTTGGAGATGTAGGAGGGGATAGCGTTAAAGAGGGTTGTAAAGGTGAGGATAAGCAACTTGAATTGTATTCTGGGTATGCAAAAAATATATGACAGGGCACCATGTTACCAAAAACTCTGCCTGGTCCTCATCAAGTGGTAATGGCTGTGAAATGTATAAAAAACAATGATACGGCACTTCAGGGCTTTTTTAGTGTACACAAAAGTGCAGTTTGTTTTACATATACAGTATGTACAGTATACATAGATGCGCAAGTATTTTAAAGAAATATCAAATAAGTTTGTTGAAACCACATCAATATATTTATTTGTCCTAATATGTGTGAGATATATATATATATATACTATCCTTGGACATAGTTATCTACAATAATTGCCATAAATGTCTTTTACCAATACTCTAGCAGCCAAATCTGCAGGCACAACATTAGTATTGGGTGTAATTTTGCCTGAAGTCTTTCAAGTAGTACCACATTCTGCTGGATCTAGAAAATGGCACATTGTCCAAGGAGTAGGCTGATATAGGACATCCTGGCCTTGTTTACTCTCTCTAAATAGAAGGTCTGGTTGGCAAGAAAGGTGTCTCTGCTAATTTTGTGTATGACTAGAGCTCCATCATACTGTTATAAAAGTATATAATGCTGCCTGCTTGCTTAGTATTGAGAAATGGTTGTCACTCTGTTGATACATCTATCAGTTTAGAATCAGAGCGTTTGGTATAGACTTTGATTTTCTGCCTACTGCACTTTATCTCCTCTTAAGGTGGTCAATTCAGGCCTTCAGCGGGACTGTAGCTAGTACTTGGCTGATGCACATGTCATTTCAGGCTTTATGCAGTGCAACATTGCTAATATATTTCCTTTTAAATATTGAGAAACAATACAATCATTTATATTATTTGTGTGTAAATAATATCATGTTTATTGATGTTTTCTTCCTAGGAATCTTCCAATGATATTGAATTGGGTGAAAATGCAGAAACCAGGCGCCATGGGTGTTAACATCATCACGTCAGATTTTGTAGAATTGGTTGACTTTGCAGAAACAGTTATTGGACTAAACTATCTGCTATTAAGAAGCAAAAAAGACAGACGGTAGCTAAGAAATTCAAAACAATTCTAATTTAACTCCTATAGTATAATTTCTTTGTCATTGTATAGAGTATAAATAGGAATAAAAATGGTTTCCAACTCTTCCTGAAATAACACTCTTATAACGGACATCCTTGCCGTTTTATTTATTTTTATGTCTACCTCTTTCTTTAATGTGTCTAATGAAGGACTTCATTTTCGATCTCTCTAGGTTTTCAGAAACTCTTGATACACAAGTGAGGTTGTGAGAATGATTCCTCTTCTAATAAAATCTATGCATTTATAATGTAAATATATTGTCTAAACTGTCAGGGGGTTTATAGAGATAAATGCTCACTTTGTCCAATGAAGTATAAAACTTACATCTACACTGATTTCATGTGATTTAATTGTGTTTTGATATTTATCTATGTCCTTATAGAAGATGGAGGGAGTCTGATTAGACATATGGTGGTTAGTCCATGTGGCTAATGAGATAAATCCACAAATGTTCCATAGACTATGTCCACATGGATTGTTTCTTTGGCTTTTTGGGAACATGACAAAAAGTCTGACAATTTTTCTCCATATCTTCATATTTAAACCTGGTATTTACACCCAGGGATACCATTGTTATGGATGAAACCTAAATGTTTAAGTTTGCAAACTTTTTCCAACAAAAAGAATAAATGTTGGGTAAATGTGTTTAATAAAAAGATGAAAAAAGGTAAATTAGCTTGTATTATTTGTTTCTTCTAATTATCTTTGCTTATTACATGACTGCAGTGGTAAACGGGTTAGGTACGTATTATCGTTGCTGAAGAATCCGACACGCTTTATTCCTACGAAAAAAAATCTGATACAAAATGGGTCGTTCTGAAGAGCTCAGTGACTACAAGCGTGGTACTGTGATAGGATGCCACTTGTGCAATAAGACTGTGCGTGAAATTTCATCCCTGCTGGATATTCAATAAATTGTTAAATATCGCAGTACTCAGTGTTGATATTTAATGATTTGTTTACATATTATTCATTATAAGGAAAACAGCAGCTTACAAGAAATATTATCAATGAAAGCTTATCTGCAACAGTCCTTATTGTACATCCATAGGAAAAAGAACTGAAATTATTAATAATTATTTATTGTAATAAGTGTTGAAGTATGTGCAGGGCCTCCAAGAGTAAATTTGGGCCCCGATAGAGGAACTTTTTTGGGGCCCCAATACGGGAACATTTTGGGCCCCCTCCAAATGCTCTCAGTAGAGTTTGTCGCACATCATCAAGGGGGCAAGGCCACACCACAATGGGTGTGGGTGATTCATCAACACTATCAAGATGCAGGCTGCTCCGATAAATAAGTCAGACTCTCTCCAAGTCAAAAATTAAAAGTGCAGTCTTCATACCCACCCATCCCCCCACACTTTACTCCTTGTACCACACATGAAAGACCGTATCACCTAGGTGTGAGGCAAAGTTTCCCCATGCTGAGGTCATCAATACAACACATAGACTGGGATGAAGTTTTAGTAAGAAAAGACAGAAAACATAAATAGAATTTACATTTATTTTAAATAAATTAATTTGTCAATTTATTCATGTGGGAAATAAGTACAAAAGAATTCAATCAAAAGCCTGTATGGCTTAGGTCAAAGATAAAAGGTCAAAGATCAAAGGTAAAAAAAAAGAAATAGATGCAAATAAAAAGGCTTTTAAAAAAAATCTAAGGGGCATATTCAAGTGACGGCGGGATCGCCGAAAATCCCGCGCTCCAAAAATATTACCGTTAATACGGTAATCCTGCGCGTAAAAACTGTTAATACGGTAATTTACTCGCTGGGTTTCAGCTGGCAGCTCAGGGAGCTGCCAGCTGAAATCCAGTGAGATATTACCATATTAACGGTAATATTTTTGGATCGCGGGATTTTCGGCGATCCCGCCGTCAATTGAATATGCCCCTAAGAGCACTACAAATAATGCAACAATAGTGGAAAAATACAAATTGGGCAGCACAGTGGCCTAGTGGTTAGCACGTCTGCCTCACAGCACTGGGGTCATGAGTTCGATTCCCGACCATGGCCTTATCTGTGTGGAGTTTGTATGTTCTCCCTGTGTTTGCGTGGGTTTCCTCCGGGTGCTCCGGTTTCCTCCCACACTCCAAAAAAACATACTGGTAGGTTAATTGGCTGCAATCAAAAATTGACCCTAGTCTCTGTCTGTCTCCCTCTCTGTCTGTCTTTGTGTGAGTGTGTGTATATATTAGGGAATTTAGACTGTAAGCTCCAATGGGGCAGGGACTGATGTGAATGAGTTCTCTGTACAGCGCTGCGGAATTAGTGGCGCTATATAAATAAATGATGATGATGATGATGATGATGTCTAGAATGAAAGTGAAAAACAAGTTGCTAACGAAAGTAAAATCAAAAGACAACAAACAGTACAGTAACAAAATTCCACAAAGTCTGGGATCCATGATACGATTATCACAGGACCCCAATCCTGGGCAACATGTAAACAAGATCAACATTTGACATGCTAGTATTTACACCCCTCAGTATGCAAAATGAGAAGGCAGAATTATCAATTATTTTCTTTTCCTCTGTGCATGGGTGGCTTAGTTCTCTGTACAGCGCTGCGGAATTAGTGGTGCTATATAAACAGCTGACAAAGGAACAGACAGATGAGGTTCAATTTGGTAAAATAAATATGCAGCTTAAACCTTAGGTGGATCGGTTTTAGGTCATTCTATGATGGAGAAGGATTTTATTACAATTGTAGTTCATAGACTTAGCAATAGTATACAATGCATCCATGTCAGCATAGTAATATCATATTAAAAGGGCCATAACACAAGAAAGAAAATCAGCATTTTCTTAAGGCACTTGTGAATCCTCAGCTTGAATATGAACTACAGTTTTGGATACCACCTCATAAAAACGATGTCCTTGAACTAGAAATGCAGAAAGGGGCAACTAAATTAACAAGGTGTAGTAATCAACACAGTTACGAGTAAAGACTGCCCAAGTTAGATTAATTTACACTAGAGAAGAGACAATGAAGAGGGAACATGATCACAGTGTATAAATATATTAATTGTCCATACAGTAACAACATCTTGATAAATGAATGAATTTAGTGTCTACTGTACAGTGATTTTGATTACAGAAGCCTGTTCGAGCATACACAACCATCATCACTATATGTTGGCACATACACCTGACCTGTAGCTGCTGCAAGTGATATGGCTACAAATCACATACCTGAGAGATGCCCAGAGCTTGAATCAGAAGAATATGCATACGCGCAACCTTGGCACGTCATTCCTGTACATTGACTACGTGCATATGCCCCTTCCCTTCCCCGAACTGTGCTCCAAATCGTATTATCTGTTTCTGAGCACGCACAGAGCAATTTTACTCAAGACACGGCACGTATCAGCATTTACATTCCAAATTGAATCAAGCCTAAGTTTTCTGAATTGTACATTATTTTGTTATTATGTATTATATGTATTATGTATTGTACATTATTATTTTTTATGATTTATTGACTTAACATGGATATTGACTTGTCAATAAGTGGGTGGCACAGTTGTTAGCTTTGCGGTCACACAGCACTAGGGTCATGGGTTTAATTCAAACAGGGCAGGGTTTCATGGTCCAGTTTTCTCCCACAGTCCAAAACCCTACATTAATTGGCTTCTGACAAAATAGACCCTATATTTGTGTAGTCATGAATTTAGATTGTACGCTCCAGTGTAGTAGGGACTGATTTAAATTATTAAATTTTCACTGTGAATTGTTGTTTAATGTAGTGGAGCTGCCTAATGAAAGAATAATAAATAACAGCTCAATATATTGGAAAAATCCTGTTAATACCTTTGCTTGAGATTGAGAAGTGATTTTAGAGGTAGCTGTGAATGTCATAGGACCACCAACCATACCAATAGTTTGGAAAAGTCATGTCCTGCAGCAAATATGAAGGAAAGAGTATCACATTTCCACTCTTTCTTCCATTTTTGCCAAAGTACATGCACCACAAGGTGCGACCGTCTGCTGGGGGAGTGGCATGAGGAGGAATTGGGGTGGAGATACAGTGCCCATGTTTGGTAGTGAGAAATATCATTACATGCACCTCTCTCCCTTCTCTGTTCAGCAAAATCCTCTGCCATATCAGAGGTGGAAGAGGTCAGCTCTGCTTAGTTTTTAGAGCAGAGCAGCGATTGCCACCCCACGCTATAATGTTATAGCAGTGGGCATGTACCACTTCGACTGTGCAGATTGAGCCGGCCCATATGTAGTGGCCATGCACTTTCAGTTGTGATGACTCAATATATATTTATCTCTCCGGCAATCTCTATAACTCTGCAAATAGCTTTAGCTTCAATAATATATTATGTCTAACTAAACTGCCAATCTATATACTACTATATATACTGAATTCTACAATGAATTTAACTCTGCAATCTATATACTGTATATATAATCTATATACTGTAACCCAATCTTTATTCATCTCTCTATATACTGCATAATATGCCTATTTTCTCTATATTACACTTCCATCTACATTTCCCCTGCACACACTCTCTCACACACATGTAGACACAGATACATAGAACGGAAAAATAATAATACACTACCATTATTTCTATCTTGCTCATGCTTGCTCGCAAGCACCACAAACATTTCTGCACACAAATGCACATAAACACACAGAC
This sequence comes from Mixophyes fleayi, assembly GCF_038048845.1. Taxonomy (NCBI): domain Eukaryota; kingdom Metazoa; phylum Chordata; class Amphibia; order Anura; family Limnodynastidae; genus Mixophyes; species Mixophyes fleayi. The sequence continues at coordinate 227,635,180 of NC_134403.1, forward strand.
ACCAAATAAACCCTCAAGTTATATACAATAAAAGGATCATTGAAACACAAAGCATTAAAATAGTAACAGATTAAGCCAACACATTTCTGGATATAAATTGGAAACTCATTTCTGAGAGTGGCTTAGTGGTATTGTATAGTATCTTACTTGTTAAAACTAAACTGAATTATACGTACTGGTTGTGAGGTTTTTTTTGCAAAGTATTTGTTCCTGTAGCTGACAAAGAAACTGATACCCAGCTGGATATATTTCTGCCAGTCAGTTTGTCTATAGAAATGTTAGTACATCTAAGTAATTAAACTTCTATAGGACATATTTTTGCCTGTAATGGTCACTATTGACAACAGTCGGTATGGCACTATAGCCAGGCTAGTCATGGTGTCACTATCTGCCTCTGACTACACTGCAGCATCTTCTCCATAGATGCTGCTTTGCCTACTGCAGATCCTGAATACAAGGGGTTAACTCATCATTAAATGTGGATCCTAATCACCTGTGGCTGGCCTATAAGAGACTGCCTTTCTCTGCAATCTGAGTCAGTTCACTATTTGCCATTGCAGCTGCTGGTTTTTCTGTGCATTCTTGTGACCTGATCATGACCTGCTTCTTGGTATCGACCCCTGCTAGTCCCTCCGTTTTGCACCTCCTCTTTTGGCCTAGACCCTGGCTTCATTTTGACCTTGCTCCTGCTCATTCCCTGGCATTGTGGATTTCCTGACCTTTGCCTGTCTTACTCTCCATTTGCCTGACACCCCTGGATCATCCATAGCCTCAGGCCTCCTGGCTAAACTGGAATTTTGACACCCATGGATTATCCAGTTATGTGTGCCTCCTGGCTAACTGGGAATCCTGACACCTGTGGATCATCTGTCGCCTTGTGCCTCCTGGCTAACCTGGACTCCTGACACCTGTGAATCATCCAGTACCTCGTGCCTCCTGGCTAAAATTGAATCCTGTTACCCATGGTTTATCCATTATCTCCTGCATCTCCAGCCTGTCATGATAAAACTGCTACCCTCTGCTGTAGTTCGCCCTCTGTGTCTAGGAGCCTACATTTATTCTTACACCTGCCATCTCTGCTGTCTTGATCCTCCTGCTCCTATAAACTGAATTAAGATTAACCATTCATTGCATCTATTGGTTCCTGTGTAATCCATGCTATACTTGCTATTTCCTGCTGTCTTGAATCTGCTGTCTCTAAGAACTGAGTTGCCGTTAACCGACTATACTTAATTCTACCTGGGTAACCATGTTATCAATAAAGACATTGTTTTCATTACCATAGCTGCCTTTTCCCATAGAACTGGACACGTTCGCCGGTACTCAGATGCCCCCAGGAATTATCTCTATGGTAGTAGATGCTTATTAGGATAACCGCGGTGTAGGATAAGGTAGCTGGGAGACTGGAGGCAGAGGCCAAGGCCAGACCTGGGTGACGGAACCATGGCCAGAAGAAGGATCAGAATACAGGCCGAAGGTCAGGGCTGGCAGCAATCAAGCAGGTCCAAAATTCAGGCAAAGGTCAGAGTCACAGGCAAAGAAGCAATATCCAAAATCCAGGCAAAAGGTCAGGGCAACGGGCAATCAGGCAAGGTCACAACGAAAAATCCATCAGAATTGTCAGGAAACAAGCAGGTTGGTCACACAGGCAGCAGACGCTATAACTGGCAGGGAGGCTAAGCCTTAAATACATAAAAGGGCTAATCAGAAAACAGAGAGGCAGAGGAGGGAGGATTATCCCCAGCAGGATAATAATTATCAATAATTGTGCACATGTCTCCAGCTGCCCAGGCCACGGCAGTGAATTACAGAGTGTCCCGGCTGTTGCCATAGTGTCAGCGTGGTCGCCAAACCGGAAGGGACGTCCCAGGACAGAAGTAAGTCACGGAGGCTCGTGACAGGGAGATCTGGGAGGAAAGTCATGTGAATGGGGGTAAGATGGGGCATGGTGATGCCATTGTGTCACCGTAGCCCGCTCCCTGGTAGGAGATGTATTTCACCTCCGGGAGGATGCCTACTCTTCTGGGAGTGTGGGAGGACTATCCGAAATTTGGGAGCCTCCCAGAAATTCTGGGAGAGTAGGCAAGTGTGGTGTAAACCTTTGTTGATAACTCCTTCCCATCTATCCAAATCAAAATACATGAAACTATTAAAACCCTCCATACACATTACTGAAGTATTTGGAGCTAATACCATGTAGGCCGCACACTTCTTCACACTTCTTAAGGGTTTCATTATCGTATATAAATAGCCAAAGTTATGAGAGGGAGATATATCTTCCATATCGATCAGTTTGAATCTGCTCAAGGTCTAAATGTGCTTTTTTATTTAAAACTGAGACAACTCTGGAATTTGATGAGTGCATAGCATAATGTTACCAGCCCACCCAGTGCCAAGAACTTGCTGCCTACAAGATGTGTTTCCACCAGGCATGCTATATCAGAATTATAATTCTTCATTTGTCCCATAACAAGTGTTCTTTTAATTTTATTGTTCAAACAAACCTTTTATATACCAAGTGATCTGACGGGGACGCACTGTGGCAGATCTATTTGAAGCCATCATATTTTAGACTAAAGCTGGGTGCACGCTACAGAAAATTGCTGCAGATGTGATTTCTGTAACGATTTTACCAACGACTGAAATATAACTTAAGATCTGTGCTCTTCATCTGTCAAAAATATCTGCTGAAAAGATCGTGACTCTGCATAATCTATAGAGATCTGTCCACACTGGCAGTGAGTAAATACACACTTCCACATTTGCCCGATATCGTTCCATCGTTGATAGTGATTTTTAGGACGTTTATAACACCAAATCAACAGATGCGGTGTGTTTTGGTACGATAAAACATGATCGTGGGAGCATACACACTAATGCGATATCAGACCTAACAGTCTTTTACTTGTGAGTGGCATGATAATTGGTTAAAAAACACATTGTGTGTACCCAGCTTTACTGACGTGGCATTAAAGAGTAAGAGCCAGATTTGAAAGGATATTATCCCAGTCTATGAGCTTTAATGCTTCTTTAAGCTCGTTAAATTTATCTTTTTTATATATATAATAAACAATTCATAGAAATCCCATTGCGATTGTGGCTGGATCACATGGAAATAACTTATTGTATAAATTTATTTCAATTAGTGGCACAGTGCGCCGCTGTATATCATTGCAGATGTACTGATTTTTGTATTGGAAATGTATTGATTTCTGAGACAGTATACCATGTTGGAGGAAATTTGTTTTTGTAAATTTTCTAAAGCAAGTCCTATGCTAATTAGACCTTTTCACCTGAGTGACCAACACATCTTCAATGCACAGGAGGGGGTTGTTAGGCTTTCATCCTTAGAGAGATAGGAAACCTATCTGAATAATGTAACAGCAAGTAATTTAGGAAATCACAGATTTATGTGAATTTTGTTAAGTTTAAATTGAGTTAAATCCAAATTTAGAGAACATTTTACATCCTGATGCTAAACATTGAATGCAATATTTCAGACTTTGAGGTACCAGGTACTCTCTGCCAACATATGTGCAGAAACAGGGTATAACGAGCTGTATTTTGTGTTCAATTGTATCATACCATCTGAACTTCTGGAGAGCACTATTACCTCTAACAAGTGTGTAACGGTCCTTGTTAGGACCCTTGAGCAATAAACATCACTGCTTGTAGATTGTGCCTGATGTCTATTGCCTGCTGTATATTGTGACCAACAGATAAGAGCTTACACTGTACTCCATTCTCCAGCTGTCCTGTGTTCAACCCAGTGTCTCTGTGTCAACTCTATGCCCGCTACCCAGCAGTCCTGATCCACAGTAAGTGATCAGGAGGTACCAGCCAACCCACAGCAAAGAGGCGCTGTAGCAGCTATACCAGTTACTCTGAAGTAAACGGTTTTAGGTGCTGTGAAGGAGCCTATTAATGGCAGCGATATTCTCCTCCAACTATTGCGCAGTTGGCATTCACAGTCTGCGAGTGTCTGGTGGCAATGTGGTAGCAGTAGGAGTGGTCAGTAACAGTTGGTTACTAACGTTGAGAAAGAAACCCAGATACACTGTGTAAAAAGAACATTCCTTCGTCCTCAGAACAGGTAGTGAAGTAAGCACATCTGGTCACAGCAATATATGAAAATAGCTGTTGTGCAAATATTTGAACAACTTTAATATAGCAAGTATGGTGTTTGTATATGGTCCCTGCGACATTATTCCATTTTGACATTGGTAACCAGCTATAGTCCACATTCAGAATGTAGTCATAGCATTACCACTTTACATTCTGTGCCTGTATGATCTGATGTCACAAGTAGTCACAGCAGCTATAAATTCCAAACATAACTTACGTCCACTTATCTCGTCTTAAGGTTGTTATATTTTTCTGTAAGAAGACAGGGGAACATTTACTCCAAAATTTTGATCATAACTGGAGAATGTGAAAGAGGCAGACGTACACTGTTGCCAAGGAATTATTTTGAAGGAAGCATAACATGCTTGTCTTAATCATACAAATGTTTACTAAGTCACTAAGTTCTTGCTAGTGACTGCTAATATATAAAGTTCTTAGATTAAAGCATGTAGTAATTACAAAGCAGGCACAGAGTAGTTACTAATTATTTCTACATTGAGAAAACAACTGAATAAATGCTTTGTGAAATATTAAACCAATAATTCAAATAACAGTATAGCACTTTGATCGTATAATTAACTTTGCCTGAATTCATCTCTGCAAACGTAAAGACTATCCTTAATTTAATGCTGCTAATTACATATTTAAGAGATGTCTGCAAGATTACTGGTTACCTAACCTGTTTTACCACATTCTTCAGCTTCTTTACAACGCATATCATCCAACAGGTAGATATTAAAAAGCATATCCTCCCACTGTAAATATTTCACAAGCAGGAGCTAAATCTTACATTCCAGCTACGTAGATTGGAGGTCGGGCTTGCAGTTTACTTTTGGTTAACTTCCTTAAAAATTTGAAATATGGAGAATTTATAGCAGAAAAAACAAATCTCTTTGCCATATTTCTCAACACAATGAGAGTCCCCATGGGGATAGAAACATATGCATCACTCCTCAGCAGCAATGTGCCTCTGGAGGGTGCCCCTAACTTGTAAGACAATTACCCTGCCCTCACCTCTGTAACACATATCTTACCTGCAACCTCTCCCCAGTAACACATTTTTCCTCCTCCCTCTGCTCTGTAGTGCATAGCTACCCTCAGTCATTTCCTGCAGCACATTTCTCCTCCCCATGTTTCTGGAATGCTGTTCACATTATTATCATAACTCTACTTACACATCCTATGGCCAGGAATAGGTGGCTCCCACCAAACTTTGATCATGTCTCACTCTGATTCGCTGCCAAACTGTCTGACCTCATTGTCACAGTTCCTAACCCCACAATCGCCTGGCAGAATAGAATAGATACAGAGTGTTTCCCGGGATGCCAGGACAAAAATATTACTGTAGTATTTCTGTCACAGCATCCCAGATACCCCTGTATATGTTCAGCTTCCTGAGGGCTGCTAGACATGACATTGTGGGCCTTAAGCAGACTGTGGGTTGTGCAGCTGTGATATAATACCAGGTGTACAAGCAGGTATTGCTTTTCTTCATTAATGGATTTATTATTTGCTTTATAGCAAAGTTAAAAATAGTGTACTTTACTAGTCCTCATTTTAAGTTTTCACAGTGTAAAAAAAATTGGATATTAATTAGTGTTACTAAGGTGTAGAGGATGAATTATTATATGGGTTGCAGTAGACAGTTTCTCTAAAATGGATTTACCTTCTTTTGCCTCTCTAGCCTATGTATTTATTTAGGAGATCTTTTAGCTTCATGGATGCCCGGAAGAGGTCATTTTGGGCTGAGGTACACAAATTACATCTAAGTTTTGATGAGCTCTATGCAAAAATATGGGTATTAAGTTCAAATATTTTTCAGTCTGCCAGGGGCAGAGTCTACTCATAATTTTCATACCCATGGTAGTATAGCTAGGTCCCCTTTCTTTACTCTTTATGGGCATCATCCGTGCCTAACCATGCTGTCTTTACTCTTAGCACCCGAGAATCTGCAGTGAACTCTGCTTTACGCAGATTTATTTGGGCTCAAGTCAGGAAGGAATTGAAAAAGACTTCAAGACCATATAAATTAGTGACTGATAAGAACAGGCGTGTGGCACCATGTTTGTCCCCTGGCGATAGGGTATGGATATCCACGCATAATCTTAGTCTTAGGATACCTGCCATAAAATATGCACCTAGATTCATAGGACCCGTTAAGATACTTCAAAATATAAATCCAGTAACTGGATTTACCTGCAGCTCTGAGGATATCCAATTCCTTTAATGTTTCCCTGTTGAAACCATTAGCCATTAACAGATATTCATCTTATCATCCTCCCCCTCCGGTAATTTTTTGGCAACAGGAGGAGTTAAGGCTAAGCAAATGTGTATTTCAGCATCTCTAGGGGTGTCTTGCAGTTTTTGGTAGATTGGAAAGGATACGGTCCCGAGGATCATTCTTTGGTTTGGGCCTCGGACATACATGCACCTAGAGCCTTGAAAATATTTCATAAGATGTATATGGGGAAACTTTTTATTGGGTGTTTGGAGTCAATCCTTAAGTGTGAGGGCACCGTCAGCAATCCAGCAGTTAGATCTCTTTCATTTTACAGCATGGCAATCACAGCTGATGCAAGTTCAGTGAGATGCAATCAGGTGGTCGCTGGCATCACAGTGGCAGAGAGTTTAACTCCCAATCAGTATTTAGACATGCTCTAAAAGTTGTTTTCTGCTTGAGTACCAGCTTTGCAGTTCTGAGCTCCTGAGCTTGTATCCTGATTACTAAATGACTTCTGATTATGGACCTGGCTTGTTCCTATTTTCACAAGACTTGGATCCTAACTTAGTACTGCGCTAACAGGTTTGGAATATTTGACTTCCACGACTATTCCCCTGCCTGCTGATTCAGTTTTATGTCACCTGCATACAATTCCACTTACATTAGTGAAGTGATAAAACAGCAGATAAGTATGAATAGCACTGGACAGATTGTGGTGTATACCTCTTAGCTACACAATTTGGATTCTATTTCTACAAAGAATAAAGAGGCAATTCAAGCACAGCAATACAGCTGATGTCATATATAAATGTATTTGTTATCAAGGTTATTTAAGTCAATTAACCTAATAACCATCTTCTGTATTTGATTCAAAAAATAAATATATTTAAAACTTAGTGCAAGAGACTTAGTGCAACATTTTAAATAGTTGTGGATAAAAAGATGATCATATATAATGAAACAAAATAAATATGAAAAAGTCATAATAAAACTAGCATATTTGTATATTAATATTAGCTTCCTGGAAAGACATTGAAGGCAAAGCCATCATGGATATTAAAGTATTAAGGGAACATATCAAAAAGTTCTCCTTTTTGTGTAGGTAGGCCAAACTGTCACCACCTCGATTGTCTTTCAGAATAGTCTCAATGCCACAAATCTTTAAAAACAAAGAGTTTAGCATTGTGTACTTCTGAGAAATCTCTGTATATTACAGGTGTTGCATTCTTGTTTTTTATGTGGCTCTGATGTTCATTGATTCGCTCTTTCAATGGCCTGATTGTTCGCCCTATATATTGCACACCACACATGCAGAAGAAGAGTTATATTACAATACATATTCCATTAATGTTAAAGATGAATGAGGCCATTATTGTGTGAAATGAAATTGGTGCACTCATGTACCCCATAGGTACATATTTTACACCTTCCACATGTGGACAATTTGTTAGAACCACATTCAGAAGTTTACTATTAAGATTTGGAGCTCAGGTATAAATACATTTTGTTCTTTGTGTAAGTACAGAATCTAGAGCTGGATCCATTAATAGAATGCACCAATTATTAAATAAAGGTAGAAAAATCATGATTTTTAACACCAGTGAATAACTGGCCATATACGTCTTGTGTAATCTGTTATAATAAGTTACACTTTTCATACTTTGATGATGAAATTTCAAAGGCTACAAACAAACAAGTACGTAGGTGTGTTTTGCCTTCAATTATTGTTATGCATTCCATTGTACAATATGTTAACAATGAATCATGTTCAAGAGAACACACCTTTTTTAATGTACAAGTCACTGTTTGTTTCTTTCATCGTGTTATATGCAGAAAACATACAAGGCAAAATTAATCAGCCATTCACAATCAACTCAGAGAAAAAAATATTCACAAGAAATTTTAACTGAAATCTTCAAAATTTTAATTTAGCCAGTATCAGTTAATACAAATATTCTCAAGTCACTTGTGAATAAGCTCACAATGCTAATAACCACTAATCTGTACACCAAAATTTTCTGAGAATTTAAAGATTACACATAATGTTGTCTTCCCATGAGGTGAATTTGTCTTGACCTGTGATCTTCATAAAACTCATTCCTATGATGTGCTACACTGTATGATGAACAAAGATTGCAGTCAAAATGACCTGTGTCCTGCACCTCACCTTCATCAGTGACATTGTTTTGGCTTTTCATCTAAAAGAAAAAGTTTTTTAAAAATGTTATTGATGTAACTGGAAAATATTGACAAAAAGAAAAACAACAAATATGAAACCAGAAATATTCAAACAGGGTTAACCAGTAAACTGATAAAATAACTTATATAAAGAGGTAAAAAAGGACTCCAGAATGTGATGGATATTCTGGTCCATTATAAATATATTAGTAAACAAATTGAGAATGTTCATTAAAGTTGATTCCAAATTCGTCTGCACCTTCTGGCATCTGCTGTGGGATTGCCCTCATGTGGCTACATTCTGGAGGGAAGTCATGGACTGTATAATGAAACTTGATTTGGGAATTCCATCTATTACTCTGGGAATGTGTATATTTGGTTTATGCCTACCTGAAAATATACATAAACTAATTTGACAGCTGTTGTTCACTCTATGTTAGCTAGAGTTTTTATTGTCAGGAAATGGATGGCGCCAGAATCTCCATCCTTTGGAGATTGGATGGATCTGGTCAATGATATAGTTGGCCACGAAAGATACATGTATACAAGTCGTAACAAGTTAGATAAATATGAGAAAATCTGGTATCGATAGGGGAGATCACCATTTGTTATTGAGAAACTGTGAAAACCCTGGGGGGGGGGGGAGAGATGAGGGGGCGGGGCTGGTATCCGGTTACTCAGAACATCATATGTAGATATATCTTTTGTTTTTTTACTCTCATATAGTTTATTCTTCATGACAAATAGAATTAACACTACAGAATCAATATGGTTATAAAGTTTAATTTATTCTTTATTAACTAAAATACAGTTATATCTTTGTACTGTACTATTTCTTATATGTACACTACTATACTTTATGATACCTGTATGATACCCCTGTGTGGGTGATAATATGTGACTATTACTGTTTCTCGGAAAACAAATAAAATTTGTTTGATGAAAAAAACAAAAAATAGAGATGTTTTGCAGAGAAGCAGAGAAGTTCCACTCATGATTCTTCTTTCTCTGTGTATAGTGCTGTCACACCATGTAATAAAAATAAATAATATCAAAACACAGACAGTGAGCATTCCCAAACTTTTCGACCAGCCCCAGTCCAGTATAACGGAGACCATGAGCATGGAGTCTCTGTGTTATAGTGAAAACCAGCTCCAACCTTGTAAGGGCTGGGCTGCTGACTCTATGGGGAGTGGTGCATAAACAGCATGTACCCCCTTCAAGAAGCTATCAGCTCTGAGGGGAAAAGTGTTGTGCCTCATCGCAGTCTCCCTGAGCTGCAGGGGCCAAGCTAATTAACAAAATTGATCACTACCCATTACATCAAGGGTAACTAAAGAGGAATGATCAAAGCCAGGATCTTGCTTCCACTGTCAGCCAATAACAAGCAGCCAGTGTGGGAAAACACTTGTGATTGGCTGGCAGTGAATGGGCCTGTACGTGTGCTTTTCTGTGTTATGTGCAGCTGGTTGGTGCAAAGGCGTCCCATTGAAAACAATGCCAAAGCCTCAAAAAAAGCAGAAATATCAGTATATTTTGATGGCTGCAAACACCTCTTTTCTCCACATCTAAACCAGCAACAGCCCCAAAATATTTTATTTCCATTCATTGTAATATGCTGTTCAATATCATAAAATCTCAGTTTTGTAAATGGACACAATAGGAAGCACCTAGTTTGCCTTCAGCAAAGAACATTCTAATCTGCATAGCTTAATTTTGCACCACGCAGATGATTTATATTTTGACTTGGTAAGCCATGCCCTTATCTCTCTATATAGTACAAAAATAAGTGCATGACATTACAAAATGCATTTAGTGCTCTTGATTCTCATTCTTGCTGCCACAGAAACTGCCATTAGTATGTGTGGAAATCTCCAAATTTCAAAAGATTAGCAATAATTCACTATCTGTTATATTTATCAAATGTGAGATGAAGTACTTCTAAAACAAGTATTATTTCTATATGACACCTTATGCTTCAGATACATACTATATTTTCTGTCCATATATATATCCTCCTCTGTACTCCCCTACCACCTGCACTCCCCTCAGATACCACTCTCTTATGTACTGAAGGAACCGGAGCGCACTCTGCAGCAGGTTTGATGAGCTCTGTGAGTCAGGGACAGAATAAGAAGCTAAACTTCAGTAGTTATTGTTGATATGGTGATCTCGTGGGTGAATGAGTGGCAGGGTCAGCTCTATTTTTCACAACCTTTTTCCACCACCTTTCCACAAGATGCTTTTAAGACAATATATAGTATAATATAAAACATGTTATATGATGTAAGGTTATACTTCTCCCCTGTGTCGCTCCACATTTTCTCTTGTCTCCTGTGCTAGCTAAACCCCTTATACTATAAATAGACCTTGCGCCTGTGCCAAGTTCATTGCGTATCAGAGCTTGTACAGTGTACAAGCTGTTCCTGCGTCGTCTGTCTTTTTTGTTTTAACTAAGCATGTTCCGGATTTGGATTAAAAATATCGGGCCTCTCCTGGGCTAAAGGAAAGAAAACTGCAAGCAACAAGGGGGTCTTTTTGGCCAAGAAGAACTGAAGATATTTACAAGCCGGGACTTTGGAATTACAAATTATTTAGGACTTTACATGCAATGACTTTGGAATTACAAATTATTTGGGACATGGCTCAAGCATTTTGGGATTAAAAGCTGCTGACAAAAGATGAAGAAAACAGATTGGTAAGTATTTTGGGGTTTATTATTTTTAATAAATGTATGTGGTATGAATGAGGTGTTTTGTGTATTTTTTGGGGTTTTATTATTTTTATTAAAAGTGTGTGGTTGTAAACAGGGTGTTGTGGTTTTGTACACACTCAGTCAGCCATGGGTGTCAGGGCATGTTGACACTTCTGGTTCTTCAAGTGCCAGCATGCCTTGGCTGCCATGGATATGCTGGTGCTTGTAGTTATACAGGGCAGTGTAACAGTGATGTGTTTATTAATCACGCTGCTAGGATGCAGCGTGTTGTATCTGGCGATTTTTAAAGCAAACTCAGGAGAGTTTGCTTAATCGCAGCTCCATACATTTGAGACTTGTATAGTCAGAGTGGCAAACAGTGGGGACTTTGATCTCTATCGATTTTGTAGATAGCAATTTTGACAGAAACACATCTCTGGCGATTTTACATCAAATCTCACTTTAATGCATCTGCGAGATGAAACACACGTGAGAAAATCACTGGATATTCAAAATCGGAGCTTGATTGATTTACCCCCATATCTGTACAAAGTAAAGGTGTGAGCAAATAAAGAATCTGCAGCTCCTTGGATACAAGGTATTTAGTAAAGCTCTAGGAAAAAGTTAAGTTAGATTAGAGTATAGGTTTTATAAGGGTTAGGGGCACAAGATAGATGACAATCAGCTGGTTAATGTTCAACTAGGCCAGTGTTTCAAACCGTTGGGGTGATATAGTTAAGTTGTCCGGTATTTCAGTTAGTCTGGAGTCTCGTGCAGTATAGCTCTGATCTGTTGACCTCATAATAAAATCATATTGTACCATAATCCTGGTGTCAGTCGAGATATCAAAGTACCCATATACACTATCTGCCTTACTCTCTCTAATAAGGCCCTTCTTCTAAGCCTTCATTCAGTTCTGGTCATACTATGTTTGACTCGAAATTCACTGGCAATGCCATTATTTATTTATATATATCATGGCAGGAATAGGTAGCAAATATTTTCTATTTGATGGTAATCGTGCTGCGATGGTGCAAAATGGTAAACGGTGATTCACCATCTCAGTGGATTCGAACTAGTAGAGTCCTGCTCCACAAGTGTCTAGAAAGAATTTAGAAGGCCAGGCAAAGTTGACCTACAAGTTTTGGGGAAGGCGGTTCCACCAAGTAACACTAAAAAGAACAATCTGTAGGAGCTCTTTCATCTGCTTCCACTCTCCTGCAGATCTATGCCACATCCATTAACTATTTAATTATCTTATTAATAAATATGTACAGGTAAGTGATCTATTATCTGTTATGTTTGGGCTAGGTAATCTGGATAAGGTTTTTTTTTCTGTTAGGTGGTGCACCTTGCCTAAAATCAGTTACATTAAAAATTATTCTTTTATTTTCTAAACTCTGACCCTGATACTCACCTCTTCATTACATTATTTATTAAACAGCCACAGTGACACATTGAACTCTCTGGGTTTCCACATAATCCTATACCTGTAATTATGTATTATCAATAAAATCATATAACCTATATTTTATTTTTACAACTTACATACCATGCCACCAAACATAAAATACAGCTGTGAAATACAAATTTCAGCAACCTTGGTGTAACAACCCCATAAGTGTAATTGAGTGAATGTCGTGCCCCTTTTGTGTGAGAGATTTGTCTGGCCCCTTTAAAGGCCTTTTTAAGAGTGTTACCCAGAACCCAAGTATTTAACCAAGAAGGAGGCTCCAAAACCCCCAAAAAGATTGGTGATGCTGTGGAGAGTCAGGAGTATACAGTCAGGGCACAATTCTGCTAACCTGTACTGCATGTGAGTTAAGAGGTGTCAGTGTTGGTGCTCGCTCAGAGAGGCAACAATGGCAGGATTGAGACTACATTTGATAGTACCCCAAGTATGACCAGAGAACAGAGGGAAGGGAAGCAGGTACCTGGATGCTTGTAAGTGACCACAACTGTGTAGAGGCAGAGAAGTAGGAAAGAAAGGGTCACAATTCCATAATGGCTCTTATGCCAAGTGATTACATACCAACAGGTTACTAAGTGCTAGACTGTGTAGACTAAAATTGTGAGATGTAAATAAATGACTAAATAAGCTACCAAATGTATTTAATCAATTTGGTACCTGTTCACTTTATCACTGGTAACTGTACACTACTACACTTGCTGCATCTGCTTCACACCTGTATATGCAGGGACATCTATTTGCTAATATGTAAGCTACAATAGCCTGAGGTGAGAGAGATTGGGCAACATCATGTTGTTGACTCAAGGTCATGTCAAGGTAAGAATTGAGGATAACATACCACCACAACAGCAAATAGGAGTTACATTAGCGATGAAAAATTACGTTACAAACACAATTTATTCTATGTCATTAACAAAGCATTCATAAGTAACAATATTATCAAGTCATAAGTCTTTTACAGCAATATTTCTATTTATATTAAAGTTACTAACATCGACAATCTCTAGAAAAATACAGAAGAGCCAAAAGCATGATTGCATATTATTTCTATGGAACAGACTTTGTAGCCTACCTTGTAAAGATATTCTCTACCAACAACAGAAATTGAATGATCTTCAAATGTAGGACAGGCTTTATGTGTAGGTGGCAACTCAATTCTGTTAAAAAGTAAAGAAGTAAAATATTGTATTATGGGCAATTTTAATTATACTTAAATCATTTGAAGGTACAATATAGTTGAGATGTGTTTGTTTAATTATGCTTTTTTACTTGATTGTCTATGTAAAAGTAAAATCTGTAAAAATACAATACAATATATTTATTCTGCCATGTTCTAGAATATGGTATAAATATTATTCAATTAATCTGTTAATTGTAGAATATATAATTATAAAGCTACAACTACATAAATAGAGACCAGGCTAAAGCTCCAAAAATGTTATGTTTCCCTTTACCACTCCAAATTGTTGGAGGGAATGCAGCCAGAAAGGCACGTTTTACCACATTTGGTGGATCTTCCCAAAAATCTCAGTCTACCTGGCCTCTCTCCTGCTATGTCCTGTCACAAGACACAAACTTGCCTCGCATATCCTGGTGGCAATGCGTCACCGCAAAGTTATGGAAACAGCAAAATTTCCCCTCAATTTCTTATCTTAAATCCTACATTTAAAAATCCTACATTAAATCCACATAAATCACATACCACCTACATGACAAAGAGAACAGATTTACTCAGGTCTGGGCCCTGTGGCTATTCCCACAAAGCCAATCAGCCCATCCTCTCACACCAATGTAAACAGTTTCATTACCTTCATGTTCCCACGGTACCAATATTCGGCAAGTCCCTCTCAACTGGATAAATACTGGCTTTAAATCATATGAACCGCTACTTCATACTATCATTTACATCTTTAGGCATTTAGGTGATGACCTAAATCAAAACCCATTATCAGGTTCTAACTAGAGATGGGCGGGCTCGGTTTCCAGAGAAGAGCTGCGTTTGTAATTTTGTCAATGCTCAAATACAAATATACAAGTCCTTGCAGGCTTTCTTTCTGAATTTGCACCAATAAGTGTAGGGTGTTTTATACACCTAAGGAGAAGAGCTGCGTTGGTAATTTTGTTATTGCTGAAATACAAATATACTTGCAGGCTTTTCTTCTGAATTTGCACCAATAAGTGTACGGTGTTATCAAAATGGATTCACAGCAGTACACAGAAGAGCAGGAGCACCAAGTAGCTGCTGCCACCAGTCATGATTATAGTAATCCCTGTACATCATCTGGTAAAGCCTATGTAACAGTACATAGTGTTTTTAAGTCCGGCAAACAAAAATGTAAAAAAACACCTTTTACCTTGGTCAAGAAAAAAACATCTGTAATCAAGGCATAGCTAAGTGCAGAAAAAAATAAAATTGCCAACATGCCATTCTACACACACAGTGGCAAAGAAAGAATCAGGCCTTCGCCTTTCTCTATGAGTGCTAGTTCTGCAACTGTCAGTGGGGCATCTTCCTGTAAGGTCAGTCATGATGATGCAAGACCTTGTCATTCTGACTCAGTGGCGGATCCAGGGGGGGGGGGGGGCGATCGCCCCCCCTAGCAGGGGCTTGCTGCCGGCGGCTGCACACTGTTCAGGTCCGTTCAACAGTGACAGTGTGCTGCCCGGCTGCTCCGATTGTGTTTTAAACACAATCAGAGCAGCGGGGCAGCACACTGTCACTGCTGTGTGGACCTGCACATAGTGTGCAGCCGCCGGCTGCCTTAGAAATTAGAAAGGGGGCGGGGCCTAAATCGACCCCCCTAAAATCGCCCGGGGTAGAGCAAAAGTCTGGATCCGCCCCTGTTCTGACTCCAAAAGTGTGTTATATAGGCAACACAAAAAGGAGAGCTGCGTTGCTAATTCTCAATGCTGAAATGCAAATACTAGTCCTTGCAGGCTTTTCTTCTGAATTTGCAGTCACTCTAATCTAGCCGGAAACAACAGTCCTACCCCGGGGTGTATGGAGTGAGAACTATTGCCTCTGATGAAACGGCAGCTACGTGCCGAGAAACGCGTCAGGCAGACCATTCAGTGTACACTGAACATCCGGAGATTTGAAAACTTCTCACTCCATACACCCTGGGGTAGGACTGTTGTTTCCGGCTCGATTAGAGTGACTACAGGCTCAAATCTATGCTGTGAGCGGAGGATACCGAATCTAACACACAGGTCTGAAACCTTTTTGCCTCTTTTGAACATTCAATTGTTTTAAGTCAGCCAGGACTCTTGCGCTTACCTACGAGAATTCATATCCAAAAGCGGAGGAAACTGAGCCCGCTTTCAGGTTGTTAACACATGCTTGTATACAACAACACAATAATCCATGCCGGCTGAGACTTTTTACACTCCCATATGAAACTTCAAGTAGAGTGATTATACGCATACAGCTGTGATAAACAACTCGGAAGTCAGATAGATGTTGTCAGCATTGTTCACTCACCTCACACGGTTTCTTGGAACCAAGGTGGACTATACATTGTGATACACCTAGAGTGAAGGACATCAAGCCCATCTATAGGCTGGGACCACATGCTCGATTCATTGAAATACAGTGCTTTATGCCGGCTTAGACTTTCCGATTTCTATATGATAATTTGAATATAGCGACTATACACATATATCGATGTGAATCAATCTATAAGCCAGTCTGTTGCTATTATTATTTACCCCATGTGGTTCTTCCAAACTTGGATGGACCCCACACTGCGGTATTATTTTTTATATTAAGTGATATTGTGATTTCACCAAGTCATTTAATTTGACCTGTTGCACAGCCTCCTTTTATTAGTACATAATATCAGTGTACGCTGAAGTATTTATAATTATCTGTATTGAAACCTGAAACCACCTTAGGTTGATAAGAAGGGACCCTATCATGGGCGAGCGGTAAGAAAGGGCTCCAAGTTCTGACACTCGTGCAGATGCTATGGCCAAGAGAAACACCTTCCACGTGAGGAACCTGAACTCGACCATGCTCAATAGTTGAAAGGGTGTGCTCTGAAGCATAGTTAGTGCCAAGTTCAGGTCCCAGGGAGCTGTGGGCGGAACATAAGGAGGCTGGATATGCAAGACCCCCTGAGGAATTCCTTCAACTCGCAATTTTCTTCTGAAAATAGACAGTGAGGGCCGATACATGGACTCTCAGAGAGCTAAGCCTAAGACCCGTAGACACACAATCTTGAAGAAAGGTCAAGAGCCTACAAAGTAAAAAAGCCCTCATGTGGAAAGAGCAACGCTTGCACCACCTGAAGTAGATACACCACACTCTGTGATTAATGCGGGCAGAAGCCATCTTCCCAGCTGGCAGCATAGTGTCCACTACTCTGGTGGATAAACCATTTGCCCACCAAAGACTGACTTCAATAGCCACGCTATTAAAGCCAGCCGATGAAGGTCCTGGAACCGAAACGGGCCCTGTAGTAGCAGGTCGTCGCAAAGTGGTAGACGCTGCCCTTGCTCACTTGCCAGTCGCAAAATGTCTGTGAACGAGGTCCGACGTGGCCAATATGGAGCCACCAGGATCACAGTTAGTCCTCCTTGTTTCACTCGTCTGAGTTCTCGGGCCAGCATTGGAATGGGAGGAACACATATCCCACCTGGAACTCCCAGCGCATGGCCATTACGTCCACTGCTACCGCCTGTTTGTTGTTGTTACCGCCAGAGGATCCCTGGTTCTCGAGCAGAACTTGTTCACTTGCCTGTTGTGACAAGAAGCCATCAGGTCGATGTCGGGCAGTCCCCACCTCCGGGCCAACAACTGAAAAACCTCTGGATGGAGGGATCACTCACCAGGCAGCATCTCGTGTATGCTGAGGTAGTCCGCCTCCCTCGAAACGAACACTGCTGATATGGTCGGAGCAAACTTTCCAGCCAAGCCAGAATCTGAGCTGCCACTTGCATGCCTCCCTCGTGATTTACATATGCCACGTCTATGGCATTGTCGGACAGGAGTTGTACCAGTGTACCCTGCAAAACTTGCTGTGCCCACTGAAGAGCTAGCAACATAAAGTTAAATTCCTAGACATTTGTCAGAAGCGAGGTTTCCTGACGCGACCAGGTCCCCTGAAGATGTAAGTGTAACACCACAGCATCCAAACCTAGGAGGCCTGCATCTGTTGTGACAATGGTCCAACACCATGTGGCAAAGGAACTGCCCATGGACAGAAGATCCTTCATCAGCTGCCAGCGAAGAGACAGACGGGATTCCTGAGACAACTGGATCAACTGGGAATAGTGGAGCCCGTCTATTTCTTCAACAGGTCAACTAAAATGTTCGTGAATGGAATATCCTGAAGTGAAGTGTCTCAAACGTGCAGAAAATCTGGGCAAGAAGCTTCATGCATACTGTTACGAGTCGCGGCAGTGCCTAGTGACCGCGACTCACTGCTCAGCCTCGTCCCAGCCGTCTCCATGACGATCGGGATGTCAATTCCGGTATTCGCTCCGGACGTTGCTAAAGCAACGGTTGGGCCGCTGTCCTTTCTAACACCGCGCCCCGACATTAGGAGCAGCCGGGCGCGTGCGCATCTAATTAATTTATCATCATCTGGGGCATATAACTCACCTGCTGGGCTACTCCGCTTCCATTGGTCAGTCTGTGTGTATATAAGGCATGGAGGGCTCAGCCTCCCTACCGGTTATAGCATAGATAATGTCTGTTGCTGACCTGCTCCTGTTCTGATTCCTGTAGATAGTCTGCCCCTCTGTTATTGGATGTCCCGTTGTGACCCCTGGCCTGTTTCTGGATTCTGCTTACGTTCTGGTGACCCCGACCTTTTGGATTGTTATTTAGACATCCCTGCTAGCTGCCAGCCCTGGCCTGTTCCTTTACTCCTGTAATTGATTTGGACCCCTGACCTCAGCTTATGTCTGACCACCTGTTATCATCTGGATTTCTCCTCGTGCCTTTCCGCTGCGGTATTGTTAATAAACTTGCACTACATCAGAGTTAAGACCTGGGGCATCCAAGTACCTGTGAGCGCGTCAAGCTCTACGGGAAAGGCAGCTGCTATAGGCGAAGATCTATGCCACTAGTTCTGAAAGTTTATTACAAGACCTGTCAGCCTAACATTATAACTGGCCAGTGAAGAGAGGAAGAAGTCACTTTCATGGATGAAAGGACAAATCCTTCTCCAGCTCAAGTTTTGGCGGGCCAAATCAAAACTTTATCCCAGATGGTCCAAGGTCTGTTGCATCAATTGTCTGCACAAGAAGAAGCTGCTAGAGCATTACAAGCCCAGCAAGCTCCCCTGGCTCCTACTGTGGAACTCAAATTGAATCTTCCAGATCGGTTCTCTGGAGATAGAACCTTATTTTGCAACTTTAAGGAGAGTTGTAAACTTTATTTTCGCCTTACACCTCGTTCATCTGGATCGGAGCTTCAAAGGGTTGGCATCATTATATCCCTTCTAGAAGGTGATCCCCAGTCCTGGGCATTTAGTCTTGCTCTCGCTAGTCCTCCATTACAGTCCATTGATGTATTCTTTAATGCCTTGGGTCTGCTCTATGATGACCCGAACAGAGTCGCCTCAGCTGAATCTCATCTCAGGGGCCTGAAGCAGGGCCGTCGCACCACTGAGGAATATTGTGCGGAGTTCAGGCGCTGGTCCACCGACAGTGAGTGGAATGACCCTGCACTTCAGAGCCAGTTCCACTTGGGCCTTTCCGCACAAATAAAAGACTCTCTGGTGCAATATCCAATACCAACCTCACTGGAGAATCTGATGCAATTGGTCATCAAAATTGACCGCAGATTTAAAGAAAGAAAAGCTGAGAAGGATACAACTGTTTCCTCATGCTCGCTTCTGACTCCTTCTGCTGCACCATTTTAAACCGCTGCGCCCATGCAGCTAGCCTCACATCGGAAGAAAAAACACGGAGACGTACCTTAAGCCTTTGTCTATATTGTGGCAATAGGGGCCATCTCCTCCGAAGCTGTCCCAACAAGTCAGACAAGTCGGGAAAAGAACAGGCCTAAAGAACGTGGAAGAGGTTCATCTAGGTCTGCAGATAATATCTTCCAAGAATGCACTCCTGGTTCCTGCGGTGATTTCCTTTGGTGCACAATCTACTTCTGTCTCTGCCTTCCTAGACAGTGGTGCTGCGGGGAATTTTCTGGATCTTGACTTCGCCTGTTCCTTGAGGATTCCTGCCATTAAGCTTAAGTCGCCCATCAGAGTCTGTGGCCTGGATGGTGGTCCTCTACTGGGCGGAAAGATATGTTCACAGACACCTCTGTTGCAGCTCACCTTGGGGGCGCTACATTCTGAGACCTTGTCGTTCATTCTTATTAATTGTCCTTCTGTTCCTGTAAGCCTGGGACATCCCTGGCTGTAGCTCCACAGTCCAGTTATCGATTGGAGCAAAGGGGACATCATACACTGGAGTCCTTCTTGCTCCTCATCTTGCTTATCTTTGCCCGTCCGGTTGCTCCAGGTCCCGCTAGATCAGCTGCCTCTACCCTACCATGTATTTCGGGATGTATTCTCCAAACAGGCAGCTGACACATTACCTCCACATCGCGATTATGATTGCGCAATTGACCTAGTTCCGGGCTCTAAGCTCGCTAAAGGAAGACTACACTCTCTCGCGGTACCGGAAACGCAAGTCATGGAGGATTATATTAAGTAGAATCTTAAAAAGGGCTTTATTAGGCCTTCTATGTCCCTTATAGGAGCTGGGTTCTTCTTTGTCTCCAAGAAAGACGGGGACTCTTTGACCCTGCATAGACTTCCGCAGGTTGAATAAAATCCCCATTAAAAATACTTACCCACTTCCACTCATTTCAGTCCTCTTCGATCAGCTCAGAGGTGCTTCAGTGTTTACCAAGATCGATTTACGTGGAGCATATAACCTTATACGTATCAGAGATGGGGACGTATGGAAGACCGCATTCAACACCCACTCAGGTCACTATGAGTATTTGGTCATGCCTTTTGGTTCATGTAACGCACCTTCTGTCTTTCAGGACCTAATCAATGATGTTCTTAGAGAATTCTTAGGCCGCTTTGTTGTGGTATACCTGGATGACATCCTGATTTTTTCTCCATCCATGGACCAGCACCGCCTTCATGTGAAACAGGTCCTCCTTAAACTTCGGCAGCATCAACCGTTCGCCAAGTTAGAGAAGTGTGAATTTGAGGTCCAGAAGGTCTCATTTCTCGGATATATTATCTCCCCAGATGGGTTCTTAATGGATCCTAGCAAAGTTCAAGCAATCTTAGAATGGGTGCACCCAACTAATATGAAGGCCATTCAAAGATTTCTGGGTTTCGCCAATTATTACCGGAGATTCATTCATTCCTTCTCAGACCTTGTAGCTCCTCTTACTGCTTTAACCCGTAAAGATGCTGATGCCGTCAACTGGACCTCTGATGCTATAGCCTCTTTTGAAGCCCTGAAGTCAGCTTTTGTCTCTGCTCCAGTCTTAAGACACCCTAATCCCGAATTACCTTTTGTCATCGAAGTGGATACCTCCGATATAGGTGCAGGTGCAGTTTTGTCCCAGAAGGATCCTCTGGACCACAAATTACACCCATATGCCTACTTTTCACGGAAATTCTAATCAACTGAGAGAAATTATGACGTGGGCAATTGTGAACTCATAGCTATAAAATGGGCATTTGAAGAATGGCGACACTGGCTGGAAGGAGCTTTCAATTTTACCTCTGTGCATACGGATCACAAAAATCTGTTGTTTATTGAATCCGCCAAACACCTAAATTCCAGACAAGCATGCTGGGCATTGATTTTCACCTGCTTCAAGTTTGTTATTTCCTACAGACCTGGCTCCAAGAATATTAAAGCGGTCGCACTTTCCTGAAGTTTTATTTCCTCTCATGTTCCACCCACTGTTCCGCTCCCTATTATTCCTCCCTCTTCTATCCATACAAGGTTGACCCCGGATCTAGGGGCTGCTCTCCACGAGTTTAAAAGAATTGCTCCTCCAAAGACTCCTTTGGACAAGTTGTCTGTATCAGTCCATCTCAGGAACACCGTATTGTCTGAAACCCATGAAAATAAAATTGCTGGACATCCAGACATTTTTAAGACCGCTGAAGTCTTCTTGTGTACAATATGGTTGCCCTCCTTGTCCTCTAATGTTAGAGATTTCATTCTCTCTTGTAAGGATTGCGCCAGAAACAAGTCTGCCAGAAGCTATCCGTCGGGTCAACTTATGCCTTTGTCTGCTCCATTGGTCACACATTTCAATGGACTTCATAGTGGATTTACCCTGGTCATCCGGTCACAGTACAATTTGGGTGGTGGTGGTAGATCGATTTAGCAAAATGGCCCACTTCATTCCTTTGGCAGGGCTACCGAATGCTCAAACTCTGGTATCATTGTTCATCCGCCATATCTTCCGTCTCCATGGTTTGCCTGAAGATATTGTCTGTGACGGTGGTTCTCAATTCATTGCTCAATTTTGGAGATCTTTCTGCACACACCTTGGCATCAACATCAGTCTATCATCTGCCTATCATCCACAGGGAAACGGACAGACAGAAAGAGTTAAACAGTCTCTAGAACAATTTCTTCGATTATACGTCTCCAAATTTCATAACAACTGGTCTTTTTTACTTCCATGAGCCGAATTCGCCTATAATAACTTCTGTCATTCTTCCACCCGCATAACACCATGGCTTCCATCCCAGGGCTAATTTACTTTCCTCAATCAATTCTTCTGGTCTTCCAGTTATATGTTCAACAGTTTCAGAATTATTTGGAAGAAGGTCCATGCTGCCTTGCTCCAGGCCTCCTTTCGATCAAATTTTTTTGCGGATCGTCATTGCAGGAACCGTTCTCTTAAAGTAGGAGACAAAGACTGGCTTTCCACCTGGAATATTAGGCTTAAACAGCCGTGCAAAACATTGGGACCTAGGTTCATTGGACCATTTCCTGTAGTTAAAAAGGTTAATTCTGTTGCCTTCCATCTTCGTTGAGAATCCCTAATACGTTCCATTGTTCTCTCTTGAAACCTGTTGTTTCAACTACTAAGTTTAAAACTCATGAACCATCTAAACCTCGACCATTCAATGTGCATGGTTCTAACGAATTTATTGTGGAGAAGATTCTCGATTCCAAGATAGTCCAAAGAAAAACCCATTTTTTAGTACATTGGAAGGGCTGCGGCCAAGAAGAACGCTCTTTGGTCCCTCAGAGGCGCCTGTACGCTGACAAATTCCTCAAAGAATTCTTTAAACAATTCCCTAGAAAACCTGGATGTCGGGGATCCTTGACCCCTCCTCAAGGATGGAGTGCTATATATTGGTCCCTTTCGCATTTCTCATATTATTAGTGCGGTTACCTATAAGCTCCATCTACCTCCTTCACTCCGTGTGCATAATTAATTTCATATTTTCTTATTAAAACCATTGGTTCTTAACAAATTCTCCAAACTTCAGCCCCCGCCTCCTCCTATCAAGATGGCCTTGGGCGACGAATATGAGATTGAATGCATCTTGAAATCCCGATCCATTCATGGTAAGACTCAGTTTCTCATCCACTGGAAGGGTTATGGCCCTGAAGAAAGGTCCTGGGTGGATAAGAAAGACCTACATGCCCCCCTCTGCTGTCAAAGTTTTTGAAAAATCAGATTTCCAACGCTTACACCTTCTCGGCAGCCGTGCCCCGTTGCCTAGCAGCGGAACGCTCCTTGTTCCTTGCACGCAATGCGTGCGCTTGCTCTGTTCAGTCGCGTCCTGTTGCTAGGCAGTGGGACGCTATCTCCGATCACCTGTCGTCGGTCTGCATGTCTGACCGCCAAATCTCCATCACCCAATCTGGATGCACCTTATGGTTTATAGAGCACCATCTGACACATGTTGGGTGCCAGAGTATTGGTTCGCTCCAGCGCTTCCTGAACTTCTGATCCAGTGTTCTTCGGTTCTGTCCAGCTTCCTGTTACTATTCTCCTGTGTTTCATTTTGGTACCTCGCTGCCCGGCTGGTTTGACTATTTGGCTTGACCTGACTTCTCTCTGGAACCTCCCTGTGTATGGCACTGCTCGTTTGGCTTTGACCTGGACTGCCTGATTATGCCTGTCTACTACTGTTGCTACAGCGGTGACTGTCTTGGAGAACCGCGACCTGCATACTCTCTTCAGCTAAACTCCCTTGCGGTGGTCCCTGGTGAATACCAGGGATATGTTAGACTCCGCGCCTCCCTGTTCAGTTGCGCTAATACCGGTTAGCGGGCATCTCTGAAATTTCGCAACAGTTCTGAAGAGAGCGCACTTTGGTGTCCAGAAGAATAATCTTTTGCAACCTGGTAATTAGTTGTTATTTTTGAAGATTTATTATCCACTCATGTTATTCCAAAACACAAATGGTAAGAGAGAGATGTTGTCTTAGTAGCTGGTCCGAATCTGCCTTGATCAGCAGATCATCCAGGTGAGAAAATATGCTGACCCCCTTGAAGCGCAGCAGTGCAGCCATTATCACCATGATCTTGGTGAACATCCTTGGAGCCGTGGAGAGGCTAAAGGGAAGAGCCCGGAACTGATAATGGGAGTCCTCCGCCGTGAACCAGAGCAGGGATTGGTGGCCTTCCCAAATGGGAACATGTAGATAGACATCCCGAATGTCAATGGTTGCCAGGAACTCCAGTGGTTCCAATCCGTTGATCACTAATCTGATAGATTCCATGAGGAATTTGTCCACCCAAAGGTGTAGATTTAGAGCCTTGAGTTTCAGAATTGTATGAAAGAGATAGGAATAGAACCCCTTGCCTCTCTGTCCCTCTTGGACCTGACGTATGACACTGTTCTCTGTGGGTTCCCACGTCATAGCCCACACATACCGTCTCCAGGTCTATGCTAAAATCACATAATTTTGCTCTTTTTTTGTTCCTACATTATTAGTAACCTCAATAACACTAATATCAAGTCATTTTCCATCAATTTTGACCACCTCACAGGTCACAATATTATTTTAATATACTTTCGGATAAATACTGCAGCTACCTGTCTTGATGCTAAGTGACAGAGCAATGACTTAAACACACGGCAGTTCCTAGCACATCTGGACACATTGGCATACAGCAGTGGCAGAAAAGAAAAGTGGTGCAAGATGGAATTGTCCTTGGGAATTATGTTGGATCATGCACACTTTAACAAACCAAGCACTTCAGCCACAAAAGTGCCACTCCTTGTGGTTGAAGTGCTTGGTTTGTTTGGGCCCCCACAAAAAAAGCTAACAATAGGCTTAAGGCACCTAAGGTAACAGTTCTGTTAATGAACTCTACTGTGACAAGATGTTGTTGTCATCATCCTCACACATTATTAATTCATCACCACTGGAATCCACCATTACAGACGTCCAATTCCAAAGTGGCATTCGCAATTTGTGTATCACAGGCTATACTCGGGCTGTTCAGGCACACATCTGCAGAAATGCAGAAAGGGGCCTTCTTTATGGAATGGTAATGATTACACATAGCACTCGTGGATAGACTCTCCTCAGGGATTTGTGTCATTTCTGAATCTGAACATACATTTTTCTCTAATGCCTTACTGTTTTCTTCCAGCTCGGCTTTTACACGTAAAAGTATTTGGACACCACCTTTGGAGTCAGAATGACAAGGTCTTGCTTGACTGACCTTACAAGAAGATGCCTCACTGACATTTGCAGAACTCGCACTCATAGAGAAAGGCGAAGGCCTCATTATTTCCTTGCCACTGTGTTTGTAGAATGGCATGTTGCCAATTTTATTTTTTTCTGCAGATAACTTTGCCTGGATTACAGGTCTTTTTTTCTTGACCAAGGTAAAAGGTGTTTTTTTACATTTTTGTTTCCCTGACATAAAAACACTATGCACTTTTACATAGGCTTTACCAGATGACATAGAGGGATTACGATCATCATGACTGGTGGAAGCAGCTGCTTGGTGCTCCTACTCTTCTGTGTACTGCTGTGAATCCATTTTGATAACACCGTACACTTTGCTTGTAAATTTAGAAGAAAAGCCTGCCAGGCCTAGTATTTGTATTTCAGCAATGACAATTATCAATGGAGCACTCCTCTTTGTGTGTAACATATATAACACAGTAGAATGTGACTGCAGAATTACACCAAGCCTGCCAGCACTAGTATTTGTATTTTTCAGCAATGAGAATTAGCAATGGAGCTCTCCTGAATGTCACTGTAGACTTGTAGTCACTGTAGTCACTGAAGTGCTGTTAAAATGTAAAGTATCAAATGTATAATAGTAAATATTGCTATATTTAGTGTCTTTACCCAATGGTTAACAACCCCATTACTGTTAGTAAGATTTTTATATATATATATATATATATATATATAATAAATACTCACATTATATTATGGTGTGAAGCCCTGTTCTTTCCAGAAGTTAGAAGGACTATCATGAAAACGGTCATTAAAAATAGAGCAAGGACAGCTCCGATTATTGCTCCAACTGCAGCTAAAGATGAGGTGTCAAGTAATGGGTAATCTGTAAAATAACATATTTATGTGCTGTTAGACATGCAGAATCCCACTAATCTTCTTTAATCATTTTAATCCATATCTGTTTATGTGTTTGCTTATTAATGTGATATTGCAACTTGGTTCCTTGCCTTCTACTGGAGCCTTTGACTGAAAAGGTCTGCTGTTATCCTGAAGCAGGAGAGCAACATGCCAAAATAATAAAGTATAGTCACTTGCTTTTCAGAAAATAGATAATAGCATTAAAATGACATAACATAATTTGCAGAGCTCTTTTCTCGTTATCTCTAAAATCCCCTATCCCTGGCTCCATAACCTCTGCTTTGACATTGCTTCTCTTTGTAGTAGTAGACATTGATCCCATCTCGCCCATTTCATATCCATCACCGCATTCTGGTTTCATGCTATAATTACACAAATCCTTCATGTGCACAGGATTCAGCACCTCTCATCTTCACATTGCTCACTCCCATAGATGTCCTTCCAAATTACCTCTGACAATTCTTCACTACAGGCTCCATTAACATGCCCTCTCTATTCCTCCTTGTGTTATCTCTCCTCTGTCCCCCTCCCCTCCTGGCCTAACCTACCCTCTTCCCCACCTCTTTAATTACTTCTTCAACATGTACCACAATACACAAGTCCCCACTAGTTTTCCCTCTATCAACAACTGAAGGAAACCCACCTCTTCACAGTTTACAACAACCCTCCATTCTACATGCAGTCTTCTGAGTACCCGGACAAGGATTTGTCGGATACTAGTGAACACTGATCTACACTGCAATCTGCATTTTACTGTACTTTCTGTGCAATATCAAACTTCTCTATTCTGCACATTGCTGTCTCTAATAACAGTCAGTTCAAGTGACTTCTGAGCATTTTCATTGCAGATAACTTTGACCTATCCTTTCAATTCCTCCTAGTCATTCCTCTCATCAGTAGCCATCTCATCCTGGCCTACAACACCCTCTTGTCCCTTTCCTATTTCCCCAATCAGTGCCTCCCAGTGGTCGAAGTTGACATTTAGAAGGGATGGTATGGAAACTTTAAGTAAATGGAGTTTGTTAGTTTTATAATGAGGCCAGTAGGAGAAGAGGCGGTATGGCATACCACGGTATACCAGCCCAATACGACCACTGGTTCCTCCATATTAAACTTCTATGTGCCTACCTATTCTCTCATAATGTAGAACGAATGAAGAAATGATTCCCACATTCTCAAACCGTCAGCTGGCTGCTGCTTTGTAATTGACAGAGGTCCTCCTTTCTGCCTGCAGTCTTCTGAGTATCCTGATGCCGACTCTTAGGGGTATATTTACTAAACTGCGGATTTGAAAAAGTGGAGATGTTGCCAATAGCAACCAATCAGATTCTAGCTGTCATTTTGTAGAATGTACTAAATAACTGTTAACTAGAATCTGATTGATTGCTATAGGCAGCATCTCCACTTTTTCAAACCTGCTGTTTAGTAAATATACCCCCTACTCTTTGGACTGGTAACATTATAAACAATTGGCTGTTGTGACCTCTGTCTTTTTTATTTTTCTAGGAACAAACACACAGAAAAAAACCCCAGCACACTGCTATAGCCAGCAACAGATCTGCCATTTCTGCTGTAGATAAAAATGCAAAAGTCTTAGTTGCACAGATTTGCAAATGTATGTTAAAGCCACCCGCCACTCCACGGCGATTTTGCCCCCAGAAACCTCAGCACTCCCCTCAGCTACTGACACCAACATGCCTCTCAGACAAATAAAGAAGTGGAAGTTGCTCAATCAATTTATAGGCTACAGCAGGTGCTTGAAAGGATGGGGTTATCCTGAAAGGAACAAACACCTGCTGTAGCCTATAAATTAATTGAGCAACTTCCACTTCTTTATTTGTCTGAGAGGCATGTTGGTGTCAGTAGCTGAGGGGGAGTGCTGACACTGGATTGCTATTTGGAGGTTTCTGGGGTACCTCTTTGGTAAGTTAGCTCTCAATTTAAAAACACATATGTATGGCCCAAATATATGGGACTATCATTGTTTAGAGTTAGGATCACCCTATTAGCAAAAGCGCCGTGGAGTGGCGGGTGGCTTTAACATACATTTGTAAATGTGTGCAACTAAGACTTATGCATTTTTATCTACAGTAGAAATGGCAGATCTGTTGCTGGCTATAGCAGTGTGCTGGGGGATTTCTCTGTGTGTTTGTTCCTTTCAGGATAACCCCACCCTTTCAAGCACCTGCTGTAGCCTATAAATTGATTGAGCAACTTCCACTTCTTTATTTTTTATTTGTCTGTAATATGGCTTTATTTTCTTTGCAACTGTAATTCAAATTGTTTGCACTTTACCCTTTATTGAAATACCCGGTACCCCACTAGACAAACGGGTCCTAGAATGTTGCTTTGCTGCCCCTCAATCAGTATCTGCACCCACCTCATGCCAGAGTCATGGATCCCCTCCCTCTGAGCATACATATTTCCAGACAAAGTGCACATATCTGCCCAGTTGCCTGGAGCCCGTTATAGTCTATCATTGAAATTTAGCCCCTCTTCTCAATCATATATAGGTTGTAAGACACTTTCCCGCAGGACTTATTTGGCCTTTCTGCCACACTGTCCACCCTTCTCATTCTCCCATTTCTTTCCTTGCAACGGCGACTTGAGCCATACATGCGTTTTGGATGCCTCCCCTACAGGTAGAGAACTACATCTTCCGGCATTCAGTGGGGAGGAGGAGCTTATGAAGGAGCAGTTAAAAATGGCAGTTAGAATTCTAAGGGGGCCACAGGGAGGCAGATATCCTGAGGGAGTCCTCTGGAGCAAGACAATTGGAGAGTTGAACAGAGGTCTCAATGATAGTGAAACCCCATAGAGGGAGAGACGCAAGGGGAGAGTGGAAAAGGCATCCTATTGAGAGAGCTTACCTGACACCTAAACAGAGAAGAGCCATCTTGGATGCAGATCCTCAAGACCAATGAGGATAAGTTACCCATGTTACCTTATTATTGACTTGCTTGGATTGAGTATAGTGTTACTAGTCAGTTAAGGAACATGGGAGGAGACCTGAAGAATATGGTTAAATACCCTTTTGTGGGACAGTGATATAATGACAAGGATGAATTGTAGAGACATACAGTTAGGGGACAGAGACTGCATTTAAAACTGAGAAAAACTGCCACAAACTATTCTGTATTTTTAGCTGTCTGTGGGAAATCCTATAACTGTGTGTTGATGAGCCAGCTTTTAGTAAAATGACCGTATACTTATGCCTATGAAGAAGAGAGAGAGCAGTGGGTTGTAATTTGTATTCTGCATTCGTGTTAAATTGGACGAAAAACGGACAAGGGAGCATGTTCATCACCATCATCATCTATTTATTTATATAGTGCCACCAATTCCGCAGCTCTGTACAGAGAACTCATTCACATCAGTTCCTGCCCCATTGGAGCTTACAATCTAAATCCCCTAACATACACACACACAGACAGAGAGAGACTAAGGGCAATTAATACAGCCAATTAACCTGCCAGTATGTTTTTGGAGTGTGGGAGGAAACCGGAACACCCGAAGGAAACCCATGCAAACATGGGGAGAACATACAAACTCCATGCAGATAAGGCCATGTTTGGGAATCAAACTCATGACCCCAGTACTGTGAGGCACAACATGAATACACAGTAAAGAGCGCTTTCGCAGACAGGACACACAAAGATTGGTACACACACCCTAGCAGAAGAAAGGGGGTATTATAGCTACTCACTGTAATCTTCCAGAAACATGACTTTCAGGAACAATCTTCAAAACCTGACTCCACTAACTCCTTCAAATGAAGGGACCACACAGAATTGTCAAGTCAAGACACTGGTAATTCCTTCAGCCTGGTCCCCTACTTCCACAGCTTCTCCTCTGGTCATGAAAAATTTAAATATGAACCTTGTCTAGGACCTTAAGAAGTCTCTACAACAGGAGATCCAGTCTGCATTTTTGAACCACTGCAGCCCCCAAACTCAGAAGGCCGTCATCCAAGGCAAATTAATCAGGATAGTGATAGCGCAAAGAGTTCAGATCCTTGAACACATCATAAAGACCAGCACACATCATCCGAGCATCTGAGTTGCTAGTTGATGACTCTTTAAGGCCAGCATAATACTCTTCTCTCAACCAAAGTGGCAGCCACCATCAAATCAAACAATATCATCTAGTATATGACCCAAACAAAATTACTGCTGAGTTTTAAGTGTCCGTCTAAAACATGTCTTTGCAGTGATTAAAATTTATTTGAACTTGTTCCCTACCTAAGCACTCTTCTCTACAGTCATTAATCAAATCACTTAAATAAGCACCAACCCCTGATCTGGATGGATTCATTACGGTCATAAAAAAATACAAAAAGTATACTTTGACAAACCACTTAAACTCTCTCCTCCAGGGAGCCACATATGACTGAGCCAACACTCCTGTCAAAATTGTGGTTATTCAAAAATCAGACAAAGATCCATTTTCCTGCGTTCGATACTGTCCATTTCCCTCCTTAATACGGACTTGAAGTTGTTTGCAAAAAGCTGGCAGGCTGATGGGTCTGTCATTATCTAATCACCTTGAAGGAGAAGATGAATCCCCATCTGTACTCCATTTTCATTTCTCTCAATGTCACTCACCGGACCGTGAGTGCCTCTGCGCTGGTGCCGTGGCTCACTAGCCTCCCTGCCGGCACCTATCCTGAACCGCGGCCGTCCGCCATCCTGATGGTCTGCGCATGCGCAGTTCCCAAGAACTCTTGTGACTGTTGCTTTTAATCCAAATTGGTTGATCAGGCAACTCCCTATTTAAGGCACCTGTGTGCATTACCTCATTGCCTGATCTTGGAGTCTCATTCCCTGTGAGTCTCTGAAGGTGTTCCCTGTGTTCTACTAGTGTCTTCAGTTTCCTGCTGATTCCTGATCTACTCATTGCTGGTTTCCATACCCGCTACTATCTCCTGTGTACTACTAGTGTCTTCAGTTCCTGTGGATTCCCTGTGCTACTCATCGCTGGTTTCCATACCTACTACAGTCTCCTGTTTCCTGCTTGTGTCCTCAGCTGGACTCTGATTACCGGATCTACTCTCGTCTCTGCCGTCCAGCGTCTCTGCAGTTCCTGCATCTCCCTGTGGACAGACTGTTCTACTGAATAGCGGTATGCCTATCTGTTATTGACTTTCTACATTTACTCTGCATATCCGCTAGGACAAGTTTCCACGCTCAGCAGCGGTATCCATACCCGCTATAGACTGTTATTGTTACGCTGCATACCTGTTTGGAATTACCGTATTACTCAGTCGTTATATGCATAACTGTGATTGACTATCCATTATTGGCCTGCATATCTGTGCTGAGCAAGTCTCTACCAAGCAGCGCCACACATACCGTTATATAGACTTTGTTGGATACGCTGCATACCTATTGGGATCAAGTTCCTCTGTGCTCTCAGTGTCTGCATCCTATTATCTTTGTATGCTTCCACTCATCAACACTTGTACACATCCTCACCTATTAAGCAGTGGTACAACTTGCTATACGCAGAACACTGACTTCCCCGCTACTTACCTGCACCTGGACAAGTCTTCTCACCATAAGCAGTGGTACAACTTGCTATACGCAGACCACTGACTGTCCCGCTACCTACCTGCACCTGGACAAGTCTCTTCACCATAAGCAGTGGTACAACTTGCTATACACAGACCACTGACTTCCCCGCTACCTACCTGCACCTGGACAAGTCTCTTCACCATAAGCAGTGGTACAACTTGCTGTACGCAGACCACTGACTTCCCTGCTACCTCCCTGCATCTACTCACGTCTATCCTGATCTCCGTGTTCAAATCTGCCTTTCCACTATATCAGCTAGTCGCTGATTCATTGACCAAAGATTGCTGCAAGTCACTGACTTTCCTATTATTTATTGGTATTCTCTCTCCATCTGCTGTGATATTTGTTCCGCTAGTCACCCCGCTACCAGATGACCGTTGTGTGAACTTCACTACTCTGGTAAGCCCAGTCATCTGGTGAATTCCTGGGCAAGACTCCTAGTGCCCGTGACACTCAATAAGTTTGTTAGCAGGCTAAACACAATTAATAAATAAATAAATCTTGAAAGAGGTGCACCTCAGAATTCTGATACAGTACAGGTATCTTGTTGTGAGGCTCTATTAATATAGTTTAGCTTTGAACTGATGAAGAAGGAATATAACATCGCACCTCCAGGTGTGGAGATATACAGTCTCACCATTTATCCATGTATCTCCAAGATTAGTCTCCCTTCAAATGGCCTTCCGTTATTAGGAAGAATTGTCTCCCACTTGTAGAACCAGACCATGCCATAGAGATATCTTCAAAAGCTGCAGAGTGGTAAATGATGTATTGTATCCAAGTCAATATTTCAAGCTGGGTTAAAAACCACTCATAGTATTAACTTGACGCATTTCAGTGCTAATTATGCACTGATGAAAGAGCATACTAGAGCATCAAGGCAATACTATAAGTGATTGTAAACTATTAGCATTATTATTAGTAATTAAACTGAGCTTGGAAAATTTTGCCTGGGCGGTGAAGGCCATCGCCAGAGGCCTCCAGTGATGTTTCCCCATATAAAGCAAATAAAGTTATTTTCTTACTGTTACGAGCAGCAGGGAGCAGTCGCTCGTTCCTACCTGCGTCCCGGCTGTTGTCATGACAACTGCCGGGACGTCACTTCTGGTTCCTGTGTCCCGGCCATTGCCAGTGAAACGGCCGGGGCCCTGTTCAAGTCAGCGCCGCATCCCGGCAATGTTAACAGCCAGGCGCTTGCACTCTAGCCTAAACACCTGTGGGGCTAATTAGTTAATTTATTAGTACACTCCTGAGGGTCATTTACTCTTTCTCTCCTCTCCCTTGTGATTGGTCCCTTTCAGTATTTAAGGCTAAGCCTCCCTGCCGGTTATATTGTTTAATTCCTGTGGATAGCTGACCTGCTGTGCCGAGTTGCTGACTCCTTATAGATTTCCTGTTTTGACCTTGGCTTTGTTTTGGACCTGCTTGAACTCTGATTGCCCTGACCTCTGCTTGTTATTTGGATATCCCTGCTTGCTGCCAGCCCTGATCTATTGGCCTGTCTTTGACTTCTCTGCCTGCTTCGAACCCCTGACCTCGTCTTATGTCTGACCATCCATTATCATCTGGATTGCTTCCTCCGGCCCTGCCGCTGCGGTTTCGATAATAAATTTGCACTACAGTAGAGTTAAGACCTGGGGGCATCCGAGTACCTGTGAGCACATCAAGCTCTTCGGGAAAGGCGGCTGCTATAGACGAAGACCTCTACTGCTAGTTCTGTAAGTTTATTACAAGACCGGTCAGCCTAACACTTACATTTTCTTCTCTTTTTCTTTTTAAATGGAATTTGAAACTAAAAACATAAGTCCTGGCTTCCAGTTGCAGTGTGAATGCATGAGCCGAGCATGCCTGTTGGCTTGGTATGGTTTATTTATTCACATGGCCTGGCAAGCTTTAAAACTCATCTTACTGTTTCCAACCAGTATTGCTGTGAAACCAAGTATTGCTCAGCTTCCCCGGTGACATCTCTTTGTTAAATCACATGATAGAAGTTGGTTTGTTTTTTTTATCACTGCAAAGTTAAATAGTTCAATTAAACTACTTCGTCAAACAGAAATAAAGTGCAAAAATAATTTGATAAAACTTTTGTTCTGATTTAATAGTCTGGACAATAGCATCATCTAGTGGTAGAAAATATATAGGATTTTCCCACACCTGAAAAAAGTGTTTTCTATTAATTTGTCAGGGACCCTATGTTAGAATTCTTAGATGGGGACGGCGAGTGGAGCAGATGTGCTGCATACGAGCTCCGAGGCCTGAAGACATTCTGCCTGGCTCTGAGTGCAGCCTCAATTGGCATTGTAACCGGCTGGTCTGTGCTGTACATTGAGCAGGTGGACACTTCACCTAAGCCCTGCTCTGGCAGCCTCCGGCTCTCTGCTTGCCCTCTACATCTGCGACCTGATCTCAGTCCTTCCCTGAACTGTGGGAATGTTTGGCTGGCCTCTCATTGAGGTGCGATGCCATATTGCTTCAGCACCATGCCAGCAGCTCTGCAGGGACTTGCCAGCACACTCCTCTGCCACACCGCAATTAGTAGAGGTGATAGCTCCCCATCTACTAGAGGACACTAACCCCCTTCCCCCTTCCTCAGGGCCCCACATTACCTCCTTACTGAACTGGGGCCCAACACTCCCTGACCCTCGCATACTGCTCTTACTCCATTTAGCCAGTTGTAAATTTTTCTTCAGCTCTGGCCCCCCTATAAGACTCCGGACCCCTGCACTTCATCTGACACTGGAGAACTGTGCCTAGTGCCTCCGTTTCGCTCCCAGCACTCTCCTGTCTTCCCCGCTAAGGGTCACATCGCTCATCCCTCATTCAAGACGTATACTGTTTGTTCTCCCTAGGATGTCATTCTCTCTAACCTTAATGTGAGCGGTGGATGGTTTTCTGATGATGTGATGCTGGAAAATTGAACATCTCCTGTGTTGTGGGCTTTCCCTTTTTCTTCCATTCAATTTATTTTTTCATTTTGGTCTATGACTCATTGTTGACCCACCAGATTCTTGAATTTGTGGACTGCACTCCTCTGCGAAATTACCCCGAATGGGTCTTGAATTCCTAAAGGCAAGACTATTCACTCTAACGGCCTCCCCCATTATTTCCCTGTTTTCCCTGGGAAATCCACGTCTGATCTCAAAGCATCTCGACAGGGCTTCCCGCAGAGCCAGGGTGACTCAGACTCTGATGACGACAAACTGTCTCATCACACAGAAGTACTTCCTGCCCCTTATCACAAAGATGAAAGAGATGAGATCCTCTGTACATGCGGATGTACAATTGACCCTCCATACGCTTAAGGCTGACGTTTCTGCTCTCGGAGATCGCACTGTTCAAGTTGAAGGTGGAGACCTACCACACTACTGTAGAAACTGACCTGGTGCAGATAAAACAAGACCTGGCTACCATCCTGGACATGTACAACCATGCCAGGATGAACAACCTTAGGATCAAGGGGGCTGTCTGAATCTGTAGAACCGGTCCACCTGGACTACCTCCTCAAAAAACTTTTCACTTTGCTGGCACTCGAAGTTTCGGCAAACCACCTACTTTTTGAGAGAGCTCATAGAACCCTCAGGCCCTGCTCTCAAGATCCAGCCTTGCCTACTACTACTACTTCTTCACAGCCAAAGAAGTGATCCTGAGGGAGTCAAGGAAACTGCAATATCTTCAATAGGCCATGTTTTCCACATTTTCCAGGATCTATCCCCGGTTACCTTGGCTAAACTATGGGACCTCAACCAGTTA
Organism: Mixophyes fleayi; assembly: GCF_038048845.1. Lineage (NCBI taxonomy): Eukaryota > Metazoa > Chordata > Amphibia > Anura > Limnodynastidae > Mixophyes > Mixophyes fleayi. The sequence continues at coordinate 227,670,722 of NC_134403.1, forward strand.
CTACCACTCTACAGGACAATATCAGGTACCACCGAAGACTGCCTTTTCGCCTTCTGGTTTGACATTAAGAGCGCCAATTTTCAGTGAGATCCCTCCCGGAAGCTCAGCCCTGCTCCAGCATCTTGGTCTCTCCCTCCCACATACCCCCTCTTACCTGACCGAAGACTCTGGTTTCTGCTCCTATGATACCTAAGGCCCAACAGCCTTCCAGATGTGATTAGTCTACTGTTGCCGGTTCCTTCACTCACTTGATTGGACTGGTTTCTTTTCTCCCATTGGCAGGGCTGCTTCTCTGCCTTCAGCAGCTCTCTGTTTCCTGGTTCCTCTTGAATCCTGTGCCTCCAGTGCCATCTTCCTGTGTCCCTGACTTCTCCTGGACCTAAGAGTTGAGGGTAAATGTATCAATCTGCGCATTCTGCAAAGTCGCCCGACTATTTGCCACTGGATTTACCCACTGGAAGTGTATCTGTGGCCCAGCGCACCTGGAGCCCCTCTCCAGGTTCCTGTATTGATCTATTACCTGAGGGTCACATCTATGGTCTTTACCCTGGTACCATTACTGCCTTACCAGATTGTTTGATGTATTCCACTGCTGTCTCCTCTCCTTTTCTCCCTACCCCCATTTTTCTGTTTACTCTGCATAATTTGTTGATTTGTGCAGTGTTGTCTTGCTTGAAGTGTTACTGTTGGGGAACCCTTACTGTGAATGTTCAACTGTAATTATTTATTGGTCCCCCTGCAATGATTGCTGTATAGTGTATATTTTCGCAGGTTGTTTCTGGTTGGGCCCACCAGTGCTTCAGTTTATTATTCCACATGCTGCCAACATGTGCCTTTACATGGCTGAATAGTTGGCTCCCATGTCTTTCCCTGCAGGATGCCATCTCTGCCTCTGGATCTCAATTTCGCCTGGTTCACTGGTTGGCCCATTTTGCAAGCACTTTTTTGTCGCCCTTAGGGGCCATTGCCTGCACTGTTTTGCCTGTGTCTTAATTTTTTATCCCTACTGTTCCAAGGAATCTATAGTTCATGGCACCCTCTGATGCTTCATTTGTCTTTCTCCCTGCAACTATTTGATTGTTTATTTTTTGTTATTTCCTTGTCCCTAATCCCGTCGCCTTTTTGCCATCTCCCCACATAACCCACCACAGAGTCTCCTACACCCTCCCCTTTCTCTGGCCACTGTGCATCTGCGACTCTGCTCCACCGCCACCATGCACCCCCTTTGGAGCTTTTGTCTCCATGCCGATCCCTATATTGCCTTTGGCACTCCCTATCCTGTTTAACCAGCACACTTGACAGATGTTCTGTCGCTCACCTGGCTGTCTACTACCCATCCCTCCCCCTCCCACTTTCCTCTCTTTCCCTGGGGTGCCATGCTCCCTGTCTGCACACTAAGATCCACACATCCAGTTCTTCAACACGGGTAGTCCCCTTCTCATCAGTTCGTACATGTTTTTGATAGCATTTCCCTTTTCTCTGCATCCATTACACTCCACATACTTTCTCACAATGTGAAGGGCCTCAATTTCCCCCAGAAGCGTTCCAAGCTATTCACCTCCCTCCACACCCTGAAGGCTGACTTAGTGCTTCTTCAGGAAATGCACTTTATCAAACATCTTCACTCAACTTCGCACCCGAAAATATCCAGTAACGTTCCATGCATGTGATGCCAGGAAAAATAAATGCGGGGTTGCGATTTTGGCTGCTCGCCATGTCACCCGTGAACCCTCCGCCATTCACCAAGATAAAGAGGGTCGTTACCTGATTATTGTTGACATGTTCAACAGTCTGCCTTGCACATAGGTTAATATTTATATCCCCAATACAGGTCAACCCACATTCATAGGAAAATCTCCTCTCCCACATCCACCATAGCGATCTTGTTGTGGTCATTCAGAATACCGAACCCCTCCAGGCTTTCTTTGAAACTTCACCATCTAAATGACTTTTGGAGAGTGATTGAACCTCTCTCCAGGGACTACACCTTCTACTCCTTCCCTCACAACTCTTATTCATGATAAGACATGGCTCTGCTCAGCCACGACCTCACCCTCAAACTCCATGAAACTCACATTTTCCCAGCGGTCTGGTCTGACCACTCCCCGGTGACAGACGCTCTGTCTAGGTTGGTTCTCAGGCCAAAGAGATCCACCTGGCAACTTAATGACTCGCTTCTCCATGACCCCTCCTTGGTTACCCAACTCTGGACCATCCTTTCTGATTATTTTGAATACAACGTTAACCACAATGTCTCCCATATGGTTATTTGGGATACACATAAAGTGGTCCTTAGAGGTGATCTGATGTCTATGGCTTCTAGAGCTAGGAGGGAAATGCTTTATAAAACCACCCAACTGCTGGATATCCTGAAAACTTTAGAGGCCCTCCACAAAAGCTCTCTGGATCCTGACACTCTCCAGCTCATTACTGACACCAGGGGGAACTTAGTCTTATCCTATCTCCCCGCGCGGCCAATAAGCTGTGCTGGCTATGGCAAACATTTTATGAGAAGGGAGGCTAACTAGACAGACTCCTGGCCTCCAAACTTTGGGCCAATGTCTCCACTCAGAATCTCCTAGCCTTTAAGGATCCCTCCGGTGGCCTGATGTATGACCCCCAGAAGATTCGCTCCCAATTCCAGTCTTAATAAACAACCCTTTATAACCTTCCCCAGCCCCACTCGCCCACCATTGAAGAAACCCACATGGGAATGATTGCTTTCTTTCTCAGGTGCGTCTCCACAGGCTCTGTGGCAGCAGCTGCACGATTGAGTGACGCGATCTCTCCTGAAGAAATAGCACTTTTCATTAAAGCACAAAAGTCTGGCAAGGCACCTGGGCCATATGGGTTTATGGCTGCATATTATAAAATATTCACTAATACCCTGCTCCCACATCTCCACACTCTCTTTAACTCTGTTCTGGCTGGTTCCCCTTGGTCAAGTGAAGCACAGGGGGCCAGGATATTGATGATTCCTAAAGACTGTAAAGATCCCTATAGCTGTGCAAGCTACTATCCCTTCTCCCTCTTGAACAATGATCTGAAGATCTATGCCAAGATCTTAGCCAATAGGCTAAATTCCATCATGCCATCCTTGATCCATTATGACCAGGGGGGTTTCAGGTAGATAGGCTAGAGATAATACGATGCGGGCCATTGACCCCATTCATATTCACAACATTCGGAAGGTTCCAGCTATAAAATTCTCTCTCAACGTCAGGAGAAAGGCAAAATAAATTGGGGAAAATCCTTCCTGTTCCAAAAATGGAACACACCTATATTATCCTCTACTATTTATGCCTTCAGATATAATTTCTAAGACTTATACTACTGAATTTGCAATAACCTCCTCATCTGCCTCACAGGGCTGGGATCATGAGTTTGATTTCCAAACAGGGCCTTATCTATGTGAAATTTGTATGTTCTCCCAATGTTTGTATGGGTTTCCTCCGTGTGCTCCGTTTTTCTTCCACACTCTAAAAACATACTAATATGTTAATTGGCTGCTGTGTGTGTTAGGAAAATTAGACTGTACGCTTCAATGGGGCAGGGACTGATGTGGATGACATTCTCTGTACAGCACTGGGAAATTGGTGGCTCTATATAAATAAATGGTGATGTGTGTGAGGGAACGGTGTCTACCAAGGCTGAACAGCCTACCGAGTTTCCCTGTACATGAGTAAATACTTATACCCAGGCAGATATCCAACTTAACCAATGGTAGCTTTTATTAATGGAACAGCAACAACAGGCACAAAACCAACAAATGTACAGGAGTAACAATTACAGGTATGCACAATGGACACGAGAGTAGTACAAATAATACAGTACCGATCCTATTTTGACCATCTTGGGAAATTCGACTATAGGCTTAGGCTTACCTGGGAGTGAGAAGCCCCAGTGACTGACAGCAGGGCAGTGGTCCGGCTTCACTGTCACCTGGCGAGCACACAGATTCACAGGACCTGGGGCAACTTATCCAAAGGAAGAGGAACAAGGGTCCTCGCAGTCTTTCTCCCGATCTCCGTCCTCCGTCAGCTGGCAGGAACCATACCTCCTACACCAGCCTGATCTTTCCTCCATCAACCTCCCCTAACACTCCACTGCTCTTTTTTATACCCACAGAATAGTCTCAGGATGTAGGGTTGTGTTGACTGTCTGCTGTGTCTTAAGATATTAAGGCATAGGAATACACATTTCCTAATTAAGGTTCTTAAATCAGACACAGAAAGCCACCGTGTCTGGCTTGTGAATACACTACAAAACATTATCTCGTTTGCCTACAGATGTAGCTAGAAGCACAATATTACAGTTTCTCATTTTTAGCCTGTAAAGGTGTGGTTAATTAGCAATGTAAATAGCAGGGCCAAATATACACAATCTATATAAAAGGTTACAACATAATGTAATGGTGACTATTAACTCCATTGTGTTTTAAAAATAACACTTGTCTGACTGGATTTTAACAGAGGAGGGGACACTACCGCTAGCTAGGTCTCCTGTTGTTTAGGTAAACAAAGACAGTTTCTATTAAACAATAGTCTGGTCTACCTGATAATATCATTATTGATGTATTTTTTCTGTAGCTCTAGAATACACATTAACTTACTCTTTTGGCATAAGTAAACAGAAGGAAGCCCTAGGAATAGACTGAATACCTCAACTACAGTGTAATAGATAATATGACACAATCTCATATATTACCAATCTTAAAGCTAATATTTAAACATAGTATGGTGGTGAGCACAGACATGCTATTGGAATGAAAACACACATACTGAATACACAATCATAATGTGTGCTAGGGCAGATACTCTAGGGCAGGGTTGTCCAACCCGCGGCCCACCTGGCCACATGCGGCCCATCACGTCCGTAAAGTGGCTCAGAAGGAGTTTTGGTTGTGGCAAGGGGGCAGCGCTCTTAATGTAAAAAAAAAAAATCCTGCAAAAAAAAAAAAAAAGAAACGAAACTACTTACCTTGTGGTCACGTCAGCTGGTACTCCGGCTCCCTCCCTTGTCTCCTCTTCCGTGCGGCGCTCGCAGTGAATGTCACGCCCAACATCCATTGCGGAGCGTAGCACAGAGGCGACACCCGCGCGAGAAGAACAATTAGCAGCACAGAATTGGAGAAAAGAAGAGAAGACGACAGGAGAACAAGCCGATTAAAAGGTAAGTTAAGGGGGATTCTTTTTATTATTTCAAGGGATGCTGACAAGTGAATAAAAGTCACCTGGTCCTGGAGCATCAAGGACCTTATCTCCCTGCTACATACTTCTACTTGTATTACTAATGGGGCATTGTATATTATTCTCTTTGGCCCATTACACAATTTACCTGATAATATCATTATTGATGTATTTTTTCTGCAGCCCTAGAATACACAGACTTACTCTTTTGGCATAAGTAAACAGAAGGAAGCCCTAGGAATAGAATGAATACCTCAACTACAGTGTAATAGATAATATGACACAATCTCATATATTACCAATCTTAAAGCTAATATTCAAACATAGTATGGGGATGAGCACAGACATGCTATTGGAATGAAAACACACATACTCAATACACAGTCAATGTGTGCTAGGGCAGACACTCTAGGGGGACATGGGGATAAAAAGTACACGTTCAAAGGTACCGTGACCATGTGACTTTATGATTTACTAGAGTACAAACACTGAAATAGCATGGACTGTATTTAATGTTTTGTCCTGATGTGCCCTTACCACTATGTTGCTGTCTATAAAGAGCTTGAAGTCACAGGCTAAATCTCTTCATAGAAGGCAATAACAACTGTCTTGTCAAACATGTGACCAATTTGTATGACACTAACTTTGATTTGATTTTATAACCGAAAAGTTTGATCAAATACTTCACTTGACTCAATATGCCTCCCAAAAATTTCTAATAGTTCTCATATTGAGGACAAATTGAAGTGGAGAGAGATAGGAGAAAGGAAGGTCAGAGAGGATAAAGTTACGTAATCAATGCACCAGATAATGAGTAAGTGGATAAGAGTTTTAGTTGTGAGAAAGGGCCTGGTCCTGAATATATTAAAAAGGTTAGAACCAGCTGGATTGGGAGGACGACTGAAAGAGTGGGTGAAGGAAAAGATGACACCCAGACAACTGACTTGAAGGATAGGGAATTGTATATGGAGAGGAGAGGCTAGATTACTTTGGAGGGGGTAATCAATGATCTCTATTTTAGACCTTTTCAGCTTAAGAAAGCTCTGGGACATCCAGGAGGAGATGGCAGTATCGGTGGAGTGGTGGGTTCGAAAGCCAGCTTGAAACAGGTCTGGATGGGAGTGGGAGGAGGTGAAGCTGGTGAGGTGGATGTAGACAACCCGCTCAAGAATCTTTAAGTCAAACAGGCATAGAGAGACGGGTCAGTAGATAGGTATCAGAGGCGAGATATAGGTTGAGGAGATGGGTAACATGGGAGAGAGCAACAGAATAGAGGGAATAGAGGCGGTGAGAGTGAATAGGGACAAGGGTGCAGTTGGAGAGAGGGAAGTAGGAGAGGGCACTGACTTCATCCACAGACAAGGTGGATATGCCAGCAGTGGACGGAAGATGGTGGGAATGGAAACATGGGAGTTTATTTAACAGCCAATGAACTCTTTTTGGAGGTAAAGTGGATGGCAAAGTCAAGTGAGGGGAAAGGTGAAGGTGGCAAAAAGGTGACAATGGTTGTAGGATTGGGAGACAATTAGCGATTTGAAGTAGGACTATTTAGAGGGAGAGGGTAAAACTATAGGAGGAAAGAATGAATATTAAGTGGAGGAAATGAGTGTGGGAGCGTGATTTCCTCCAGAGATGCTCAGCGATGCAAGAACATTTTTATAGATCATGGGCCTGATTCATTAAGGAAAGTAAAGCATAAAATAGGAGTAACTTTGCACCTTGGCAAACTCATGTTGTATTGGAGGGGGAGGTAAATTTAAAATGTGGGGACAGATTTATAGTTGTAATTAGGCATGTCCTAGATCAATTTTAAATTTCTGTCACACGCCACTCTCCGGGTATCTCCACCCGAGCCTCAGCACACATACCCTCACCTTAGTCTCCTCGTTGTGCATGCTGTCAGCAGCAGTCTGCACCTGTGCTATGCTTCACCTGTATTATCTGGCCTATCTAGCCATTGGTCAATGCTCCTTTATAAGGCTCTTCCCCTCATCTTTTCGCTGCTGGTACTTCAAGTCTTCACCTGGTCTAAAACAGCTTCCTTCTCTCTGTTGTATTTACCCCCGCTATCTACTCTGCATGCACCGCTGATCTCCGCTGATCCGTCCCACCTCCATGTGGTAATAGCTGTGGTTCACCGTCTGCTGCATAACCTGGATGCCGCTGATCTCTGCTCACCTGTTCCACTCGTTAATGGTAATCGCTGTGATTAACGCCCGCTATCTATTCTACATGCACTGCTAGCCTCTGCTGATCCATTCCACTTCCAAGGTGTAATAGCCGTGGTTCATCATCTGCTGCATACCCTGTACTCTATCGAGCCCTGCCTACATGTTCCACTCCTTAGTGGTAATCACTGTGATCATCGTCTGCTATCTTCTCGACATGTACCGTTGATCTGGCTGATCCGTCCACCCTCCAAATGGTAATAGCTGTGGTTCATCGTCTACTGTATATACTGTATATCTCTGATCTCTGCCTTGCCACCTCCTTGTGGATTACCCGGGTTGGACACAGCATCTCCTCCTCTCTGGTGTTCTACTAAGGTATCATGTAGCTGCCCTTCACTGGGTTTACACCTCAGTGTCAAGTTGCCTCTTAAAGCCACCTCTCTGTTCTGTCTCACTGGGAACTTCCCTAGAGGGCCGCGACCTGCAGGGTGGAAGCTGCTGAAGCCCAAATCTCCTTGCAGGGATCCCTGGTGAATACCTTCCACTCTGTTAGACTCCGCGCCTCTGGGGGAGTCTAGCAAATACCAGCTGAAATAACAGGATCTCACTCATCCTTCGTGTACAAACCTGACAGTAAGAACCAGCCATGACAGATCCTGAAAGAGAACCGTCTGCTAAAGATTTACTCCAACATCTGGTTGGTAGATTGGAATGCCAAGATGCCATGCAGATTCAATTGCTTCAGTGCCTACAGTCGCTGGCTACCCGTATGGACAATTTACAAGCTTCTCCACCTTTTTCTCTACGGTTGCAGCGGTTCATCCAGTAGCCCTGGAGATGTCTCTAGATCCCTCTGCTTTACAACTGCCAACGCCTTCTATGTTCAATGGTAATCCAAAGTATTGCAGGGGCTTCCTGAATCAATGTCTTATTCAATTTGAACTTCTTCCACAGAACTTTCCTTCATCAAGGTCCAAGGTTGCATATATCATTTACCTCTTATCTGGGCAAGCGTTGGCCTGGGTTTCTCCTCTGTGGGAGCGGAATGATAATCTTCTAAATGATTGCTCTGCCTTCATTACCACCTTCCGAAGGATGTTTGATGAGCCAGGGCGAGTCATCTCCTCAGCCTCTAGTATCCTCCGGTTACGCCAGGGTTCACGCTCTGTGGCCCAATATGTAATCGAATTTCAAACTTTATTCTCCGAATTACAATGAAACGATGAAGCTCTGGTAGCTACCTTCTGGCAAGACCTCTCCGACAAGGTCAAGGACACCCTGTTCTCTCAAGAATTACCAGCAATCTTGGACTCCTCATTATGTAATAGAGTGGACATCAGATTCCGTGAAACGTCTTCTGAGAAGGAGAATCCCAGACGTTCATCTTTTCGGCTAGCTCCCCGATTTCAACTTCCTGGTTTGTCTGATGAATCTATGCAAATGGGCCATTCTCGTCTGACTCCCGAAGAGAGAGATAAGAAAATAAAGAATAAACTCTGTCTTTATTTTGGGGATGCAAAACATGTCCTTAAACTATGTCCGAAACGGTTGGGAAACACCAGACCTTAGCTTGTTCAGGAGAGGGCAGGCTAAGGGCGTTTCACCACTCTCCGGATTTCTCTTTTGATCAAATTTGTTCGTTTCCTGATACCTTATACTGGGCCTCTGAAACTGCTCATACTACTGCCTTGTTGGATTCAGGGGCTGCTGGAAATTTCATCTCTCTACACCTTGTCAAGCAACTGGCCTTTTCTACAGTGCCGCTGGAGAAATCTATCATGATTACCATCATCGATGGAGCTCGCTTCACCAATGGTCTTATTCATCACCGTACTAGTCTACTCTCTTTACAAGTAGGAGCGCTCCATTGGGAAAAACAATATTTTCTTGTTCTTCCTCTTACCACCAGTCCTCTCATCTTGGGTCTACCTTGGCTTCACCTCCACTCGACCCAGTTGGACTGGCCTTCTTCTCAGATTACAGCCTGGGGTAAAGCCTGCTCGGGAAGATGTCTCACACAAGTCAAGCCTTTAAGGACTCTTCTTGCTTCCTCAGACTCAAGCACCTCCGTCCTGCCTCTACAATATTCTTCCTTCACTGATGTCTTTAACAAATCCTATGCTGAACGTTTGCCTCTTCATCGTCCTTGGGATTGCCCCATCGACTTAATTCCGGGTAAAGTTCCACCCAGAGGACGTGTCTACCCTCTCTTGTTGCCTGAGACTAAGGCTACCACAAATTATATCAAGGAGGACCTACAACGAGGTTTCATTAGACCTTCCACCTCTCCAGCCGATGCTGGCTTCTTTTTTGTAAAGAAAAGAGGTGTAACCCTTCGCCCCTGTATTGATTATAGTGGTTTAAATACCATGACGGTGAAGAACCGCTACCCCATTTCATTAATCACGGAATTATTTGATCGCATCAAGGGTGCAAAAAGTTTTTCTAAACTAGACCTTCGAGGGGCATACAACTTCATCCGTATACGAGCTGGAGATGAGCGGAAGACTGCATTCACCACACGAGATGGTCATTATGAATATCTTGTTATGCCCTTCGGCCTATGAAATGCGCCTGTAGTCTTCCAGAGATATGTTAATGAAATTTTCTGTGACCCCTTGTACTCTTCCATGGTAGTATACCTTGATAATATGCTAATCTTCTCAAAAGATCTCCAGTCTCATTGCCTTCACCTTGCCGAAGTTCTTTCCCGATTACGAAAAAACAACCTTTACTGTAAATTGGAGAAATGCTTTTTTGAAGCCGCTGAGCTGCCCTTCCTAACAGGGCTGTCTTTCCCATAGGGCACAATTGGCAGGTGCCCGGGGGCCCTGTAGCCCAGGGGGGCCTGTCGGAGGAAGCAAAAAAAAAAATAACCTGAAAAAAAAGAAGAAAACATTTACCGTGCTGTCAGCTGGCGATCCGGCTCCCTCCCTGGTCTCCTCCTCCATCGCGCTTGCAGTGCATGTCGGGCATGACGTCATCACGCCTGCCCGACATCCATTGCAGAGCGCGACGGAGGAGGAGACCATGGAGGGAGCTGGATCGCCAGCTGACAGCACGGTAAATGTTTTCTTCTTTTTTTTCAGGTTATTTTTTTTTCCTGCCTCCGACAGGCCCCCCTGGGCTACAGGGCCCATATATATAATAATTATTTTTTTTTGTATGTATAGGGACCCCGGTGCACTGCTGTGCCCGGGGGCCCAGGATGTTTTTAAGAGGGCCCTGCTTCCTAGGGTATATTGTGTCTGGTTTCGGTCTCCAGATGGATCCTGAAAATGTCCAGGCTATTTTGGAGTGGCCTCGTCCCAATATTCTCAAAACTATCCAACGGTTTTTGGGCTTCGCCAATTATTACAGAAGTTTCATTTCTGGATACTCCACCATCGTGGCTCCACTAGTGGCTCTCACCAAAAAAGGTGCCGACACCCAGCATTGGCTTCCAGAAACGGTTGAGGCATTTTCTTTTCTCAAAGAGGCATTCTCTACTGCCCCTGTCCTGAAGCAACCCGACCTCTCCCTCCCATTTTTTCTCGAAGTCGATGCATCCACAATGGGAGTGGGAGCTGTTCTTTCACAGAAGTCTATTCATGGGAAACTCCATCCCTGTGCCTTCTTTTCCCGTATATTCCTATCAGCTAAAAGGAACTATTTCATAGGCGATAAGGAGTTACTGGCCATTAAATTAGCATTGAGCGAATGGCGTTATCTGTTGGAAGGGGTCCAACATATTGTCACAGTGTTTACAGACCATAAAAACCTCCTTTATCTCCAATCCGCCCAGTGCCTGAATCCTCGTCAAGCCCGCTGGTCGCTCTTCTTCTCACACTTTAACTTACATGTTACCTTCAAACATGGCCAAATAAATAAGAAAGCCGAGGCATTATCTCGGGCTATTGACAGTTCTGAACCCGAAGACTTTCTGGATCGTCCCATTTTGAATCCAAAATGCCTCAATGACATCATCCTATCTAAGCCTCCCACTCCCCCCCTCCCTCGGGGAAAACATTAGTTCCTCCCTATCTACGGAAGAGACTGTTGATCTGGTTCCAAGCTTCACACTTTGCTGGACATCTGGGAGCCCGGAAGACCTTCGAATTAATTTCCCCTCAATACTGGTGGCCCAAGTATCAATCTGAGGTTAAGGAATTTGTAGCCACTTGTGCGGTTTGTGCTCAACACAAATCCCCTCGCCAACCTCCGTTGGGTCTTCTTCACCCTCTTCCTGTACCTTCTAATCATGGACCCATATTTCGATGGTCTTCATCACTGATGTACCCTCCAGCAAAAATTATAATACCATCTGGGTTATTGTAGACCGTTTTTCCAAAATGGCACACTTCGTCCCTTTGGTTGGTCTGCCTTCCTCTGCTGTCTTGGCCCCACATTTTGCGAAAGAAATTTTTTGCCTTCATGGTTGCCCTTCAGAAATTGTCTCGGATAGAGGGGTTCAATTCGTATCTAAGTTTTGGAGATCTCTGTGTCATCTTCTGGACATCCGGCTAAAGTTCTCCTCTTCTTATCAATCCCAGACCAATGGGCAAACCGAGAGGGTGAATCAAGACTTGGAAACATTCCTTAGGATCTTCTCCTCAACCAACCAAGAAGATTGGGTCGATATGTTACCATGGGCCGAATTTGTGCATAACAATGCCTTTCACGAATCCACTTCAACGACTCCATTTTCCATCGTCTATGGCGTACATTAGCGAATTCCAGAGTTTTCGGCTCTACCATCTACCCAGGTTCCAGCAGTTAACTCCATGAGACAAGATTTTCTTTCTACTTGGGCACTAAGCTCGAAGGGCATTGAAAAAAATCCTCCTCTCGGTATAAATTATTTGCAGATAGGAAATGCAGAGCCATGCCTCCTCTGAAGGTTGGTGACAAAGTCTGGCTGTCGACCAAGAATATTCGTCTCAGGGTACCCTTTATGAAGTTCGCTCCCCGCTACATCGGTCCCTTTAAGATCTCTTGAGTCATCTCTCCAGTGTACTTTAAACTTCAGCTTCCCTCAGCTCTTCAGATAACAAATACCTTCCATATCTCGCTATTGAAGCCTTTGGTCATCAACCGTTTTTCTTCTCCCATTACTTCTTCCGCTCATCCTGAGATCCAGCAAGCCAAAGAATTTGAGATCAAACAGTTATTGCATTCCAAATATTCTAGAGCAGTACTAAGGTATCTTGTTGACTGGACAGGCTTTGGTCCTGAGGAACGATCGTGGGTGCGAGCATCTGATGTCTGTCATTGCATCTCTTCTATTGAAGAAATTTTATACCAAATTCCCCAGGAAACCTGGTCCTAGGTGTTCGGCGGTGACCACTTTTAAAGTGTGGGGGGGGGGGGGGGGTTACTGTCACACACCGCTCTCCGGGTATCTCCACCCGAGCCTCAGCACACATACCCTCACCTTAGTCTCCTCGTTGTGCATGCTGTCAGCAGCAGTCTGCATCTGTACTATGCTTCACCTGTATTATCTGGCCTATCTAGCCATTGGTCAATGCTCCTTTATAAGGCTCCTCCACTCATCTTTTCACTGCTGGTACTTCAAGTCTTCACCTGGTCTGAAACAGCTTCATTCTCTCTAGTAAATTTATTGGATATGCCCCTGAAGGGGGATTCTCAATCCGGGTTTTACTCTTCATGTAATAGATCATATACTAACCCACTGACGAGCTCCCTTATGGGAATCCAGTATAGCTATATTTTTTAATACAGCTTACCAGCATAGTTGAAGAACTAATTCCATGTATAAGAAGAGGACATTGATTGACATTTAAAAACAGCTGGATTCGTCGGAAAGAAAAGTACTCATTAAAGAAACATATAATGTTGTAACTTGGAAAATCTAAACATTTGAGGAATTTGGAACACTAATTGGTTGATTCCAAATCATCCCGTCCTGGGTTAGCTCACTTCAAGATACCAATTTCCGGAAAATAATCACGCCCCTTTGTTCCTTAAATAGGAGTCAGAAATGTAGGATTGCCAGCTTTGAGAAAGTCCTAGGTATATAGGATGAAACGCGTCAGCAAGAATATACTCCTACATTCCCCAAAACACAGCGCTGTGTGGAGAGCCTATGATTTTCGAGGCAAAGGAGAGTGTATACCAATGGACCCTTTTTGACTTCAACATATACCACAATAGAGTGGAACCAATACTACCAAGTATTGGTTTCCGGACAACAAAGGGGCGTTTACTTGTATACGTACAGGCGGAGGAACGTCTTAGTGACTCTTGAACACACCCCAGACCATAGTTCCGGACCGGGTGAGTCGATATACCTACTGAACTCTCCAGGACGAGACGGAACTAAACATTAGCACCTAGGCTATCGATTCAAGCAGGGTAAGCCTTGTCTATACTTACTTTTCAACACGTATAGGAATTACCTGTGCGGACCATTAGCTCCACGCATGATTAAATGCCATTAAGGAGTCCCAAGGGACAGTGTTTTCCTATGTGTAGGTGGAAAATAGTTTTGCATATGCAATCAATTGGAAGTGTTATAGATCTTTTTCCAACAATATTGCACAAAGTGAACAAGAATGGAATAACGAACTCTTCCACCATGCTATACGTTACTCAACGTTTTTAATTATATTCATTGTTGGTTTTTATTTTTTATTTTTGAATCATGCATGCATTTGCTTTTTGATCATTACTTCCATACTCCTCTCTCTTTTTTCCGGTTCTATATGTACCTATATTTTATATCCATGTACAACTATGTTTATGTCCCTTTAGAGATCTACCCTCTCTTGCTCACATCATTGGGACTTTATAGCATTGTGCGTCTCTTTGCTAATATTCCGAAGGAAGGAGTATATGTATCTGTTGGTGCATTAGCCAATCGACTGGTTTCAGTTATCACCGATTGATGTTATGTGTCTCCTCTTCAAGATATTTATATGGTTGTATATCTGACCCAATGTCTGTTGTATGAATACATTTTTATTGTGATTTAGTCTCAGTGCGGATTGTATCCTGTGCTAAGGGAGGAACTGACTATATTACCTTAGGTGTCCCAATGCTTGACATACTGTATGCTACCCTTTGGCCCTACCTTCATCCTTCCCCTTATTCCAATTTCTTCCTCTTTCTCTCCTGCTATCAAACCCCTTGCTCCAAACCAGCCCTCCTCTGAAAACCAGCAACTCCTCCAAGCTTATACACATTTCTCCTCTTCCCTCCCTCCCCTCTACTGTGCCCTATGGAATGCCAGTTCAGTCTGCAATAAAATGGATGATGCGTGAGTATCATCCATCACCACTTCAGCTCAAACACCTCGCTATCATTAAAACCTGATTATCCCTGACAGACACTTCTCTTGCTGCTCTATCTTTGGTGGTCTCTCCTCCTCCTACACCACCTGACCTTTGGGCCTGAAAGGTGGCAGCATAAGGTTCCTGCTATCCCCCTGCTGCTCCTTCCAGGTCTTTTCCACTGATCCATCTTTCTTTATCCCCATTTGAAGTTCCCTCCACCTCTTCCACCCTATCCACATCTGCACTGCCATCATCTAACATCCCCCAGAGCCCATCTTCCAATTACTTTATAAAACTTATCTGCCTCGCTCCCACACTTCCTCTGACCTCCCTCCCTTCATGCATGGAGACTTCAACATCCCGATCTATGATCCCAGAAATCTCAGAGCCTCCAAACTTCTCTCTTTCTTGTCCTCATTTGGTCTCTCTCAATGAACCTACTCACCCTCCCACAACAGTGACCACTCCCTTGATTTGGTCTTTTCCCACCTTTGTGGTGTCTGACTTCAACATCTTAATAGATTTATTATATTTTTCCAGATTTAACACATTAAGAGCACTATTAGGATATTTAAAATATTACGAAAGACAATGCTGATAAGAAAAATATCCTGCAACTAAATATACAGTATAGCCTTATCTCTGCTTTACATACATGGGCAATATGTGGCTAAATGAAGTGTGAGATTGAAAAATCCATATCAGTGAGTTTCTAGAAGTGTAATCTTATTCTAGCCAATTGTCTATTTATTGGAGTATGAAAACAAAACCCACCTCTACTCTGCGACATAAAAGGTTAATAAAAATAAGTATGCAACAGAAAATGTGATCAAGTGTGTATGTTGTTGTAAAGTTCTGTCAAGAACGTGTGGTCTGTTTCCTTATAGGAGAATTGTAACTATCAAAACATGTTATTTTTCCAAATGTGTCTTTTTTTAACTGTATAGCCACAATGGCATATTACTTTATATCCAATGATGACAAACACTATCCTTCTAACTAGACCTATATAACCTGTATGATTGTGGAACCGTGCAGAGAATATCTGGCCTTGAAAGAATTGAAAGGGATCACGTCCGGTGAAAATGGGTATATACTGATATAAATAGAAGCAGTCCCCTCATTTCACTTCAGAATCTTGTTTTCTTTGATCTCGACTCAGAGCATTATGTGGGTTTATATTTTTTAGGTGGACGATGTGGACCCCTTGCCATCTGCGCCCTTCATCCTGAGGGAGAAGAGGAATCCCCATCTGTATGCCAATTGCATTTCTCAATAAGTTTGGTAGCAGGCTAAACACACACCTTTGCCAGAGGGTCTACATAAATCTTGAAAGAGGTGCACATCAGAATTATGATATAGTACGGGTTTTTTGTTGCAACCTTCCTTTAATTGTTGAAGACAGACTAGAACATCCCACCTCTAGTTTCCAAAACTCTGTGTGCCCTATAAAATTGGATTTCACGAGACACTTCTGAAAAATGGACGTAAAGTTTGCTGCAGATTACCAAGGGGAAACCTTAAATCATTGTATATTCCACTATTTTCTAGATAATCTAGGTAATTTTGCAACTTGTATTTATTGTCAGCTTCTACCTATGCTGTTCCGTGCAGGTCAGACACTGTGTCATCAAGTCCATTTATAGATTCTCCCATATCAGTTCTTTCAGTCCACTGGGAAAATTCCTCTGAACAAGTCCCCTTTTGTGGGGAGAAAGCGCAAAGGTTGTATATTGTCAGTGTTTACATGGTGCCCCTATCCTTTTCTCTTTTCTCCCACATCAGACATCAATTCAAAATACTGCTCTTATTCTGACAGGAGTGCCATTGGAGAATTCCCATACTCTGTGGTAAAACAAAGCGACAGTTCCACAGTCCACAGTTTTTTTTTTTTTTTTATGCTGTCTACAGCTTCCCCTTAATGGGGAAGAGAACTTCTAATACTCTTTGATGCTTATTACTTAAGAAGTTTATTGAGCGTGAGCAGCTGACAATTATGGAGGCTCTGTGGCCTTCACAATAATGAGGACTAGAATGTAAATGAAAAATGTAAGCTGCTCTTGCAATCAACAAATTCCTGATACTCGCAGAACTTCATTATTAATCATTTAAAATGTATATTAAAAGTATATTTAAAAACACCTAAAACCAGCAGGTACTACTACTAATAATGATAATAATAATAATAATAATAATAAATGTGTGCACACTTCTCAAAAAGAGACTTCAGATGTAAAACAGTCAGAAATTCTATGCAACAAGTAATTAATTGAAGGTTTGTATATAAAACTTGTGATCTTTCAGGAGAAAATTAGTGACTATCGGTAGTTGTAATAAGCCCACAGTTATGGAAGGTGATCCAAGCACTTCAGGTGTGGACATATATAGTCTCATCGTTTGTCAATGTATCTCCAAGATTAGTCTCCCTTCCGATTGTCGTCAGTGATTAGAAAGAATTGTCTCCCTCTTGTAGAACCAGACATATCTGGTAGAGATATCTCAAAGTTGCAGAGTAGTAAAAGTCCTCTTGTATCCAAGTGAATATTCCAATCTGGGTTTAAAAATGCTAATAGTATTGCCTTGGCGCATTTCAGTACTCTATCAAACCAGGTTGAAATCTTTTTTTTGTGTGAGGGGCACGGACATATTTGGGCTAGATTCAGATAAAAAAAAAATATACAGAAAATGCTTGTGTAAGTAATTACGCCGTTAACCTCTTATTCACAAAAAAGTAACCTTCATGAATATTAACTCATTAGGCACTGCAGGAGACCGAACCAAAGCCAAACCAAAAAGAAATACAGGATATAGGGTTGATGGGGCAGCATGGTGGCTTAGTGGTTAGCACTTCTGCCTCACAGCACTGCGATCATGAGTTTGATTCCTGACCATTGCCTTATCTGTGTGGAGAAACATAAAGACACAAACTTTATGTGAACTTGCAATCAGGAACATTCATTCAGATCCTGTGACATCACTAAGGAAATTCATAACCCCAAATCCACGTGGCATGCTTCCTAGTAGATTGACAAGCTGTATTCTCATTAGTATTGGTTCAGTGCACAAAATGGCTGCCTCCACAGCAGGTCTGAGAAAAGTTAAATAGGTGATTTGTGAAAAACAACAACTAAGAGCACTGGTACCTTCCCATAAACCGGCTCACCACTTTGTTTGGATAAAGTTACATTCTGAAAAAACATCATAATAAATTTTAATTAAAATGACAGGCAGTACTGGATTAAGAGTTTGTGGAATCTGGGGCGCTTAGACAGGGGCACCCTATGGTCTAAAGTTAAGGGCTTAGTGTCAGCACCCTCCCTAAAGTTCTCATTACAGTCCCCTCCCTATAGCTTTGTATCATCATATTTTACTTACCTTTAGTTGTTGTGACTACTTGCATTGTTTTGCAGCACTGCGGCATGCTCCTTGCTGGTCAGACAGGAAGTCAAATCACTTCCCATCTTCCACACTGGACTGTGGGGTTGCCTAACGTCTCCTTAGAATACTTAGACAGTCTGTGAAGTCAGGTTATAATTGTCTACAGTGGTAGGTGCTAGGGCACGTGCCTCTGTGCTTCCCTTTGTTCTGGCTCTGATGACAAGTGCATCTACTATTTCAAAATATTTACCCATATACCATGATACATGATTAAACAGGGGTTGGCTCAGGGGGGAGAGACTCTGTTCAGCAGCCTATTAGGAACATTTAAAAGGAAAGAAAAATGCATGTAGCCCACTGATCCAGCTCAAGGTAGCTCACTATGGGACTGCCCCCCCCCCTACCCCCATCCCATATTATTAAAATAAAACCATTGTTTTCATTAATCTTAAACCTTGCTAACTGTAAACTTGTCTTTATTCTAGTAGTAGTATTACGTACACTCCAAAAGTGGCAAAACATGTTAGATTTATTTTTAAAAAAGCACTACAACACATTTCTGCTCTCCATTTCTCTCTTTCTAGTCTAATTAAAATGATAACCAATCCAGATATTTACTTATTCACAATGCTAATTTAATACAGATATCATTGGAATTTAAATCATTTAATAAAAATTTATTTCACAATGTCATTGTAATAAACATTGCTTAACAGCAAACACAGCAGGCACCCACAGTTTGCAAGAATAACAAATTATTTATCATAAAAACATAGTTCACTATAGCAAATTATAAAAATTGGTAAACTAAAAAAAATCTGAAAATTACATCCTAACACTTACCAGAAGCGCAAGTAAAATATTTTATATATATGTATGTATAAAAGTTCACATTTTATTATGTTCATCTAACCTCCAAATGTGTTATTGCAGATACAATTAATATGCTAAAGTTTACGGCATTTTGAAACAGAGTTCATAATCTAATACTTCTGTCAAACTATTCTTTTTATTAACAGAAGGATATTTTGGTTGATTTCAATTCTTACACATCCCTGAAAGCAGCATTTAGCAAACATGTATGCTCATACATAAAATACAAAGTATAAAATACAGAAAAATAAGCCACTTATTACAAATCTAAAAGCACATGTTATATTAAGCAGAGTACAATAAAAATAAAATGCCTAAAAATAGCACTTAAATATCAAAAGGTCTGTTACCTGAACATATATTTATCAATAAAATCATGTGTATATATATATATATATATATATATATATATATATATATATATATATATATATATATATATATATATATATATTAAAGCCGGTTACGGAAAAATTTATGTTTATGTTTGTTGATACTTTAAGTGTTGCAGTCAATAAAATTCATATCAGGGAACTTATGTTAGTAAACACAAATTCAGTTAAGATGCCAGTAATTGTCTAATTGCATTCTCATGTTAGAACTATTTAAGTAGAAACACATTTCTTCATAGCAACTACAAATTTATAAATGTTTACTACATTTAAGAAAAATGAAATATAAAGTCTGGAAGACTGGAGACAAGAAAATGTCTCTACTCTGTGTAAAGGGACATTTAAAAAATGCAATATCAATCTTCACAATTAGTTTAAGTTGTGTGGACTGTAGAGGGATATTTTGATAATACTGAGAAACGTTTAATTAACTATTTGCATATGCTTTCATTAATACATGGATACATTACAGGATGTTTGACTACAGTATTTGTAAAACAATAAAATGAAAAATTAACTAAACAGGACAATTAGTATTTATGGATTAAAATCTACACACCCAAATTAAAAGACATTCTAATGCCAACCTTCATTCCTGTACAGCAGATATGAAGTAGGTTGTCTATCTAACTATAACTGCATAAACCAAAGCTGCCCCATAAACACACAGATGATGTTTGCTAAACGAGTTGATTTAAAAAATGAGGCCAGGATTGTGATATGAATAGCTAATCAGAATTAATTGATTGGACAGCATGAAAAGCCTATTTGGCTAATAACGCACATTGGCACCTGTATAAACAGAACAAGGCAGTTCCATATAGCCATGTCAGATACAGTCATCTGGCGCAATTGTCGAATGACCAAATGCAACCGATTTGGTTATTGCGGGCAAATCTGCTACGTATATAGCCATTTGCAAGTCGGCCAAATGACCATATCTGAACATTAGCAGCCCCTTAATGGTTCTCAAGTTATCATGTTACGTTAGTCATACTTTAACATTATGCATATCACGAGTATTTAGTGAATAAGTGATTAACAGATTAACCAATGTTATTGCTACAAACAGTGCCAGTTATGGACACCTAACAAAAATATCATTAATAGTGTAAGTGCACTTAATTGACACATACAAGAACAATAACTTATGATTTTGTTTCTCAAGAAATATACAGCAATGAATTGCTGCAGAATTTGGTAACGGTTATTAAGTTGGACCGCCGTGTATTTCAGGGCACTGATTTCAGTTTAACATAACACCATAACATTAATGATGCATTGAAAGCATTAGATACTATGATGAATGCATGTGTCTAAATTGACATATTTAATTGAAATGTCTGACACAAGACAGCCAGAAGTGGACATGGGAATTTTTATATTACACTGCTTAGTGGCATGAAACGTAGCGATCTTTCAGGCAATGTAATTTGAAAATACAGCTTTGGGGATAACAGTTGCTAATTCTTAGTGCAGTCCTAGCGGTAACAGATATTTGTCCTATGGATAGTAAGAAATGGCAATAGGCAACCTAATAGTCCTCTAGATGATATATGGATCTATTTATTAGAATTTGTTTAGCAACAAAATATTGTCTTTTCTGCGCACTACACAATCCTTTAATACAAGGCTATACAACATTAACCCAATATAATATATTGCATTACAATTTCATTATACAGTCTAAAGTTAGTGGGGGTTATTTACAACTGGACGATATCATGCTTACAATAATTACAGGTCTTTCTCTGATGTTATATCACAGGTCTAGCTTTTTGCCTTTTGCAAGCTCTGTAAATCTGATACACATGGCTTTGTTTGGCAATGTAGTGTAGTTTTTACAACAGGTTTTCTTTGCTCTGAATGATGAATAATGTGGTATGTATGCATATAAATCACTAAAGTGAAAATGAATTATGCCATTGAGATGTTTATATGCGGTACAAGGATTGGAAAACATTTTAGTATTTTCTCGACTCCTTTGTGAGTACAGGGCTTTTCCAATGTGTATGAAGCCTTAATCCACTCCCACTAGGCCACTGTTTACACATGCCAGTCATGGAAGATTTCCCAGAGAAATAGTTTGGTGGAAATGAACCTTTATATTTAAACTTTCAAAAAAATTCCAAAAATACTGCAAAATTCAGGGAGTGTGTCTGATGATGCTGGTCCATAAGAGCAAAGCAGGGGTCTCCATAGTGGATGGACCAGCATCGCACCCCTCACCTCACCCAAATGGCCTCCACCAGTAGCAGTTCCACCAATGAATGCCTTACAAAATGTTTTGGGTGCTGTGACAATCCCCATTGTACATGATAGCACCATTATACTATGCACATATAGAAACTGGAGAAAAAAGGCATCAGAAAATTATAATTTCTTCTACAGCACATCAATAGCATTTTCACAAAAGTGTTTCAGGTATACAAATAGTAAGTTTGCAGAAAAGATCATGCTTCACAGCAGTAGTATAAACCACTGGTCACTGTAAACCTGCAACATAAGCTTGAAAATAGGAGCTCAAATTTGAAATGCTTTTCATTTAGAGCAGTGCTGCCCATCATTGCACTGCATAGATGTCATAAATACATGCTCCCAGGCTGACCTGGCTTAATATCCACATGGGACAGAGACAATTTTTAATTTCTGGCTAAGAATAGCTTTTTTTTTGCCATTCATAATAGCACCATGACAAATATCTTACATTGACACTGTTAAACTGCACTGAGCTTAATACTTGGGTCTATTAGACAAAAATCAATATCACAATGATTAATTTTCTTTATCCCAGAGTGAATCTGAGCTATGACAGGCTGTACAGAAGATAAATCACACACTGCAACACAATGCAGTTCTGGTCCTGTAGTGTTCCAAGCTTAGGCAAGATACTTGATTAGATCATATTTAAAAAGAAAAGTTTATGGCAAAACGCACAAAAATGATCTTTTAAAACATATTCACATGAATTATCAGATAATTCTTTGTACATTTTTCATTACATGTAAATAATACTTATTTACTTTTAATCTGTTTATAGTGCCAGCACTATGTTTTTTTTTTTGTTTTTTGTTTTTTTTTACAAAGGACACCATACAATCATAGCACAATTAAAAACATAATTATTTGGCAACAGCCACCAATTTGATATAATGATCTTTTTTAACATTGTGTAGGAAGCCATGCATGAGAATTAGCAAGCTCAACCTAACCACAAACAAACCTATGGAGCAACATCTGGTCCTCCAGTCGGGCAGCCCTGACATATAAGACAAAACAAACTTCTCTTCTTTTATGTTGGACACATTCACATTCATTTTCCTTGTAATTGTAATTTTCCTTGTAGAGTGATTTTCTTGCTAGGCAATTTACCAATATATGGATCAACATTTCTAGCAATCCTATTGTTTTAAACCCCTTCCCCTCAATGATCATCTCACAAACATAATGGTTTTGATATAGGGCATGTGTGATGTAGCTTCAGTTGAATTAAATCATTTTAATAGTCACACTTCAATCTGAATTTCAAATCGTAACATCCTATGTTTGATTGGTTTCATCCACATACATACCTATTCTTCAACAATTCAATGGTAATAAAAAATAAGTTATACTGTACAAAATGGACAGTGTGTAACCAGCTTTATACTTTATAGGATAAATCAAACATGTACATTACTTATATAGGGGGGAATTCAATTCCCCCCGAAGTACCGCCACGTTAAACGTATTACCGTTATTACGGTAACATTGAGCCGGCGTTAAAACTACCGTGATAATGGTACTTACGCACACTATTACCGTAATAACGGTAATAGTGTGCAAACCGCATTACTTTTTCAAGTAACGCAGTCAATTGAATTCCCCCCATAGTGTCTTCCTTCCTCCATAGGAACTGATGTCCTTTATTAAAGACAAAAAGAAAAAAAACGTGCACGAGAGTCCTCCGGAGCTACTGCGTAAAAAAAGCAAACTACAGCAGATAAGGGGTCAATATGACCTCAACATTGTAGGTTTCAAACTGTAAAAAAGCTTTAAAACATTGAACAAAAAATAACCGTTTATACATTCAGAAATTCTTGTGTATTGAAACAGTGAAAAAGACACTGTAAACATGCATTTTTTAAACATACAAAACACTTTGACATCACTACTAAGTTTTATTACCTTAAATGTAAATGCAGACCTAGTAATGCACTAAGAAATTGAAGCCAACAAGTTTAGCCATCGTGTTCTTTAGAACCATAAATAAAAAAAAATAAACAAAATCTCATTAGTAGCTGTGTTTCAACTGAAAAGGTATTCACTATTACGTCCATATTTTACAACTTGTATGACATATATTTGAAAATAATGGTCTCTCTTGTTACATGATTCTGTGATACCATAATGTATGCAGATTTATTATAAAAGTAAAGCATAAGAGAAGATACAATGGAATCAATATGAGGGTTAGGCTACAGATATGGCTTTACCACTTGGACGAAATTGCTTATACTAGGTGAACCCAAACTTCTAGCCCAGTGTAGGACAGAACATACTACACAAAAAAGCTCACTGCCGTATTACTCGTAGTTAATACAATGGCAGAACATCATTGGAGAATTTGTTTAGGGTGTCAACAGTACCATAATTATTAGGCATTTAGTCCGACTGCCACAGCAAAATCACAGCTGCAATTGTTAGAGGTTCTGTGTCCAAATAATAAAGTCAGACAAATGCAACACTTAAATTTGATTAGGTATCTCTTTTAATTAAGTTTATTTTTTTTAGTCATGTATAATGTAGCCAATTTCTTGATGAAGCATAATTATTAGTGATGTGCATTATGTATAGCACAGGTGCTCAAACCCCGTCCTCAAGAGCTACCAACAGGTCATGTTTTCAGGATTTCTGTCTGTAGAAAGAGGTGGGATACTGAACCAGCCAAATAGTCACCTGCACATGATGAAAAAAATCCTGAAAACATGGACTATAGCTCTAGAGGAAGGAGTTTTATAGTATTTTCCAACTTTAGTTAATGTGTAAGAAATCCCAATTAATGCTGTGATGACTGCAACTGGGGCAACAGTGATGAGATCTGTAATGGAAGAGGTTTTACCTCATACGTTCACAATTATCTCCTCTTTTATACTACCAGAAACTGAATGAATACACTTACATTTAGGATACAGTAACTTGAATGCACTGTTGTAGCAATAGGGATTCCAGAAGTCGCTTATGTGATTGGGCCCGTGGGCTTCAGCCCTATTGCTTACAGAACTGGTGGCCATGTGGTTAATAAGCCATACAGTTGACTGTTACCCACCTGGGTGGAGAGCCAGAGCAAAACCTGATGCCCCTCCTCTGTTCAGTGCATGTGACATTAGTAACAGTGAGTAGTGTGAAATGTATTAAATGTGTGATTGTGTGCATTTTATTATCAAGTGAATTCCATGTACGGATGTG
This sequence comes from Mixophyes fleayi, assembly GCF_038048845.1. Lineage (NCBI taxonomy): Eukaryota > Metazoa > Chordata > Amphibia > Anura > Limnodynastidae > Mixophyes > Mixophyes fleayi. Next base: position 227,695,447 of record NC_134403.1, read on the forward strand.
TATTCAATGGGGGGAAATCAATTGACCACGTTACTCTTGAGTAACGTGACCACGTTACTCTCGAGCACTATTACCATTACTACGGCTCAGAGCCGCAAGCAGAAATCAGAGTTAAAATTACCGCACTAACGGTAATAGTGCCCGGGCCAATTGATCCCCCAAATTTGTTGGTGATCATTTATTATAAGGTCATATATGTTAAATATAAAGTCTGAAATATGGATCACATCAAATATATACGACAAATATATGTCAGTATAATGTCAATATTTCTAGATGATCAGTGTGTATTTTTTTTTTACTGTTACAGGAATATATAATGTGAATGTGCGTTCATTTTGTGGGTGGAGTGGGGAGTACAATATTTTTAACCCTGGAAAACACAAAAAAAAAAATGAAAATTCATCCTTCAGAAGATATAAAGAAAATAATAAATTCAAGACTAAGCTGTAGCTTCTGTAGCCTAGGAGCCATACAGAAGTACTGTAATTGTTCTTTATTCTTTTTCTCTGGTGTGAGAATGACAACCTTGACATATTAGTCAAACCAGTATTTAAATGCTCCAACCTCCAAACCACAACTGTTTAAGCATTTTTAGAATTCATGCTTCTTTCCCTACCTTTTTTCTGCAAATGATTGTGCACGACTTTCAGAAATACCAGGGTTAGTGAAGGCTGATGGGGGGGGGGGGGGGGGTTATCTATTTTGCTCAGATGGCATCTAGTTAACTATATAATAGCAGGAAAATGGTATAAAATTATTAATACGAGGGGCTAATGATTATAACATTTACATGCTTTAGGGAAGAAAAAAAACTATGCTCCTTAATGTATGTATTTTACAGCAGTAAAAACATATGCACTTCATCAGGCAGTGTATAGTTCCCCACTACATATAGGGGCTGATGTAGAGTGGGATGCACACGAATGCAGCTTATGCAGACATATATACATATATTTATTTATTTTTGAATGCAAGTAATGGTTAAAGAGCACCTGTTGTCTGCACACAGTGGAGGCAGCCATTTTGTGGGCTGAACCATCTCAGAATAATGTCTAATAATTCTCTAGAACCAGTGACAACACTAAGTCAAGTCATGACTAATATACTTCATGCACTTGATCATAGTGAATTGATAAACTGCATTCTCACGATATTTGGTTTAGTCCACAAAATAAGAGGGGCACTTTGAACTGACAGTAGAATGAACTTAATTTCTATCAATGTGTAGCGTTTCCACACTGCAAATGGTACAGAATGGCTTAGTGCAAAACACTGGTATTGTATTTGTTTTCCTTTTAAAATGACAATTGGTTACTGAGAAAGAAAAAGAAAAGTCTCTGTGGCTACATTAAAACAAAATATTTCTTTTTAATAAGCTATTTATCGAAAAACGGTCATCAACGAAAATATAAAAAAAAAATTAAATAAACATTACAAATCTGATCTACACTGTGTGGATATTTAAACATGTATTTTTTGAGCGAAATACTATACATACAGCACTTAATCTGAGCTATAGAAAAAGTAGAAAATTGCTAAAAAATACCTTACAAAAATAAATTGCGTCCTTGAACAAATAAACGTTTTGGATTGTTCTCTTAAGTGCTCATCTAAATGTAAATGAACCATTGTACATTTAATTGGTAGCAGCAATGTTTCCTTTCTTATGCATTTTCAATGGATATGGATGGGCTATTGCAGAATTACAGTTCTATACAATGGATGTTGCTCTACTATTGAGGTAACTGCATGAGCTACTATATAAAGCTTCCTTATTTAAATCTTGGTGTCAGTAGCACCAATGTGTTGTAACCTATAGTGACATGACATTTAAGTTCAACTTAAACTTCACAGATCAAGCCTAGAAACGGATCAGTTGCACATTTATCCTGTTAGTGGAACTTCATTTATGGAGAATTTGCTATTCTAACAAATCAAATGTTCAACGCTCTAATGTTATTTACATAGCTCAAATTTTGTGGATGCAAGAAATGATCATTTTACAAATCCAATTTAAAGTGGTAGTAAAACCAGTATGAAAACTTTGCAAAAAAATAAAAGAAAAAAAAGATCAGAAATGTAAATCTGACAATCATGTTGCTGAATGTATGTTAAGTCCTCTTGCAGCAGTCTCTACACATACCACTCCCTTCTGGATATGACAGAACCATCCATATGAGAAACCAAGTCATCTTCGTTGTCAAAGTTCTGATTGTACCTCGAAACTACAGGTATGTTTTTTTCAGTATAATTATTGACTGGTCTCTCAAACTGCTCTTGATATCTGTTATAGCCAACATGGTTCCAATCAGACCTGTCATCATCATGAAGATACTCATTATATATATGATCATTGCTTTTACTGTCAACCTCCTTTTTCAGGTTTTGAGGATATGGATCAAGGTCTTCAGGTTGGAAAACATCGATTTGAGACTCTTTCTGCATATCAGAAGGAGGAATGTAGCTCTTAGTAAAATAATCCCCACGAAACCTTTGTTTCTTCCTATGGTATAGAATTCCAAATAGTACAATTACAAGGATCAAGAAAAGACAACCTCCTACTACGCTGCCAATAATGGTGCCAAAATTTCCATCCTGAATGGTTGCCATGGTTGAAGCTGGAATATAGAACTTTTTGGAAGTCGTTTCTAAGTCTGCGTCAATGGTTGAATGAGTCTGTGGATTTGTAGGAGGAGGAGTAGTAGCAGGAGGATCTAGTGGAAGAATTAAACATACAAAAGGAAAATAATGTCAATATTTGCTAGTTATCAAGGTTGATAATGACAATGAACAAGGTATTAAATTAGCATTTTAGTTGCAAAGAATTTTTTTTGTGTGTTTTGTTTTTAATGCACAGATATGGTGTTGCATAGGAAGGGGCTTGCTTATATTTGAAAATTTTAGAAAAACAATAAAAACAGCAAAGAAAAAATTATGCAATTAGCAGTTTTTATTTTCACATATTTGACCCTGATCATATGCAGCTGTAGGGTACAGTGCACCTAACAACAACACACACTGGCAGCAACACACAAAATGGCTGCCTCCACTGTGTTTTATGCCACTAGTTGATTCAAGTACTAGAAGCAAATAACAGCTGCCTCCACTGTGTGTAGCTGACACTGTGTGCACCAATGTCAAATAGATGTATTTCAAGCTTCACAAATACCCTACACTACATTAAATGCTGTTTTTCCCCAAATTAGTAAACAGCAAACATGAAGCACTGGAACCACAGCAACCTGGTTGTACATTCCTTTATATGGTAACAGGTTCGATGTCCATTGCAGTTTTAATTAAAAAAAGTGGTATAATGTTTGACATGTAGCTGCTTACACAAGTATATGGAGAACAATATCTTGATGCGATATCTAAATTAATTTTACTAGAATCTTTAGCCTCTTCACTATATTTAGTATGCTGATCGGTGAGCACTAGGCTGAAGCTGCCTTATACTTCCAAACTCTCTATCCCTTTTCAACCCATATCTAGAGAGCATAGCAGTGTATTTTCATAGGATAGCAGACCCTAATAAAAGGACATGATGAATGGCGTGAATCTTGCAAATTATTTTTTTGCCCTGTAATTGAACAAAGGCTTTCTCAAATTGAAATAAAGTGTAAACCAAATAATCACATTATCAGAAAATAAGTGCATTTCATAGATACTGTTTACTAGACTTTAAATTCCCTATATTTATGCACACACATAAATAAGTTGTTTATCCCATAGCTTATCCTGTATGTAATAGATGTGTATTCATATCCAGTTTACATTAAAAATGGTTAATGATTGACATAGTTTAAAGTGAACCAATTATGAAGGTTTACAATTCACCAATCTGAAACATATTGAACTGTATATTTTAAACACTGCTCTCTTTTAATACACACACACTATATATATATACGGTATATATATATATATTTTTATTATTATTAATATTTATTTATAAGGCGCTACAAGGCATCCGCAGCGCCGTACAGAGACAAACAAAATCACAATACAATGGGAGACAGCACAGTACAGTAAACACAGCAACTCAGTACGCTCAATGCACAGCTAGAGAGGGCGGGGAAGGGGGAGGGAGGATCCGAAAATGACAGGGCCCAAGAAGGGGGGCGTGGAAGACAGGGAGACCCCCAGGGGGAGGAGGGAGCGAAAGTGGATGTGGGGTGGAGGACCTTTGAGGAGGAGGGCTAAGTAGCTGGAGAGCAGAGTTAGAAGTGGTGGAAACAGGAGGAGAGATGGCCCTGCTCAGAGGAGCGTACAATCTAAGGGGAGGGGTGGACAGACAGAGAGACGCAGGGGAGAGAGGGAGAGTAGGGGGACAGAGGCAGAAGATAAGGTAGGAAGTTAAGTGGGAGACAGAAAGGCTTTAAGAAAAAGGTGGGTTTTTAGGGCCCGTTTGAAGCTGGATAGATTAGGGGAAGTTCTGATGGAGGGAGGGAGCTTGTTCCAGTGGAGGGGGGCAGCGCGGGCGAAGTCTTGGATACGCGCGTGGGAGGAGGTTATAAGGGGGGAAGAGAGGCGACGGTCAGAGGCAGAACGGAGAGGGCGGGATGGAGCATGAATAGAGAGGAGGGTGGAGATGTAGGGCGCAGTGGAGTTGGCGAGGGCCTTGTAGGTGAGTGTGAGGAGCTTAAAGAGGATTCTGAAGGGGAATGGGAGCCAGTGAAGGGCTAGGTAGAGGGGGGAGACAAAAGAGGAGCGGCGAGAGAGGAAAATAAGCCTAGCTGCAGCGTTAAGGACGGATCGAAGGGGATCGAGATGAGAGTGGGGGAGGCCAGTGAGGAGGAGGTTGCAGTAGTCCAGGCGGGAGATGATCAGAGAGTGGATAAGGCATTTGGTGGCATCTTGGGAGAGGAAGGGCCGGATGCGAGCGATGTTGCGCAGCTGGAAGCGGCAGGATTTAGCAAGAGAGAGGATGTGGGGGCCAAAGGAGAGAGAGGAGTCGAGGATGACACCAAGGCAGCGAAGTTGGGGGACAGGGGAGATAGAGGTGTTGTCGACAGTGATGGAGAGGTCAGAAGGGGATGGGGTATGAGAGGGAGGAAAAACTATGAGCTCAGTTTTGGCAAGGTTAAGTTTGAGGAATCGAGAGGACATCCAGGAGGAGGTGGCAGAGAGGCAGGCGGACACCCTAGAGAGGAGGGAGGGAGAGAGATCAGGAGAGGAGAGGTATAGTTGAGTGTCGTCAGCGTAAAGGTGGTAGCTGAAGCCGAAGGAGCTGATGAGTTCACCCAGGGAGGAGGTGTATAGAGAGAAGAGTAAGGGTCCCAGAACAGAGCCCTGAGGGACCCCGACTGGAAGGGTGGATGGGGGGGAGAGAGACCCAGAGGTGGTGACAGAGAAGGAACGGTGAGTAAGGTAAGAGGTGAACCAGGACAGGACTGGGCCGGAGAGGCCGAAAGACTGGAGGGTGTGAAGGAGGAGGGGGTGGTCAACGGTGTCAAAGGCTGCAGAGAGGTCAAGGAGGATGAGAAGGGAGAAGTGGCCCCTGGCTTTTGCAGAGAGGAGGTCATTGGTGACTTTAGCCAGGGCAGTTTCAGTGGAGTGGAGGGGGCGGAAACCAGACTGGAGAGGATCAAGGAGGGAGTATTCAGAAAGGTAGGAGGTGAGACGGCTGCAGACGAGCCTCTCAAGAATTTTGGAGGCAAATGGGAGAAGAGATATGGGGCGATAGTTCGAGAGAGAAGTGGAGTCGAGATTAGGTTTCTTAAGAATGGGGGATACGAGAGCATGTTTGAAGGAGGAGGGGAAGATGCCAGTGGAGAGGGAGAGATTAAAGAGGTGAGCGAGGTGGGAGCAGGTGGTGGGGGAAAGGGAGCGAAGAAGGTGGGAGGGGATGGGATCCAGGGGGCAGGTAGTGGGGGGGGATGATAAAATGAGAGAGTGGACTTCCTCGCCGGTGGTGGGACGGAAGGAGTGGAGGGGAAGGTGGTTGGGGGGGGAGGACAGAAGAGTGGGAGGGGTGGAAGAGAGAGTGGAGGAGGAGATTTCAAGTCGGATGGCCTCGATTTTAGAGGAGAAGAAGGAGGCGAAATCAGAGGCAGTCAGGGAGGAGGGGGTGGGGGGAGGGGAGGGGGCCAGGAGAGTGCTAAAGGTGGCAAAGAGGCGGCGGGGGTTAGAGGACTGGGAAGAGATGAGGGATTTAAAGAAAGATTGTTTAGCGAGTGAGAGGGCAGAGCTGTAGGATGAAAGGATGAATTTAAAGTGGAGGAAGTCAGCCAGGGAGCGGGATTTTCTCCAGTGACGTTCGGCAGAACGGGAGCATTTTTGGAGGAAGCGGGTAAATTTGGAGTGCCAGGGTTGGGGTTTGGAGCAGCGGGGGTGGACGGAGTGGGCAGGGGCAACCGCGTCCAGAGCGGAGGTGAGGGTGTGATTGTAGAGGGAGACCGCCTGGTTGGGGCAGGCCTGGGAGGAAAGGGGAGAAAGGAGGGTATCGAGAGAGGAGGACAGAGAGGCAGGGTCAAGAGCATCGAGGTTGCGTATGGACAGAGTAGGTTTGGGCAGGGGGAGGGGAGCAGGAGAAGAGGAGAGAGAGAAGGAGAGGAGATGGTGGTCGGATAGAGGAAAGGGAGAGATGGAGAAGTCGGAGAGATTACATAGGTAGGAGAAGACAAGATCAAGGGAGTGACCAAGGCAGTGGGTAGAGGAGGAGGTCCATTGGGTGAGACCAAGGGAGAAAGAGAGGGTGAGCAGTTTGCTGGAAGCAGGGTAGGTGGGGTTGTCGATGGGGATATTAAAGTCACCGAGAATGATCGAGGGGAGATCGGAGGAGAGGTAGTGAGGAAGCCAGCTAGCAAAGTTGTCAAGGAAGAGGGAGGTGGGGCCAGGGGGGCGGTAGATGACAGTGACGCGGAGATGGATGGGGTAGAAGAGGCGGATGGAGTGAGCTTCAAAAGAGGAGAAGGAGAGGGAGGGTTCAGGGGGAATGACACGAAAAGTACAGGTGGAGGAGAGGAGGAGGCCAACTCCACCGCCAGGGCGGGCACCAGGCCTGGCGGAGTGGGTGAAGGAGAGGCCACCATAGGAGAGGGCAGCGGGGGAAGTAGTATCAGAATCGGAGAGCCAGGTTTCAGTAACGGCAAGAAGGTTAAAGGAGTTGGATAGAAAGAGGTCGTGGATAGCAGTCAGCTTGTTGCGGACGGATCTGGCATTCCAGAGGGCACAGAAGAAAGGGGGAGAGGAGAGGGGGGAAATGGGGATGAGGTTAGCAAGATGAGCAGCGCGCGGGGGATGGCGGGGAGGAACGGGAGAGGTAGGGCGGGGGGAGAGTATGGGTATGGAGTGAGAGCGGGGAGGCATAGTAGGGAGAGAGAGTAACAGAACAGTGAGATAGTGGGGACAGTGAAAAACAGGTAAGAACAAAGGCAGGAAGACAATGAAAAGGTGGAAGATAATAACGAATTAGGGCGTGGAGGGCATGGAACAACAGTACAGTGAGATAATAAGGACAATGAAGACAGGTAAGAATGATAGCAGAACAGTAAGATAATAAGGACAGCGGATAACAGGTAAGAATAAGCAGGGAGACAATAGCAAGATGGAGGACAATAACCAATTAGGGCGTGGAAGGCAAAGAATAATAGAAGGAGAGGTAATAAGGACAATGGAAATAGGCAAGAATAATAACAGGTAAAACTAGTTGCTGGTAAATATAAAATCAGGAAAAACAAGATAAAGGCATATAAATAGTAGAATAATAACAGGTAAAAAGTAGAAACTTGTAAATGTACAATCAGGAAAAACAAAATAATGGCATATAAAATAATGTTTTATATGCAGTTGATGCAGTTAAGCCAGGGATTCAGCAGGAGAAGGGTTAACTGACAAGCCGGGTCGGTACACAGTTGATCAGTTGCTGCAGATAAGCCAGGGATTCAGCAGGAGAAGGGTTAATTGACAAGCCGGATATATCGATATATATACGTATATACATATATCCTAACATTCACTATAATGCACCAGGAGTGTGTGTGTTGCAGGTTACTCCTTTCCCTAAACCTTGTCCTAACTGTATTAGGAGCAGTTGTGATGTAGGCTTTTGAACCACAGCATCCATATTCCAATTTGCTCATGTGGAAGGTTTTAAAGTATAAGGGTACAGCTTGCATTGATCAGAGTTAAGTAAAATAAGGCAACAGTTGTATAAATTGATACGATTCAAAATGGTTTATTAGCATCAAGTAACAAAGTTGGTTACCATTACATACCATTAGTCATTTTTTATGGATACTGTACTTAAGAATGTTTCACTTAAATGTAGTAGATACTGGGTGGATGTTCCATGTTAAGAAGTCTGTTGACTGGATCTGTGCATTTAAAAACCATAGTGGAGTGTTTTTATATTTTGCAGCCATCATCATTATCAAACACATTACAGGTCAGAGGGAGATTAGTAAGATTAAAATAAATATGATATTCTATATGAAGCATGATAAAACGTAAGTAATGTTATTTTGATGTGGTTGCTAACCCAAGCCAACAGGGCCGGATTAACCATAGGGCTAACTGGGCTACAGCCCAGGGGCCTATGGCATCCAGGGGGCCCTTGAAAGTGCTCAGCATCAGTATTGATCGGTCGGGGGCGAAGGCGCCCCCGGCGCGATCAGTGCTGCTGAGCACTTTCACTGCCGTCCTTCCCCAGCGTGCTGTAGTCTCGTTACTGAGGAGATCTCGTGAATCTCACTCTCACAAGATCTCCTCAGTAAAGAGCGAACAGCGCGCCGGGGAAGGAGGTAAGTGCCGGGGGGGGGTAAGCTCGGATCACTGGGGGGGCCCTCACCGGGGAATGGGGGCCCCCTTAGCCCAGGGGCCTCCATTCCCTTAATCCGGCACTGCAAGCCAATCACAATAGTGACAAGCTGATGGAGGCATTGTGCTTTACAATTTGCTAAACATAAAACAAACACAAAAATTGTCTCTGACACAGTGCAAAACGTTACCATTGGTCTATTTAGCATATGACAAACTAGTTGTTTTGATCTACAAACAGGGCCAAGATAACCATATAAAACAGACAATGACCCATTTACTACCAGAGGTGCATGTTGAATTGGACAGGAGATGGTTAATCCATTTTTAACCTTTTTTGCATTAGGTCTGCTTCAATGGGAAGTTTTTATTTTTCTAATCTACTTAAGCAAACTGTATTACTGTCGGTAGGACAGGGCATATAAAGCTTGCATTTGAAATTAAGAAAATGTATCTTTCCATGATATCCATGAAATATACTCCATATGGACACATTAGAGGTTTGGTCTACCTATATAGCAAGCTATAAAAAAAAGTGTATTTTAACTCCTTAATGACAACAGTTTTCCAGATCCAATTTTTCCATACTTGTGTTGCAACTGGTTCACTGGAATTAAATCAAATTTAATTGTACCCAAGAGAAATATTTTTATATTGGGGCAAATGGGTCTTCTTTTAATAGCATATCGAAATACATTTTAAAATGTAATTGTAATATGCAGATAAATAATAGAGAAAAATAGTAAGATAAAACACTATTAATTCCACCAAAGGTTATGTTCACAAAAATAGGTTAGGCCATTACTTTACCTAAATTTAAATAAGCTATATTTCCCAAAGTAGAGATATACAAAGTGTGTATATTTCAGTAACATAACATATTTGGTATAATTTTATAAAGGAGAAAATCAGGGGGTATAAGAGACTCCATTTGGTCTCTCTCTTTGCCAGCAGTAGATATAATAGTAACTAAGATACTACTGTAAGATCCAGTTTGCGTGATTCATGCATACTCTACTATTAGCTAGCATGCATACCTCTCAATAGACCAAATTTGCAGAAATTAAACTGTAAGGGTAAAGTAAAGCATTTGTCCCAACTTTGAACTTTTAAATGTTGGTGACATTGTGATGTCACAGGATTTCCCTATCTACTGCAGAAGTGCTGTGCATCCAAAATTAGAAGCATATAGCATTTAGTTTTGAATATCCTATGGCTTTTGGATTGAAGGATGATATGGCTTTTGGATCCCAATCTTACATATACGGTATCCTGTAAAACACTACATATATAGCTAGTGTGGGATCAACGACTTTACAGGTGTTGTCCATGTAGCGAGTGAGAAGGGGAGTTTAACTTCCCTGGGTCCCCCACCTTTACATGTAGTCAGAAGCAAGACTGTGCTGTGTGCTCACAAAATATCATGCCTAATATTGAAATGGGTTTTCTCTAGACTTAGCAATGTAAAGGCCAGGTATGTACATTCAAATTCATCTGTACCTGTGAATGAAGACATTATCATCATTTATTTATATAGCACCAGCAAAATCCATAGCGCTTTACAATTGGGAACAAACATTAATAAAACAATACTGGGTAATACAGACAGACAGTGAGGTAAGAGGGCACTACTCGCAAGCTTACAATCTATGGGACAATGGGAGTCCCAAACACAAGGGCACGTGCTACATCATATTGCACATTGGTCCAGCTAGAACACAAAGGTAATAAGTATTGAGTGGGCTGTGTGATCAGTCATGTTGGTCAGAGGGTTGTTGTCTTGTGTTAGCTGTGTAGAGGGTGGCAATAGGGTAATCTAAGGAGATTAAGATGCTGGTTGAGGAATATCATAAGCTTGTCTGAAAAGGTGGGTTTTTAGAGAACGCTTCAAGGTTTGAAGACTAGAGGAAAATCTTATGTTGGAGGGAAGGAATTCCACAAAGTAGGTGCAGCCCGAAAAAAAGTCCTGTAACCGGGAATGGGAGGATGTGATGAGAGTGGAAGAGAGACTCAGATCTTGTGCAGAATGGAGGTATCGAATTGGGAGATATTTTGAGGCAAGTGAGGAGATGTATGTCGGTGCAATTTTGTTTATGGCCTTGTAGTTTAGTAGAAGAATTTTATATTGGATTCATTGAAAAACAGGCAACCAATGTAGAGACTGACAGAGTGGCTGAGCAGAGGAAGAACAGTTTTGCAAGGAAAATCAATCTAGCCGCTGTGTGCAAAATAGATTGTAGGGGATCAATTCTGATTTTGGGAAGACCAGTAAGGACGGAATTGCAATAGACGATGCGGGAGATGATGAGTGCATGAATTAAGGTTTTTGCAGTGTCTTGTGTGAGATATGTGCGTATTCTGGAAATGTTCTTTAGATGTATGTAACATGGTGTAGATATAGAGTCGACGTGGGGAACAAAGGATAGTTTAGAGTCAAGGATTACACCTAGGTAACGAGCTTGCGGGGTGGGAATTATGGTCATGTTATCAACAGGAATAGCAATGTCAGGCATGAAGCTTCTGTTTTTGGGTGAGAATATTAATAATTCAGTTTTTGATAGATTGAGTTTGAGTTGGCGAGAAGACATCCAAGATGAATTGGCAGAAAGATAGTCAGTAACGCAAGACAACACAGATGGTGAGAGATCAGGAGAGGATAGACAGATTTGTGTATCATCTGCATAGAGATGATACTGAAATCCAAAAGAGCTTATTAGTTTTCCAAGAGAAGTGTTGTAGATGGAGAAAAGCAAAAGACCTTGGACTGAGCGTTGTGGTACTCCAACTGATAAAGACAGCGGAGCAGAGGTGGATCCAGAGAAATTAACACTAAAAGAGCGATTAAATAGGTAGGATGAGAACCAAGATAGGACAGTGCCTTCATCATCATCATTTATATAGTGCCACTAATTCCGCAGCGCTGTACAGAGAACTCATTCACATCAGTCCCTGCCCCATTGGAGCTTACAATCTAAATCCTGAACTCAGGACCCCAGTGCTGTGAGGCAGAAGTGCTAATCACTAAGCCACCGTGCTGCCCAAGACCTAAGGATTGTAGCATTTGTATGAGGAGAGTGTGTTCAACAGTGTCAAATGTAGCATAGAGATCCAGGAGAAATAGAAGAGAGTAATGGCCTTCAGTTTTTGCTGTTCTCAAATCATTGACAACCTTGGTCAGCACAGCCTCTGTGGAGTGTTAAGAGTGAAAGCCTGACTGAAGAAAATCCAGTAGGTTGTTTGCTGTAAGAAAGTGTGTGAGGCGAGTGTAGGCAATTCTCTCGAGAAGCTTGGGAGGACATGGGAGCTGAGAGATGGGGCAGTAATTTGAGAGAGTGTTTGGGTCTGAATTTTGTTTTTTCAAAATAGGAGTAATCACTGCATGCTTGAATAGTGGTGGAAAAATACCAGTATAGAGAGAAAGAGATTACAGATTTTAGTTAGAGGTGGAATTAGCACAAGAGACCGGAATCTACCAATTTGTGAGGGTATGGGATCAAGAGGACAGAAGGTAGAGTAGGAAGATGAGAGTCAAAACTTCCTCTTTATTTGTAGGATCAAATGAATAGAGAGTGTCAGACAGTGTTACAAAGGAATTAAGCTGATTGCAGAAGATGATACCACTTCAATTCTGATCTTATCAGTTTTTTCCTTGAAATAGAAAGCAAGATCCTGGGCACTGATGGTAGGTCGGAGTATTTGGGGTGGGAGGATTTAGAAGAGATTTAAATGTGTTAAGAAGGCATTTGGGGTTAGAAGCCTGAGCATAGATGGGAGATTGGACATAGGTTTGTTTTGCAGTGTCCAGAGCATTTCGATAGGAGTGGTAGATAGCAGTATATGTGATAAAATCATTAGAGGTACAAGATTTACGCCAGTGACGTTCTGCTTTACGAGAAAGTTTTTGTAGAGTTTGCGTTACCTTATTGTGCCACGTTTCGCAATGAAGTGTACGCGGAGTATGAAGAGTCTCTTTAGCCACTTGATCAATGGCAGTTGCTAGGGTTTGGTGAAAATTAGGTACTGCCCTATCAGGGCAGGAGAATGTAGAAATTGGGGAAAGAAGGTGTTGGAGAGGTGGAAAACTGTTGAAAATCAATAGTGTTATATTCCTCCGGGTGTGAGGAGGCTTGGAAGAGTTTGACAGCAGGAAGGCTAAAAGAACTTGAGATGAGCGAGTAGCTAATAAGGTGATGATCCGAGAGGGGGAAAGGAGTGTTAAGGAAATGAGAAACTGAGCATAATCTAGAGAAAATAAGATCAAGACAGTGGCCATCCTGAAGAGTAGCGTATTTAATCCACTGGGAAAGGTCAAGTGAAGAGGTTAGAGAGGGTAGTTTGGAAGCAGAATTGGAATGTGGATTAGCAATAGGGATGTTGAAATTACCCATGATGGTGGGGATGTCAGAGGATAAGGGGGGCGATAGATGACAGCAACACGCATAGAGAATGGGTTAAAAATCCTACCAGTATGTACTTCAAAAGATGTGAACTTCAGTGATGGGACATTTGGTAGAACTGTGAATGTGCACTGTGGGGAAAGAAGTAGTCCAACCCCACCTCCTTGTCTGCCTTCAGGTCTGGGGGTGTGGGTGAAATGGAGACCACCATGTGAAAGGGCTGCAGGTGAGATTATATCTGATTGCATGAGCCATGTTAATTGCCAGAGGGATGAGGTTGTTGTTTGCAGAGCCGGTGCAAGGTTGCCGGGCACCCTAGGCAAAGCTTAAGCTTGCCGCCCCGACCCCCCCCCCCCCCCACCCAATAAAAAAAAATTCTAATTTCCCAGCCACTAACACACTTGAAAATAATAACTCTTACCTCCTCTTGGCTGGCTACAATGCAGTCCAGATGTCTGACGCAGCACTGATGTCTGATGCAGAATGCTGTCCAGGCTTCACTGCTGCCCAGGAGCAAACACAGGATATCTAGAGGGGAGGCTCCAAATGCTAGACTTCAGAACAAAACAAACGAAAGAAAAGAAAACATGACATCACTCACCTGTTACACACTGACATGTACCCCGCTGCCCACCAACTTCACTCACACATGCCCATCTGCCCACTAGCTGTTCTCACATGTCACCCCTTGCCCATCAGCTTGTGTCACATATGCCAGCCGCATAGGCGACACCAGCTTTACTCACATGCCCCCCTGCCCACTACTTGGCTTTTTTTTTAGTATTTGGCCACTACTTGGCTCTCCTCTGTTGCTGTCTATTAATGTATTCTGTAGATGATATATTAAATATACTAACACATGCAAATAAATAGAGAAAGGTAATCTAAATGACAGATAATCCAGACCGTTCTATTTTATTTGCATTTGTTAATGTATTCTGCAGATGTAAAATTAATTATACTAATAGAGGGCAACAAAGTAGAGCCAAATAGAGGGCAAATACTAATACACATAAATGGTTCCTTAACTATCCTAGAGTAGCCCCAGCAAGGTGAACTAAAGCTGTGCTTCATTATGCATAGCTGCATTTTGTCACGGCACTATTTTAGTATAAAGACCCCATAGTCTCTAACTCAAAGGACATTTCTAAGTGTAATCCCCCGTCTCCCTATTTTCTCCAGCCTCCTCCTCCCCCCCCAATTTTCTGTAGCATCCATTCTCCCCCCTTTGTATAGCCTCCATTCTCCCCCCTTTGTATAGCCTCCATTCTCCCCCCTTTGTATAGCCTCCATTCTCACCCCCTTTGTATAGCCTCCATTCCCCCCCGTTCTGTAGCCTCCATTCTCCCCCCCCTTTGTATAGCCTCCATTCTCCCCCCCCTTTGTATAGCCTCCATTCTCCCCCCCCCTTTGTATAGCCTCCATTCTCTCTCCCCCTTTGTATATCCTCCATTCTCCCTCCTTACTGTAGCTTCCATTCCCCCCTCTTTCTGTAGCCTCCATTCCCCCCCTTTGTATAGCCTCCATTCTCCCCCCCTTTGTATAGCCTCCATTCTCACCCCCTTTGTATAGCCTCCATTCCCCCCCCCCGTTCTGTAGCCTCCATTCTCCCCCCCCCCTTTGTATAGCCTCCATTCTCCCCCCCCCCCTTTGTATAGCCTCCATTCTCCCCCCCCTTTGTATAGCCTCCATTCTCCCCCCCCTTTGTATAGCCTCCATTCCCCCCCCCCTTTGTATAGCCTCCATTCCCCCCCCTTTGTATAGCCTCCATTCTCCCCCCCCCTTTGTATAGCCTCCATTCTCTCTCCTTACTGTAGCTTCCATTCCCCCCTCTTTCTGTAGCCTCCATTCTCCCCCTTTGTATAGCCTCCATTCTCCCCCTTTGTATAGCCTCCATTCTCCCCCCTTTGTATAGCCTCCATTCTCCCCCCTTTGTATAGCCTCCATTCTCCCCCCTTTGTATAGCCTCCATTCTCCCCCCTTTGTATAGCCTCCATTCTCCCCCCTTTGTATAGCCTCCATTCTCCCCCCTTTGTATAGCCTCCATTCTCCCCCCTTTGTATAGCCTCCATTCTCCCCCCTTTGTATAGCCTCCATTCTCCCCCCTTTGTATAGCCTCCATTCTCCCCCCTTTGTATAGCCTCCATTCTCCCTCCTTACTGTAGCTTCCGTTCTCCCCCCTATGTATAGCATCCGTCCCCCTTCCCCTCCTGTCATCTGTAGCCTCCTCTTTCCTGTACTCACCTTAACTTCTTCATTTTCCTTCCTTTCTCTTCTTCCTCGCTTCTGTCTTTCTCTGTCGGCTCCTCTTCACTGGCAGCATTGTGACGTCACGACGCTGCCAGGCGCCGGGTAAATTTTAAAATGCGGTGCTGCTACAGTGCAGCACCGCATTATAGTGATCGGGCGGGCGGTAGCATTTACTTCTAACTTATCACTGGGTCCCCCGCTTCAGTGCCGCCCTCCAGAGCCCGGCGCCCTAGGCAACTGCCTAACGTTGCCTAATGGGAGCGCCGGGCCTGGTTGTTTGAGAGGAAGAGATTGTGTACGGAGGTAGGTTTGTTACAAACAGAGCGTGCATTCCAAAGGGCACATTTAAAGGACTTTGGAAGAGAGGGGAGACAGGCGATGCGTTTGAGGTTAGCTGGATTTCTGTAGTGTTCAGATTTATGCGTGTGGGAGAATTGAGGGGGACCTGGATTAAGTAATATATCACCAGCTAATAGAAGCAGGGAGGAAGAAACGTAGGAAAGATGATTGTAATATGTGTGTCTTTAGTTTCTGGCGGCAGGGTGAGGCTGTTAAAGTTATTGAATTTAAATAGGAAAAGAGTTTATGTACATTAACTAAAGGTGAGTGAAGTAATGAAGGTGCAATGTGGACAGAGATGTGTGTTGCAGGACGGGTGAAGGACGATATAGTCCTAAAGATAATGCCATGAAAGGAGAGGAAGAAAAATAATTAGGCAAACATTGGGATTTATGAGTTAAATAGCAAAAATGAGGGAAAAGAATTAGCTAGTTGCAATGTCCTGTGCAAGCAGAGAAGTAGTGCAGAGTGAGACTGCAGTAGATGTAGTTTATTCCTGGATGTCTGGACAGCATGGAGTAATGATGTGGGGAGCCACGTGTGGGAGTGGGTGGAAGTGTTGAATGGAGAGTAATAAGGGACAGGTGATGTAGTAGCTGAGTTATTGCAGAGTCATGAGAGAGGAGAGTGGTTCAAACTCCGTTTCATTTCTTCATACTTGTGATGGCAGACAAAGCCTTCAGTAGAATTGAAAGTACAATGATGAGATAGAGGGCTGAAATAGCTGTAGCATGGATAGGGAGTGAATGAGCAAGTACCACAGCAGGCTGATTAAACAGAAGGAAGGGATGTTGCAGGTAAAATAAACTGACAGATAAAACAAACTTTCATGAGCTGAGTAGAATATAAAATCAGAGTCCAAAACAGTCTTCTTGCTGTGTGATGCTTGTAGGCAGGGAGAGATGAAAACATCAGGAGTAGAATATGGAGTTTCAGGTGAATACTGACTGTTGTCCTTGTGCAGACATGACAATAGGTAGGCCATGATAACAGCCACAAACTATGGTTAATAAACATTTTATTCTGTTACGGGGTGCATATACTACCGTGCAATACTTGGTAGTTCGTGACTAGATTGTCCATTTAACATTTCTAGATGAATAGATTATGGAGATGTTCCTTCCTGGCTCTGTGGGGTCTTTACAGTCATGGAGAAAAAATGTTGGACATAACTTGGTGTCTAACACAACAATCTTCCTCCAGAAGCCTCTCTGCACTACTACTACACAGACACAGATGTGAAGAGCTGAAATACTCTATGCTGTGCATTCTATTACTTCAAAGCTTCATTCTTTAAAATTGGTTAGTTTGACCAATCAAACACAAGCTAAAAAAATACATTTTGAAAGCTAAAATGGATAGCTAAGATTTGAATGTCAGAACATTAGTAAATCTGATAATTAAAAGTTATAGAGGTAAATGCAAATCTATATATAGCTATATCTATCTCTATACAAAGATATGTCTAAATAAATCCACACACATATATATGACATAAATAAAATTTATATATATATATATATATATATATATATATATATATATATATATATATATATATATATATATATATATATATATATATATATATACACACACATGCACACACATACATACATACTCCAATATATGCATTAAAAGTATACATAATATAATTTTCTACTATCTAATATATGCAGCATACAGTTAAAATGGAGAGTAGAAAATATTGGTGTTAAAATTATTCAGGGATAATGTAATTAAAGTTCCAAAGTAATGTAAGGAAGTGTGAGGGGTTGCTTTACACGACTGCTATAAATATACTGCTAAATAATTTAGACTTTTAGGAGACACTGACACATTTACTTTTATTCATGGAACAGAATGCTGCTAATTTTATTTCAGAACAAAATGCTGTTTTAATTACAACTGGGAATGCATTAAAGAGTTCTCATTTTACTTCCCTTCCCCACTTGGAACACTTCCAAACCTTTAATACTCATTTCACAGTGACTTTTGTATAATCAGTGACTTTTAAAGCATTTGTCCATATTTGGACAGCCACCCTTCAGTTTGTGCTGCACCCCATCATGTCCCAGGTAGGTGGTGGTAGGGGGGGGGGGGGGGGGGGCATCCTCTGTTACGTGAAGTCCATTCACACCAAGTCATGTCCTCTTAAATCACACAGAATATAGCTTGCTCATTATTATCATCGCTGATGTCTAAGGTGTCACAGTGCCAGACGGTGAGAATAGCAGAATATACATAAAACAGGGACACTCATATCTCCCAACCAGTCAGAATTCTGGCAGAGGAAATGCCGGCACTTAATCTGCCAACATGTTCATGTCATAAGGCTAAATGCCGGGACTTTCATTGTACTGGTAGGTTCCTAATGTCGCTAGTGTGATTTGCCACACTGACAGTGTCGCTAATCACAATGCAGACATTAAAAAAGTAATGGAGGCGGGTCCTGTCGGCATGCTTAGTGCCGGCATTTCCTCCGGATTTAGGTGGGACAGTCCCGATTTGAGGGCTCTGTCCCGCCATCCCAATTGGGACAACTTTGTCCTGCGGGTGGGATAATTGGGAAGTATTCTCTGTTCACTACTGCTCTGCATGTCAGTGAAGGTGTTGGGTGGAGAGCTTCAAAAACATTAGACATACCCTCAGTGGTGTGACCACAACCCCCATCAAAATGTGACCATGCCCACTATGTACCTACCCAAGGGTAAGGAAGGCCCTGCTCATGAGGGACTATTGAAGGCAGGACTGGGTCAGTTCTTCTGCACTGTGAGATCACAGAACAAATCTGTTCCTGGATTGGAATCATGTTTTATCATTAAAATGTGCTGTATGAACCTTCCAGTGGTTAAATTGTATCCCAAGGCTAATGTATACTCACATATATTTTGTAATATACAATACCCACATCACTGCGCCAGGGAGTATCTTTGATCTATATTAACCACTCGGGGACTGGGACTTGTTCCCCACATTTCTCCCACAGGCTGCAATCTACACTTAAGTAAACTAGCACGGTCCCTTTC
This sequence comes from Mixophyes fleayi, assembly GCF_038048845.1. NCBI lineage: Eukaryota > Metazoa > Chordata > Amphibia > Anura > Limnodynastidae > Mixophyes > Mixophyes fleayi. The sequence continues at coordinate 227,714,225 of NC_134403.1, forward strand.
AATATATCCAAAGTTAAAACAACACTGTTAGATATTCCTGAACTAAAATTCCCATTGGGTAGCTCTTTGGTTTTTCTTGTTTAGAAATCAGAAAAATGATTGGCATTCATGCCATATTAAAACATATCTGGTGAGATAGTTTCCACCATTTAAATACTGTGTCCAAGAATGCTTTGGTGCTGGAAAGGTTAACTTAGAGATATAATGCTGGCTGATCTGTAGACAGACAAACTAGCATCACCCTACCCATAGGAGACAGTTCTCCCAATATTTGAGTGCTAACCATGTCTATGCATAGGATTGTTGTCATATATGAAGGGGAGGGGGTTGGGGTAATATGAGAACACCTATGAACATTTTAAAAAGTTGTCTCCTATGACACTACCTAACATAACCTGTTCACTGAGCACTGTTTTGATGGAATGATTGTATTTTAAATACCAATAAGATTAAGTCTCCCTCCTCTTGGGTTGCAGAGTTTGTTGTTTGTGTGCTGGCTTAGTGCACCGAATAATGTACTTCCTCTATAAAATGTGCCCAACCTGAGCAAAAAACATCCTGTTGAAAACAAAGTTATTACCACCACCTCAAAGTAACAGTTTTCCCACAGGTAAAAAGGTTCTGCCAACTCCCAATTAATCGGCAACATTTCAAAATATGCATAATTCCCTTTTCTTATTAAAATATTCCTTCTAGAAAATATAAATTAATTATTTTGCATATATTTATAATTTGCCGTATTAATGTGTATCCACAAGTATCCTACCACTGCCACTGTGGACCTTTGTGGCACCTTATAAATGATGAGATTATTAATAATAATAATAACCAAATATTTGAATGTCCTTCAAAACACAACATCTTAACATAAAGGAAGCCCACAAGTAAAGTGTCCATGGGAATTGTTAAAAATGTTCTAACATGGCTATGGCTATAATCAGAAGCACTCATGCTGGGAATTGTAGTTCCACAATGGTTATTTGCAGGGGAGCAACTGTAAATTACTTTTCCCCACTGCAATATATTATGGAGCTCTGTTAGGAGTTCACTTGTAGTTACACAATAATCAGGGGAAGTGGAGTGTTCTCCACTAGTGGAAAAGTTCTTTCAGACGTTCTTTTCACACTATTATCGTCCACAGGATACAAACCATAAATTAATGGCAACCAGTATCCTAAGCCTAAGGCAAGCAAACAATCTTTAAGCCTCCTTACCTGGAACAGATCGCTAGATGGTGCTGTAATACAGTAAATGAACTAGAACAAACCAGGAAAAGTCCCAGCTACCACAGTATGCTAGTCGACAGGAGTTTCAGTTAGTAAGTAGAGTGCTTTTTTGAATTGTTAAGCTAGTAAAGAGGATTCCTGTTCCGTATGTTTGGTAGGACATGGTACAGGAGCAGTAAATTGAGCAAATGAAATACTGTGTACACTACGTAGTTTTACTCCTTGGTAGTCACACACAGTCTGTTCCACGTCACAGACACACACACACACAAACACACACACAAACAAACCAAAGTCTCCTGTACAGCAACAGGTTCTGACAACTAACCCAGGCATCACCCCTGCAAGCCACTTTACCTATGCAGCCAATTAGTTGCATATTTGCCCATTAGGTGTGATAAAACATAATGAACCATAGAAAAGATGACATATGCATGGATTTAGCCAAAATTATATTTCACTAGTGGCCAATATTACACATTATACAGAGAAAAAGCCGCAGGAATCTCAAGACACAACATTCACAGAAATCCCATATAATGGGGATTTGTTTTTCCCCAGCTTTCAGTTGGATTTCCACAGCTGCAGGCTTCACCAGAGTATCTGTCTTGCTTAGTGCACTCTACGCAAATATTTAGTCCATAACACAAGTCACTCAGCCTGTACAATGCAGTCTGGTGCAATTCGGGATAGATGGCCACAATATTGAGTAAGTGTAAATGGAGGCCCACAAAACAGCTGGGACTAACCACTGACTACTGTTTATTGCAAACTTTTCAGCAAATTGGTTTTTTTATATTTTTAAAATTGTGTATAATTTATTATAAAGAGTAATAAATATCATGACATAAGATCTGATCAAGCCCTTATACTTCAATATAAGCACTACAATTTCAACATATAGGCCCCTTCCAATTGGCATGCATCAAAAATCTAAAAAAAAAATAAATAGTGGCATGTACACAAAACAAATATACCATATATACCAGCAGACATTACAAAACACAAACTCACCTAAAATAGTGATGGTCTTTTGGTCACTTTTCTGACCAAGGGCATTGGCCACTCTGCACATATATATCCCAGAAACATTGTGAGTTAGAGGGTAGTTGAAATGTAGTGTATTATTGACAGACAATAAACCATCAGGCCAGTTTCCATCTAACCTGTATTAATAGGAGTTAAAAACATGTTAAATTAAGGATGTCCAGGACAACATGTACACATTTTATTTATTAGAAGGTTAAAAAAAATGAAACATTCAATGTACATTATATGGAACGGAATGAAGTTATGCTACTAAAAAAAATGTAACATAGTTCTATGCACTAATTTTATTTATAATATATATATATATATATATATATATATATATATATATATATATATATATGTGTGTGTGTGTGTGTGTGTGTGTGTGTGTGTGTGTGTGTGTGTGTGTTCATTATTAGGATCTTTACCCACTTGTGTCAAACATTGTGCTTTCACTGTCGTTTTTGGAGCCTCGTAGAAGCATGTAAACAAGTATGGACACTGCTTGCTCTACATACTTACATTGTATGTAGAGCAATGGAGAGTCCTCCATCCAGAAAAGAAAGCAATGTTAACATTTATATTTGTAGTTGAAAGCACTAATTATATACATTTATTCAGGATCATTAGAACCATAATGTTCGTTTTGACTTTTGATATTATGCTTTACAAAAAAAGTATTTTGTGTATGCCTTATTCCCTCAAACTTAATACCTGTTGTTAAATTAGGCTGTAGGTCAGCTCCTCCCAATGTAAAAAAGCACAACTAAAGCCCCCCATTTGAAATATCAACCTTAAAAGGTAAAACACATTGTTTAGTTAGGGTTAGCTAATCTACTAGATCCTATCCGCCCACATTTTGCTGATGAGATCTAAAATGGGTAAAAAATAAAGCAAAAAAAGGCAGATAAATCTGAAAAGATACCCTGTGCAAAATTTAACACATCACATCAAGAGTGTTCAACTACCTACCACCTTTAATTAAATAAAAATAATAATATTACATGTGAAAGTAATCATAGTGTGGGGATAGCAGGACAGTCTTTATTACCTGTCACACCTTGTGTTTGAAGCTTTATTATAAATACAGCAGAGTGCTTGGAGAGGTAGATGTGGTAAGTGCAGTACAGCAAAGAGTGTTCAGTCCCAAGCTAAGCATGCCCCTTTGAGAGGCTTCTTATTTTGTGTTATATGTATGTTTGAAATACATTCCTCACTGAGCACACATTCTTCGACTACAAAATAAAGAAAGAAAGGGAATACAATTGTAGGAAGTCTATGGAAATATGTATAAAGGGTGATGGCAAGGTACTGTAATGTGCATAAGGCTGCTATGATGGACCAGGATGTGTATGGTGGGCATGAAACTGTTATACCGGGCACAGGCTCTACACAGAGCACATGTGAATATGTGAGCATGACAAACAAAATCAGATTTTGGCTGGTGCTGCAATATTAACCACGGCACCCCAGGAGAAACGGCTGCATGTGGCAGGTTTTTGGGGAGAGGCAAGACCAAGTAATTCAAAGATGTTGATGTAGCTTTTGAAGACATTATAACATACCACTGACATCAAAAATAAAGGGCAGGAAAAACAATTCTACAGTGTAATGTAAAAGACCACACATAGCAATAGAAATACTTAATACAATGAATTTTATCGAAATACAAATTATTGTCTTTTATAGGCATCTATATAACTTAGTTTCTTAAATATTTAAACCCTTCATTAAAAAATGAAAGTGCACTCAGAAAACCAGTAAAGAAGAGGATGAAATAGGGAGTGTAATTTAAACAAATGCTTTAACTATCCAACCAGCCTCAATTGACACCTTGGCAGAGTCCTAGACATATTCAAGATTCTCTACACGGTTACACCTGGAGAATAGCGCTTCTCCTAACTCAGGGTGGGGGGATTCAAAATTGTATTTTTTTTAAAGATATCCATAGCATTCTTATACTTAAATTGCACCATATTAAATGTATCTCTTTATAGATATGGTTGCATGTATTACTCACTGCAAACACCATGGCTTTGTATCATTTTTGTCTGATAAGAACATAATGTAACATTTATTACTATTTATATTCAAGTTATGAGTTCACCTGGTCCATTTTATTTCTGTGGGATATGGATTAGCATCAGCATTACACTTCAGTTGGACATTTGTTCTTCCAACAAACCAATTGCCATCGTAGCCAGTTATTGAAACTTCAGGGGCATCTAGAAAATAGAGAAGAACTTCACTTCAGATTTGTGCACTGTTCAGACCTTGCTGTGCTCTGCTATAGCCACACAGGATGTTATTTACACACATCCAACAAGATGGTTTTTCCAAATGTGCTACTCCCATCTTAATTATGCTGGTGTTACCATGGTTAGGGCGGTGGTCCAATCTTTTATCCAGTAATTCTAAGGCTAAGCCTGCGCTATTGTTTCAGTACCTGTCACAACGCCATTGAAGAACTCCACCCAAACTGAAAACGTAGTTTTGGGTTGCATAAAAAGTTAAAGAACTCCAGAAAAAAATATGTGAACAGTGAAGTGTATAGAGAAACTGAGAACTCTTTTTATACACGTTAGCCAAGAGTGAGGAAGTTGTTAATAGAACTGGGTAGGTACATGGAGAACAGCTTAGCTTGTTTAAAAAGAGGCTGAGCGGGAAGAGCAGAGAGTAGTGGACCAGTCATGGACCTTGTCTGATCCTGCTAATGGAGTGCATGCACTCTGTTTTTATGTTTATTCTTTTATACTTCAGCCAAAATTATATTTTTTTGTTTTAGGTGGAGTTCTACTTTAAAATGTTCTAACTTCACTCTATTCACATTTAAAAAGAACATTAAAACCAAACATTCTAAAAAAAATTGAGGGCTAAACCCCCCCAAAAAAACAAAAACTAAAATCACTGAGCACTTGGCTCAGTGCCAGAAAAGGGGTAGAGCGAAATATCTACCTTGAAATCAACTATATCATGACTATCTATATTCCGAGATTGTGGTAAATACATTATGTTACACACCACTGATCATATAGTATTGGGTCGCCATCTATGTCACTTAGGACATCCTTTATTGCCAACATAGGTTTCGCTATTGCATCTTCTTTGGGAGAGATATGCTTACAAGGAGAAGGAAGCACAGAAGACTTTAATTCTTAGCACACATATGATCGTACGTTTCACATATACCTTTTTAATATTTGGCTATGGTCAGATATATTGATTGATTTTTAATACTCCATACTATTTTAAAACGTTTATATTTTAATATGTAAATAAAAGGATTCCTCTAGGAGATTGTAGGACATTGAATTTGGGGGGGGAAATGTATTAACTTGCGATTCTAGCAAATTGCGGATAATCGCCGACTTTGCCGGGCAAATTTAAAATGGCAAAAGTGTTTAAAGGCAAGTTAACACATTTATCTCCAGGAGTGCCTCTTCATATATTGTGTTGTCAATTTAAATACTCAGTGAACTTTTTCTTATTCCCTTGAAGGAGGGACAATGACAACACAGCTGCTCGATTAAAAACAGGCAAGCAACAAAGCATCACTGGCCATTACAGAGGGCCTGTCAGATCAGGATGAACGCTGGACCACAAGTAAATAATATTCAGTATTATTGTTCTACACATATGCTACAAACACCTCCATCTACTTCGAGTTGGAGGATGGAAAAATGTAGCCTCAGTTAGTAAACTCAACAGCGTATGGCAGAATATTTTCAACTAGGAAAAGGCTTTTAACATCTGTTGGGATAACTGCATATCTAGATGTAGGGCAATATTTTTTCTTTTAACAATTATTTATGCAACGTCTACATATCATGGAGCACTTTATAGAAAATATCAATCATTCACATCAGTCATTCACATCAATATACCATGGAAAGATGAGCAGTGTACCAGGGCTTGTGGGAATTTATAAATATAGTCTATACACAGACTTTTCCATTTATATATTTTGTATGACTCCAGGAAAGCCTGAAGGAATGCTCACTTATTTAAACTTTTCACCAAATAAGGAAAGAATTCAGGTCAACTACTTTAAATAGGTAGTCATTTATCAGACAACACCTGATTACAGAAAAGTGCAAAGCAAATATTTATATTTCACAATCACACTGTTTTAGTAGAAGATCCTCTATTTGCTGCATGTGGCATAAAGTGATGTAAGCTGATTTCCTGTTAACAATTTGATGTACCAAGGTTTGAAATATACCCATTTTACATTCAATGCCTTCATCATGGAGCACATAGTGTTCCTGCAGTTTGTAAGCCAGAAAATACACAACAGGCAGTTGTTTATGAGCTTTTTAAATAAGATTCCATAAGCATATTTTTTTAACACAGAAACTAATGGAAAATTATATTTCTTATAATTTATGGGGTTGCTGGCATCATCCTTAGATGTATAATTAATTCATGATGATCCAGCCCAAGCTACAAGTATCGTGCAGATATGTGTTGATTTGAGTGTCAGATATATATTTATTATGTAATATATGGGACAAAGAAATAGTAAAAAAATATATATATATATATATATATATATTGCACATTTGATGTATTCAATGAGTTATAAAACAAACTTTTATACGTGTAGTGATAATAGAGCCAAGTATTGTTTTTCAGCACACAGAAAAGTGACAAGCTATTGAGTCTGAGGGAGAAACGCTACAGAAATAATAACTGCACCATCAACATATAACCCATTAATAAAATTATGTACAGCATATTTTCATTTTTAAAATTACCCCTTCACAAAATGATTAACTGTAACCTTCTGAAATCTATATACCAACGTTTTGATAACTGTATGCCTTTACGTATTCACAGATTATAGATGGGTCTACTTTAAACTGGCAACTACAGTTCATATATTATACATGAATAGAATGGCAAAATAGAACATGCTTATATATGAAGAGTACAGTTAAATGATGCATGTTGAAAAATAGTAAAACCATGTGCAAAAACAAATAAATATGGTTAATTTAATTGAGTGTTTTAAACATGATGCCCAAATAACAATCTGTAGGAGTCTTGTCTGCAATTGGTGACTATCTTAAGCTTGGGGACATGTCCACCATAACAAACTAAAACATATAGCACCCAGCTCAGGCTAGAAGTCATAAAAACAGATCAGTAAATTGATCTAAAATTAGAACTATGCTACACTAATATACTGTAGTATTAACCAAACTGAAATTCTTGCAGGTTCTTTAAAGAAGTCATAGTTTGTGGTGTTTAACTTAGCCGACATCACAAAAGCTGTCAAAAAAATGTACTGATTTACTTCTCCTCTGTTCTTTAAAACTAGGGGGAGGTGGTGAGGACTGGGATTCTGGCACTGTGTAATGCAACGCTGTTTCCTTACTCATGTCATATGCTAAAACTAGAGATGACTGAAGTTAAACTAGAACGTTGGAAAACTAATTTGTAGCCAAATTTTCCTTTTGTGTCACTTCACACGACAATGCCTTCCACTCTGCACTTGTAAATTTGTATTTTGCTGACTGTAAAGTCTATGAATGGAGCTGGGATGATGGCGGACAATACATTCAGCTGTGAGGTGTGGTTGGGGTAGGACTTGAAACACACATGAAGTTATGTGAGCAAATGCATAATGAGCTGTAGAAGTAACATCTCTTTATGAAAACATTAACACTGATAATAACAAATGCATTGATGTCTTGCATGTTAGCAGTGAACGCACATATGACGGAACCTAATGGAACCAACTAAATCCTTAACAGAAGAGGTGGGGGTAACATACAAATGCATGACAGATGTTACTTTTTGCTAAATACTTAATTTCTCTATATTAAGAAACAGTTGAAGTCTTTACTCACATTGTATATCCAATGTAAAAGGATACCTAATATCATGCTCCAAGGCAGGGTGCTTTACAATGCAGGTTATGTTTCTTCTTCTCGCAAATCTGGTGGGGATCAGCCTGTATTTGCTTACGACTGTCACAGTTTTGTTTACAAACGATGTGGAAGTCATCTCTGCTTTCCCAAGAGACTCTTCCCAGTACACTTCTGCAGCAGGTTTTCCTGTAGCAGCTATACAGAAGGCTGCTATGGTTTCATTTGCACCATCCATTAAGGGGTCAGGTCCTTTTGTTATACTCACAGTAGGTTCAACTAACAAAACAAAAAAAAAACATTACATGCACAACTGAAGTGCTGAGTGTATAGTTTACTAGAACCTACATTTACATGTAGAACTAATGTGGCAAAATAAAACACTTTTCCCGACAAAAACTAAATGGATATAATATATTTTATGCAAAAGCAATCTGTGTTGTCATAATGTCCACATTAGAACTTGATACCAGACTAAAATTAATTTATGTCAAACCTGGCTTCGGATGACTTTAGAAGGGGAAACTGACTGAACTAATGGGAACATCAAAATCACTGAGCCAGTGGAAAATCCCTGCTCTAATCATAGGCATTTCATTTTTCTTGTTATTACATGAAAATAGGCTATTTCAATATACTGTAGCAAACTATGTCATACACAGGCGACGGTAAAATGCTTTAAAAATAGATTAAATGTTTGCTCAACAAGCTCAAGTTCACCCGCATGCAGATTTAATGTTGTTCTTCACAGGAAGGGAAAGAGGAAGCTATTTAGAAAATTCCTTCCTGTTCCATAGCAATCGGATTTCCCTTGGAACAATATTCTGTGTTTAACACTAAACTTTAACACTGTATGATTTTGTGCCATCCCTAGGTATACAGTGTTAAGCATGACACTACCTTTTTCTTAAATCATTTATTAAACCTGCCAAACCATACTTTCTGCTTATTACAATGAAAACAGGAGTGGTATTTTCTGTAAAGTACATTATAAAACATGGAGCACTCAAACTGATGAGGCTCACACCTGACAGCATTGAATATATTATTTTGTGGAAGGGTAGTAGCTGGTTACAAGACACTTCCACTATATGGAAAAACAACACAATAAACCTCAGGCCTATCTGTGCTTATTATCTGATAATTTTTTTCAAAGATATTGTGTTATGTTTTTCCCAAATGTTGATATATACCTTACAATACTATATAAATAGCTGCTGCTGATGAATGTTTTGATGTAAACTGTCTATATGGATGGCAGCATATGATTCCTCAATTCAGTCCAGTAAAAGAAACAAATGTTATTAAATTTTGGCTTACTGGTTCGGCAAGTTCCACTTAATTCTGCCAATCACTTGCTGTAGCTCAGGTCCAATAACCTGTATGCTGTAAGGGAGTACATGATATAGTACATGGGAAACAGAGCAGAGGACAATGATGAGTGACACTTCTGTCTACCCTCAGTGTGGTGCAGCTGTACCAGGTGTATTCCCATGAACATTGGCTATAACTGTAGTGTCTTGTACGCAAACGTTGCGGTTCTGCCATACAATACAGGGGAGAGAGAGAGAGAGAGATGGACTTTCTACTATTAAATTCTTACCGAGCACAGTCACAGTAGTTGATGATTGTACATTTCCAAGTGGGAATGTAACAGCTTTGCATATGTATTCCCCAGCATCAGGAAAGTCCACATTATTTATAACAATGGTTGCATCGTGGAATGATGTATTTTTGAACGTGGTTCTATTCTGATACAATCCTCGAAAGGATGTTCCATAGAATGGGTGATAAACCGCTATGGACTGAGCAGTTTTGCCAATGACCTTCTCCCATGATATTTGTATTATTGTTTGATTGACCTCAATTAAACACTTCAGAGTGATGTTCTTTCCCCACACTGCAGTCCCATGTGGATCCACATGTATCGGACCAGCAAATGAACCTGAGGAAAAACAAAAGACAAAAAAGGTCTTGAAATGCTTTATTAAATAAATTAAAATGATCTACAAAAAAAGGTTACATAAAAGGCTTTTGAAACCTCATGTGCAATTATATAATGTTGTATGCAAAATATACATCAATGATCTCAAGATTACTATAAAAATAGTTATCTGAAAAAAATATTTTTTAGGATGCAGTGACAAACTGGAACATAGATCTATTTTACATATCAAAATCACTTATTGATTTTATGGTTTGATTATAAAAGTTGTTATAAGTACTTTTACATAAGTTATAATTCTTCAGAACTATACAGTAACTGAGATTGTGAGGCACGATCAAACAGTTCTGCATTTAAATATCTCTTGATTATTCTTTCAATTCTGAACACCTCGTCATGGAAGAATAAACAGTTGAAAAACACTGTTTGTATATAGAATTACATTTTGCATATACTCCAAATGTGTGTGTGTGTGTGTGTGTGTGTGTGTGTGTGTGTGTGTGTGTGTGTGTGTGTGTGTGTATACATACATATATACACATACAATTATTTTATTAATATTATAATTTTTCTACTGTCACAAAGCAGTACTCTCCACAGCTTGTGGCATATAAAGCCAACATGCTGACAACACCACTGTGAGTAACTGGAGGATATGTTCCTGAGGGTTCAGTACATCTACTGACGTGATCACTGTTAGCCCCTTTGCACAAGAAGATGAAGAAATCTTACACTATGCAGCAGACCATTACATATACATTGTCACATTTTGAATATCTAAAGGGAAGGATAGAATGGAAACATAGGTCAACTGAATGTGCCACTTCATTAGGGATGTGTTCAAATGTAAAATGTTGGTATAAAAATGGTCCCAAAACAAAATAAATATATCTGCAGAGAACAGTTTTTGAGTCTCTTTGAACCAAAGAAGCTAATTTTCGTGTAGACCTGCAACATGAAGTGTGTAAAAATGTTGCCAAAGGGTGCAATAATCTTTGCTTAGTCTGTAGAAATTAAGGGCACCAAAATAAAAACCATTGTGAAGGGTGGGGTTACTAATAAACAATTAGACTATTTATACCATATTCATTCTATAATACAACATAATCTTCATTCCATTAATATGAAATGGAGAGTAATGTACTCTTACTTTGGAAAATGTTGCAGTGGGGACATTTGTTTCCAATCTTCCAATACAACTTAACAATATTATTTCTCACTAATAATAACCAAAGAAATATCAATGTCCTAAACTCACCACAGATAAAGTGTGTGTGATTTCTACATTTTATCTTTTGTAGTTAACACATATTTTCTTATTTTAAAATACACTTTTTTGTCAATTGCACTTTTGTACCATCATCAATGTTCCTGCCTAGCCAATGGATTGTATTTTTTTTTTTCATTCTTGTTTTAAAAAGAAAGGACATGGCAGATTATAATTTATATAATTGTCTGAAAGAAATGGCAAAACGCCTTGGCATTTCATACTGTGACAGTCTAATTTAAGTAAATTGAAGTAGCTCAATTTTGAGGCAATAATAGGAATGATCTGCCAAGGAACAACTTTTGCGGAAATGTTCTGGCTCTATTAACAGGCTTTGTCAGGACCCCCAATAGGGAGCAGCTTTAACTCTCCGATTTGATCAATGTGCCAAAAACCTTCTGGCATCTTTAAAATAAACACAACACGACAACTCAGGTGCAAGAGCTTTTCAAATAAATTAAAGAAAAACTTTCCCAAACACATTAAAAGGTATACTAAACAAAGAATTCACATTTAAACCAAGACAAACATTACATTTATAATGAATGAAATTGACCACGTGGTTCATAATGTCCTTAACATGGATTGACCTCAGGGCATTTAGGATATAATTATAGTGCACAGAGCTTTTAAAACACAATGCTCTCTTCTCCAATTAGCACTAATTGATTTTTTTTAAAGAGATGAATAAATAAAAGCAAGCAATAGTGTCTGCAGGATTCAGAGTATTTTTCTTAATTAACCTTTGATTGTAGGAAATGGTTTGTGTTTCATTTGATGTCCCTTAATGAGTGATAGTTCATAAAGTTTTATTGAACAAACAAAAATTGCAAATCAATACCAGATACACAATGCTAAATATAAAAAGTAATATGCCGTTATGGTGAAGCGAGGACCTCCTCATGATAAACCATACAAAGCAGACACATCATAGAATAAACTCCATTCATAACTATTAAAATAAAATGGCATAAGTGCCTAAACAATCAGAACTGAAAGACGCCATTAGCACTACATTTGATACTCACAAATATCCAATTTTGCACTTTACTATTTTTAATGTACAAAGAATTTATGAAGCTGTTGAACTATAATGCTCTGTGCGGAGTTAATGTTATTCTGCTAGGCTGTGTAACAATCGCAGTATAGTTTGGTATGCTAGGTGTGGCAGTTTAATATGGATGCTCCTAGTAGAAAATGATTATAGATATTTGATATTTTTAGATAATACACATTAATTGCTATATGACCTACCATCAAATTATATTTGTATACGGGTCAAAAAAGGACATGAAAACATGCCAGTTATACATTAAACCTGCCACCATTTACTCCTAAATACTTAATCTAATAAACTACTGACCTTGCACTACTGTCCCGGCAGCTGCGGCTCTTCATTCACCCTACTTTACCAAAAATGGGCACAAACTGTCTGTCCTACGTTCTGTACATCACCACAGCCTGTTGTGAAGCCCTGCTCTTTCCAAACTCTCTTATTCTCAGGTCATGGTCATAACAGTACCTCACTCTGTGGAGATGGCATATTCAGTAAGATAATGAGACAAAAGGATATAACTGCCATCAGGCCCCCTGTATGTGTTATAGTACTGCCATGTCTGCCACCAGATGGTAGGGAAGAAAGTTTGTTAATCAGTTAGATAGTGTAGATTTAAGACATAAGTGAATGATCATGGTGGTGAGCAATAAATGATTCTCACTTATTTTCAGTTGTGCTCCTGGAAAATATAGAAGCAGTTTCCTTCCCTATTTGCCATCCAGAAAGATGTCAGAAGGTCATCTAACTAGAATACTGGGGTTATCAACATGAAAATTCAGTTGGCAACTTAAGTGAACATTTGTTTCTTAAGAAAAATAATTATTTTTGCACTATGTGCTTAAGTGCTTGTAGGTTAACTAAAATGGGTAATCTGCACAAAGCTTTAAATGAACTAACATGCTTACATTTATACAGAGAAGGATAATAGGTATATTGGTGCAATGGCTGCTCTACAGTGTATCCTTGCAGTGCTAGAAATGTATCTCCTGAAAAGGTTGAAGAAACTGAACATTCAGTTTTTAATGAAAGTGAGTAGGAGAGGTGTATCCTGAAAAAAGCTTCAGAAGAAAATACAGTTGGAAAGTTATTTGTGAAGAAAAAAAGAAAAAAAAAAAAGCCCAACACCCTATACCATACTTGCCAACTCTCTGATGTACGGAAAAGTCCAGAAATAGTGGGTGGTCTCCCGTGCTCCAAAGAGAGCTTGGCAATATCCCTGAAGGCAGGCTGGACAGAGAAGCAGTGAGCAGAACATACACAACCCCCCTCTGGCACTATAGGTTCCACCTGGAGGTATTGGACACTCCCTTGGGTGGACCTAGATACACAACCTTTGTGGCGGAGCCAGAAACGCCCTCTACAATAGTAACTAGGATTACTTGCACAATCTCCTTTTATTAAATTATTTTTCAAAAATAGGCAAGTATGCCCTATACATGGCACACTAACAATGTTAATATATTTATCTTGTTATGAGAGTTACTGTCTCTAAAAAAATACCATGCTTCAAATCTACATAAAATGTCAGAAACCAACTGGATCAAACTATTTTTTAGATCAAGTAAGTATTATAAAGCAGAGTTGCAGGTGCAGGAGAGTCTGCTGTCCATAGATATGGCATGCCTCAACATCATACACCCAAGCACACTGCCCAAAAAACCACCCACACAAACCAATCACAAGAGGCTTTCTTTGTGAAAGCATAGTATCCAGTCTCTGGCTTAGAGAACTAGTCTGACCACATCACAGAACAAGAACCAGGTACAGTGTGCCTGGTTTGCTCTCTGCAGATAATTAGCTGCCAGAAGTGCCAAATGAGAAAAAAAAATCAATGGTTAATATTTGCCACAAATTGAAGTGTGATCCATTTAAGCAAGCTGCTGAACGTTCATACTGTCTCAAGGTAACGCAACCCTTGATGGCCAGGGTAGCCATTATATATCCAACATAACACCTATATATGAACATAGGTAGAACATAGGTCTTGCTAATAACGTCACAGCCAACAAATGACTAGTGTAGCTTAACCTGTAAAGAGCATCATAGCAAATATTTAAGAGACTACCAGATGCTTAATGTAAGCCAACTAGACATAAAAGTAGTTGACTTTCACATAACTCAGAACCAGGGGTACATCCCTGTCAGGATATAAACAGTTACCAATAAAACATGTTGTTTTTCCACTGAGCATTTTTGTAAACTTGTGCAGGGTTGTCAGCTCTGCATCTCCCCTCTCCTTGATAACCACCCCTACTACAGTTGAAAAGGCTAAGTTAGGACACATGGTTTGCATGTTTTATCACATTTGGATACCAGTGCAGGTACTTTGGAAGCCTTTCATGTAGAAACAAATATAATCATGCAACCATGCCTCAGTTGTCCCCTAAATATTGCAGTCCTAGTCAATATAAAGTGTTTACTCAAATATAAGAAGCAAGATGGCAATATCCACACAATTTAAATAATAAACAGGACAAACTAAATCATCTTTACAAATGTTCTGTTTGGCATCATGGAAGAGTTTTGAACCAGACGGTCCAAGATATCTCACCTGATGTTCGGTGTGTGCTTTAAGCTCACTCTTGGTTTTAGAAGAGTAGGTTTTCCCCACCTCATTCTAATACATCAATGGATATATTTTTTGGAGGTAAAACACAAGATTGAGGAGTTACGACAATGCCCTATAAATCATATAATATTCTCCTAGTTCCCAGACATTATTGTGACAACCAATTGTCCACAGTTTATTTTTTATTAGGGTATTTTTCTTTGAATGGCTTAACTGAAAATAGCATGGCAAACAGATTGATTTGATGGTTTGTCTGAAAGTCAAGCATAGGTCACTGTATATAATTCTGGGCGAGAGCTAGTGGACTGAATTTTGTTTTTTATAGAGCATTACTAGTGCCGCTTTGCTATCCATTCCAATACTCCACAGCCTTTGTAATCAGGTGATATTCAGCACAACCGAAGTGATGTATTGCTTGGCTACATTTCTTAGATTGGTGTTAGATTAAGGTATACATACATACACACATTATATATTAGATATAGATGTTGGTTATGCAACAAAGTTCACTGATGACTGGAAAACAATAAGGCACCAATGTTTCTCTAACTTTTCCGTTCTTAAACTTGACAGCAGAACATTGTCAGTGTGCAGCTTTGAAGCCAGACAGTGGTTGGCCACTTATATGACTTTTGCTGTTGTTGAAGTGTGGTTGGATAAAGGTTTTCCTACTTGGCTGATCATCCTGGGTATTCAATGATCATATACAACATTACTCTAATGTTTACACTAAATCTTCTTATAACATAATAAAACATGACAGAATAAATAATGGTGATACAAGCCCAAACTGCAAACAGAATAGAAATACTTTTGCATTATGTAGTGTACATATCATTTCGGCTTTAAGCCCATAACTGATTTCCCATGCTCCACAGGTTTATTTAAAATTCCATGCTACTTTTACCATTATAGTTTTGCTGTGCATTTCAAACAGTTAATTATGCATGCTTTACTGATTTATCCCTCTAAAAATTCTATCAATAGTACCTACTCCTATAGAATACATCTTTGCCCTTGAAAACTTTCTACTGAGGAATCTGCAAAGATACAGTTAGTGTACAACTAGAAATGGCAAACATGGCAGTTTTACCACGTGGAATATATTAGGAACATATTGCGTCACATCCATGCTCCCATTACACGCGTCTGGAGCCCCTAGACAGACAGAGTTCCATGGGTCTCCCCCACCTTTAGCGTTTTAACTTTTCTGACCTCCCGATAGTCAGTACTCATTTCAAAACGCTCACCTGCACCAATACGCTTAATAGTGAACAGTGACTTCCCCCTCTTCCCTCTATCTCTTTTCTCCTTCTCCCCTCACTTTCCCCCTTTGATGTATTGCCTACGCAAAACATTGTTTGTAGTATTTGGAACCTTGCACTTGTTGGTTTTCTCTTCTATGTACATCGCTCTTCCATTTCACAACTTTACCATATATACATGGCTCTTTTTGTCTTGCTCTTCCTTTTGTAAAACTCATTAAAAATGTTTATTTAAAAAAAAAAAAAAAAAAAAGAAATGGCTACCATTACAAGAAACATAGTAGACCATGATGTTATTGCTGTGAGGTATACTATTGTTTTGAATGGTATGAAGTACAGAGCTGATAATAATCGATTGAACACTCATGCCAAGATATGTCCACAAGATGGCAATATACCTCTATTTTTAATGGCCCTGAGAAGGAGGTTACTGTTTCAAACATTGCTGTAAGCAAATGCACAGTAGACATTCAGCACTTAATATGAACATAAAGAAACATGGAGACAGATCACTATGTAAGCAGCATAGCAGGAATAGCCAGGGAAATGGATCAAACCTTTCCTGTCATCTAAGTAAGATGGATTTGTGATATTTCTACAGTTGAAGTTACAAGGACCCCCAAACCAGTTTGAATAGCTTACAACATGATTTACTTGTTTCAGACAGGTATTTTCTAACACCATGACACAGAGGATCAACATCTAACAACAACTTGAAATGTATTTCCCACAACATTGAAGTCTGTCAGAGTTAAATAGATAAAATTGAGTCCATCATAAACAATTTTCTGATTTTTTACTTTAAAAATAAATAAAAATCTAGAGCATAATCAAGCATCTATATACTTCACGTCATAGGAATATTTAGTTTCTAAATGGCAGCATGAGACTCATTTTACACAAACATGTAGCAGCTATATTTGTCCTGGCAAATGGCATTGCACAACAAAGAGGTCGTCTGACAGAAAACACAATTAGATATTCATTATCAATATTTCTGTCAACTAATGTTTACATGTTATTTTCCAACCATCTAAGCTTAAAAGACAAATAGAGGTGTCAAAACGGATTCAGAACGCAAGTAAAAAAATAACATGCTGCCACTGCTACTCTCCCGATACAGGTATGAGGTCATTGGAACAAATAGGTTCTATACACTTTGCATGTTTTGACTAGCATTAATGCTAATAAAAGCATGATTTGTGATGCCAGTGTGTAAGGGCTTTAAAGTAGAGACAGAATAAGACAATAAAATACAAGAAAGCTGCATCGTAACTTGTTTTACATTTAAATCTGTGACGGTCACTCTTTTTGCTAACAAGAATCTCAATTGCTGCATCGAAGAGCTATAATAAACATCACTTGCACTCCTTAAATTTACTACAAAATGAAGTGCAGATTATCTTATCTAGCAGGCAACTCAGGCAGGTGCCTAAAGCCTCAAAACATTCTTTAATGGAAAAGGCTGCAAACTACAGCAAAAATCACTTTGTGATTCAAATGGGACCAGATCACTTTTACCAACACTAGACAGTAAAGTCAGTAACATATGTCAGCTAAAATGACTGTTCTCAGTAGTTGGCATGCAGTACAGCACAGTAGCACACCTATCGTAAGGAGATAACAATTTCACCTCTTGTGTATTTACTCTTAAAGATACAATCTTTAACATTTATGCAGCAACACTTTAGCTAGAAATAAAAAAAAAATCTACAAAAGAGACAGCATTAGTAGGTGGGTTGCTAAGAGATGGCGGTGACCTTGAATGTCAAGTTTTAAGCAATAAAATAAGCTGTACACTTTTTAATGAAAGGCACCACTTTACTTTTCTACATCAAGGTCAAAGAAATCGTTGGGAAAAAGGATTCCGATATGCTAACAATTTAGAGGCATTGTTTCCTTTATTACAGTGTCCTTTCAAAGCTACCATTCAGACTCCTAACTGAACAACAACCTTACGCTTATTCAATGTAGCAAGATATTAAGCAAATATAACTCGTGCCCTTGTATTGTGAAAACAAATAAATTAAATGACTGGGTGTTGAAATTTTAAATAATAATAAATGAAAAATGAAAGTCATGGCCACAAAAGTGCCCTGCTGTGCTGATCATGTCGCTTGGTAAGTCACGATACCCGGTAATGGAGCTGACGGAAAGGAATTTTAATGCATAAGCATTTGAGACTGCAGGACATGATTCTCTGATGAGATGAAGATACCTCTGCAGTCTTTAATGCTGATACAGCTGCTTACACATGACCTTGATCATTTCAGACTCCATATGTAAATGGATAGAAGATAAAAGGTCGGCTACTGTTAATCATGTAAGGGCACAATAAGATGCAGGTCCTCATTTGGTTTGTTGAAAAACCTTTTGTCGAATTGTTTTAAACACACATTTGAAATATGGGACTAGTTTTTGAAAATGAGTTACTGCATTTAATTTTCCAACATGAGTCGCAATTTACCATTTAAAGCACATATTTGCTTCCTTATTGTCTTTTAAATGCTCAAGGGCTGAATTTACAGAATATATAAAATAAATAATAAATTCTTGTTATATGACAAAACAAACTGACTGGCTAAAATTAACAGAACAGCAGGAGTCTGGTGCCCTCATGCCCACCACCCAGTATAAATCATCAACATTTATTTATATAGCACCAACAAATTCCATAGCACACTAATACACACCTGTACTGCTTCTATATGGACAGTGAAAGTACTACTGTGGGTTTCATTACAGCCTTACAGTGGTTTCCCACATTTGGGGAATATAGCGGTTTTCCAGCACTACAGTCATGGACAAAAGTTTTGAGAATGACATAAATATTATTTTTCACAAAGTCTGCTGCCTCGGTTTTTATGAAGGAAATTTGCATATACTCCAGAATATCATGAAGAGTGATCAGATGACTTGCAATTCATTTCAAAGTCCCTCTTTGCCATGACAATGAACTTTATCCCAAAAACTACATTTCCACTGTATTTCAGCCACAAAAGGTCCAGCTAATAATATAAGGTCAGTGATTCTCTCGTTAACACAGATGAGAGTGTTGACGAGGACAAGGCTGGAGATAACTCTGTCATGCTGATTGAGTTAGAATAACAGACTGGAAGCTTTAAAAGGAGGGTGGTGCTTGAGATCATTGTTCTCCCTCTGTTAACCTTGGTTATCTGCAAGGAAACAAGTGTAATCATCAATGCTTTGCACAAAAAGGTTTCACAGGCAAGGATATTGCTGCTAGTAAGATTGCACCTAAATCGGATCATCAAGAATTTCAAGGTGGGAGGTTGAATAGTTGTAAGGAAGGCTTCAGTGCGCCCAAGAACGTCCAGCAAGCGCCAGGACAGTCTCCTAAAGTTAATTCAGCTGCGGGATCGGGGCACCACCACTGCAGACCTTGCTCAGGAATGGCAACAAGCAGGTGTGAGTACATCTGCACGCACAGTGAGGCGAAGACTTTTGGAGGATGGCCTATGGGCAGCACGGTGGCTAAGTGTTTAGCACTTCTGCCTCACAGCACTGGGGTCATGAGTTCGATTCCCGACCATGACCTTATCTGTGTGGAGTTTGTATGTTCTCCCTGTGTTTCCTCCGGGTGCTCCGGTTTCCTCCCACACTCCAAAAACATACTGGTAGGTTAACTGGCTGCTATCAAAATTGACCCTAGTCTCTCTCTCTCTCGGTCTCTGTGTATGTTAGGGAATTTAGACTGTAAGCTCCAATGGGGCAGAAACTGATGTGAATGAGTTCTCTGTACAGCGCTGCGAAATCAGTGGCGCTATATAAATAAATAATGATGATGATGATGATGGTGTCAAGAATGCCAGTAAAGAAGCCACTTCTCTCCAGGAAAAACATCAGGGACAGACTGATATTCTGTAAAAGGTACAGGGATTGAACTGCTCAGGACTGGGGTAAAGTAATTTTGAATGAATCCCCTTTCAGATTGTTTGGGGGTATCTGGAAAAACACTTGTCCGGAGAAGGCAAGGTGAGCGCTACCATCAGTCCTGTGTCATGCCAACAGTAAAGCATCCTGAGACCATTCATGTGTAGGGTTGCTTCTCAGCCAAGGGAATGGGCTCCCTCACAATTTTGCCTAAGAACACAGCCACGAATAAAGATTGGTGCCAAAACATCCTCCAAGAGCAACTTCTCCCAACCATCCAAGAACAGTTTGGTGAAGAACAATGCCTTTTATAGCATGATGAAGCACCTTGCCATAAGGCAACAGTGATAACTAAGTAGCTTGAGGAACAAAATATAAAAATTTTGGGTCCATGGCCAGGAAAGTCCACAGATCTTAATCCCATTGAGAACTTGTGGTCAGTCCTCAAAAGGAGGGTGGACAAACAAAAATCCAAGCTCCAAGCAATGATTAGGTAAGAATGGGCGGCCATTAGGCAGTATGTGGCCCACAATTTGTTTGACAGCATGCCAGGGCGTGTTGCAGAGGTCTTCAAAAAGAAGGGTCAACACTGCAAATATTGACTCTGCATAAACTTTGTGTAATTGTCAATAAAAGCCTTTAACACTTATAAAACGTTTGTAATTTTACTATACCATAGCAACATCTGACAAAAAGATCTAAAAACACTGAAGCAGCAAACTTTGTGAAAACCAATACTTGTGTCATTCTCAAAACTTTTGCCCATGACTGTAGATCTCATCACTGAAGCAACACTTTGGAAATCTAATATTGAGCCACTAACAAGCACTGAATATTTAGATGACTAGGATGTTTGCTTTTATATTAAGGTAGAAGTAGTAGCTTTCGATTCACTGAGGAAGAGACCATATAAGTAATGACATTAATAATTGTATTTTCTAGAGCTATGAAAAAAGTTTGTTACCAAATATAGCAGTACAGGACCTAGAGCGTGTATAAACAATAATTATTATGTTTCAACAATATCTGAAAATAAACAGTATGCATGTACAATTATAATGTAAGGATTTTGAGTCAATATTTATTGAATAACAGTTTCACATGAAAAGAAAATCTCTCTCCCTTCAGGCAGAAAATGGCCTTAAATAATTGTAATAAAAGGCAGTGGTAAACAGTTTGCAAAAAGGGCCCTATGAGAGCTGAGCACACGAGGGAACTGTATATGATCCCTTACACATGGCAGGAAAAATTAGCCTAGTATGTATCAACATGAAGGAAATCCATTTCATAGTAAAAAATAAATAAATGTAAAACTAAACATAAAAACACAGATCCATAAAGTTCAACCTTTAATAAATTCAGAATGTATTGCTCTATGGCATTCTGCATAATGGTTTGAGAACAAACCACTGAATTCAGGATCAGTCATGAGGAGCTACTCATGAACGATCAATACTAACATCAATACTTCCCATCCTCAACCGGAAATGGGCCAAAGCGTGAAACCACAGAGTGTATTTCTTCATATAGTATGGACAGTATCCTATTCTATAGTACACTGCTGTGGCTTAAACCTTTCATAGTAAGTGGAATGGATATTTGCCGGTTGTGGCACAATTGGAAAAATATATTTAACATATTTTATGTTCATATTAAACTATTTTGTTTTAAATTATTCCATTAGGAATGAGCGAAGGCAGTGCATTGCTATTTTTAGGTTGCCAAAAACCTATTCTCAAACAGGAATAAAGTAGCCCCTACTTTGCTTGGGTGAAAAGAACCCAAAAAATATGTCCACCTAAACCAATTAAATGTGCTGCTATGAGCAAAATCTACCTATTCTGTAAAGGCATTTTGCTTGATGCAGAGTGTGAGGGCCCTGCAGGATTCCATCCTTAGACCTAGAACTGCAGTGTCAGGTGTATATTATATGCACTCTAATTCAATTACAACAATTTACTGTATACATCAAAATTCCTCTGTAACAGCAATGCACCAACTGATGCAGTCATCCAAAGGTCTATGTTTGACAGACAATTTAGTGCCGTTTTGCTTACAAGAGAGTCATTTGCAGACAATTCTGATTTATTCTTAGACCTTTCTTCAGTAGATGCTATAAAAGTAGTGCAGGTTACCACAATTTACATTAGAGCATTAAATTAGCTTGTTCTAATGTATTTATAACAGACTGTTCAAGTTATCAGTCGAAATAAAAAAAGATGCACAGATGGCAAAAGGGTAATCAATACAGGAAACCAATTTACTAAAATCTACCATTCATTGATTATTTCCCACAAGCTGTTTTAAAGTAATATAACAGTAAAGTAGCTGCTGGATTCTGCAGTTCACCATTAACATGTAACAAAGTTAATGATGTTTTTTTTTAGCTCTCTGAGAAGATGGTTGATTTAATTTCTAGAAAGCTGCATATATTCCTAACACACCCACTAGAAGTTAATTATCATTTCCATAAGTGGAGGAATTAAATGTTCATTTAGTACATCATTAGAGGTTAGAACTTCTGTTGTAGTTACACTAGAAAAAGGGTCTTCATTCATGCACTAACTAGAAAACCATCTCTAAGAGTAGAAAAGTATTTGCTAAGTTCTAGCGTCTATACGGAGTCCATTATTCCAGAATTAGTTCATGCTGATCAAGCAGCATTCATTAAAAGGAGTTCACATAACACTTGCAGATTCTGCAATGTAATGCACAACACTAAAAATATTTCAACCCTGAAGTTATGAATAGCTCTTCAGGCAAAATACGGAATCAAAATTATATTTCTTAAATTGGGGATGCTTATATTAAATGGCTTAAACTAGCTGGAAAGATGGGTCAAGAAAATATGGATCCCATTAAAGATTAAAGACCAAATTCCCAAGAAACCAATACAAACATGGGATAAAGCAGTCTTTAAAGACCATGTTAAAAATTACTATTTTATATTCAAATTTAGAAATGCTGCATACGACTTTTAAGAATTGGGAAACAGTAACTCCAGAGCAAAGTAAAATATTAATGTAAAGTTACCTATATTATATGGAGTTATTCTAAAAACAGATTGGTTTAATATTCACAAGCTGTGGCATTAAATTGGAGGGATAACATGAAGGAAAAACAATTTCACTGAGTAGACTTTGGGGCTCTGGCAAAAATGTTTAACTAGATGGTAGTGCATTTTTAAGCATTTTTTTTTTTTTAATCCAACACCACTTTTGTTCATTTGACTCTAGGGGGTATATTTACTAAATTGTGGGTTTGAAAAAGTGGAGATGTTGCCTACAGCAACAGATTCCATTTACCATTTATTGATTAGTTGCTATAGGCAACATTTCCACTTTTTCAAACCCACAGTTTAGTAAATTCACCCCTAGATCTTTTAAAGATTATATTATATATAATATTAAAGCAGTAGCTCATCCAGGCCAGACTGTTTTAGTATTTAAGACTGCATAGACAAATCTGATAGTAAATTTACATTCTAGATATGGATTTACGCTTTTGTTTAAATGTTTCATAATAATTGTTTGTATTTCCTATTTTGCCGCAGAAGATGCTAATTTGACAAGCAGAACAGTTGATGCAATAAGCATTAGAAAGAAAATTTTTGCAGTCAATGGCTTAAATAAGGGTAATAATTGTATATACACACCGATCAGCCACAACATTTACACAACCTGCATAATATTGTGTAGGTCCCACTTCTTGCCCCAACATTTCTGACTCATCAAGGCATGGATTCCACAAGACCTCTGAAGGTGTTCTGTGGTATATGGCACCAAGACTTTTGCAGCAGATGCTTTAAGTAATGTAAGTTGGGTCCTCCACTCTGACCGGCAAGCTGCGATGCTGTGTCTTGACACCTTTCTATCATAGCCAGCATTAATTTTTCAGCAATTTGTGCTCTTCTGCGGGATTGGAGCAGACGGACTAGCCTTCGCTCCCCACATCAACAATTCTTGGGCGCCCATGTCCCTGTCGCCAGTTCACCAGTTGTCCTTCCTTTGACCCAAACATGCAAGCATGGTCAGGGTCATAAAAAAAATATTCTGGGCTACTCTGCCTATAAATATGGCTAGCATAAGTTGAAGTGTAGACTTCATTTAATGTTGAGGCATGTTTGGCAGGAGGTTCAGTAACAAAGACAACTCAGCTTGCTAATATTTCATGAGCAACTCTGTCATGATGGAATGCCGAAGGAAATGCCACTGGCAATGCAGGTTTGTTAGTACAGTGGTGCAAAGAGCACAGGTAATGGACTAGAAAGCAGTGTAGGAAGGTCAAATGGGCTGTTCGTCTTCACCACACACTTTGTAACAGACAATTGCACGCATGGTGCCAACAAGAAATAATTCTAAATCCCTAATTCCTTGTTTCTAACAGTGATGGGTTCTAGCGGTTTCCAATTATTGTATGGCTCATTTTCTTGGAATGGCTTGGGTACAGTCATTTTTCTTAGAGGGCAAGGTTAATGCTAATCATTACTTAATGGTACCAAGTGATCATATTCACCCCATCTTACAGCATTTCTTTCCTAACATAAGGAGTGTCTCACAGGATTGAAATGCTCCCATTTACAAAACATGTGTAGTCACCCAATGGTTTTATGAGTCTTACACTTGTAACGTGTTATCCAAATGGCACAGCCTTCTCAGTCACCAAACCTTAACCCAATGGAGCATTTACGGGATATTCTGGGATGAAGTCTGAGACAATATTTTCTACCAACTTCAATCAAGTGTTCAGTAAGTGAGTTCATTACGGAGAGTTGTGCTGCAAGCTTTCTGCACACGCCCACACATTGATGTGTTCAATTGTTCAATGCCACGATATATGCAGAATATACTGGTTGGTCCAATGCTCTATTAAAAGACTTTAGATTTACATTTCAATTTTTTTGTTCACTACCTGTACTTACACTAAAATTATACTGTGTGTAAATATAAATATATATATATATATATATATATATATATATATATATATATATATATATATTATATTATATATATATTTTTTTTTAAAAAAAACAAGCTGTAACTTAAATTAGCCTTTAAGATGAAGGCACAAGCTGTTATACCACATGCAATACTTGATTTCTGCTGATTGATGAGAACTACAAAAAACAAAGACAAGATGAGAATAGAAACACAACATTGCAGTAAACATAAGGACGCCTTTATGGTGTGCACCCACTCTTTTCTGACCTCACTTTCTGACAACATTTTAACCAGTTCTAAAACTTTTAGACATGACACAAAGTACGTAATTGTTATTCTTATATATTTTTAGTTTCATATACAGAATGTTTCACATGGACTACTTATTTGCAAGCAAGTTTATTTCTTTACACTTAGGAGAACAGATATCAAACAGGATGTGTTTAAATGTAATTATTTTTAACGTGGTTGTCCCCTGACAAAATCCTATGCTGCATAGCCCCATCATGCAGTACTTCTGTGTCCCCCTCTCTGCAACCTAACGTATCCTGCAGCACTGACAGCATGGTTCAATTAGATGCCTAAAATGCTAGCTCTGGTACAGCATATTGGAGCTGAGGCCATGAGCATGAGCATGAGCCAGGCCAAATCAATTAGCAGCTGCAAGCAATGCCTAGTGAATGTTTCTGTCTACTGCACCTGACAATTCTCTCTTTTTCTGCAGTGGTCCAGGAGGCAAATACATTGGGTAGGTGGCTCTATAGTGAAGGACTATATGGGAGAGGGTGTGGATAAATAGAAGTATTTTTTGAGAAGTGGACAACCACCTTATGTTTACAAAACATGATCGTCCATCCTCATAATATTACATTAGCTTTCAATGAAAATCATTTGTAATTAGGGGGAACGGATATGGGTAAAAACGGTGGTAATCGTTTTTACGATTACCACCATTCCGACACCTGTCATGCCTCCAAAAAACCCAGAAAGAATACAAAATCGACTAGGAAATAATTAGACTTACCTTGAAGACGACGCTGGAGATCCCCGAAGACAGCAGCATAATGACAGGAAGGCTTTCCGATTGGAGAGCTGACTGTCTCTGCTGCCTGACGTCATTGCGACGTGTGTCAATCAAAATTTAAAGCGGCAATTTTGATTGACACACGTCGTCTTACAGGTAAGTCTAATTATTTTCAAGTCGATTTTCTATTCTTTCGGGGTTTTTTTTGGAGCCATGACAGGTGTCAGAATTGCCACCATCGTTTTATCGTACCCCATCCGGTAAAAAGTGGAGAGAAAATCCATTACTTCAAACAAAAGGGAACAATTTAGATCAATTAGCAACCTTAATTAGAACCTGTGTTAAAGTAAAACAGCTGCACTGAGCAACCTTATTTCAGCAATTTTGCTAAATAAAAAGGTTTCAGATAATCGCATTGCAATTAAATAAGTTAAAATTAGCTTTCTCCTAGCCCTTTGGTTCTTCACACAGAGAAGTTCCCAGATATGCCACTCTAGGATGGTCACCGGCTCTTAAGTTTTGAAAAGAAATCCTTTTCTATAACTTCAGAATATGCCTCCCTTCTTCAGGATCCCATAAGAGCAGAACTGGAACCACATCATATTATTTAAGGAACGTAATCTTTTTGCCTTCTGAATTAAGATACACTTTTTCTTGTAATGTACATGGTATATATTATATCTTGCATCTCTTCTTGTTACCGCCCCCCTTTCCCTTCCTTCTTTTTATTATAGATATTATATAGTATTGTTTAATGTAATCTAAAAAAAAAAAAAGAATTGGGAGTTATAACTGAAGCTAGATGCAAAAATGATCAACAGGTTGCTAGGATCACAGCCACTGATAAGCCTTTAGAACCCAGCTAATCTTCACCTATAGCAGCCGCCTTTCCCATAGAACTTTACTTGTTTGCCGGTACTCGAATGCCCCCAGGACTTATCTCTATAGTAGAAGAGGGTTATCAAGATAACCGCGGTGTAGGATAAGATAACTGAGACTGGAGGTGGAGGCCGGGGCCAGACCTGGGTGACAGAACCGTGGCCAGAAGAAGGGTCAGAATACAAGTCGAAAGTCAGGGCTAGCAGCAATCAAGCAGGTCCAAAATTCAGGCAAAAGGTCAGTCACAGGCACAGAAGCAATATCCAAAATCCAGGCAAAAGGTCAGGGCAACAGGCAACCAGGCAAGGTCCAAGGTCCAAGATTTCAGGCAAGGTCACAACGAAGAGTCAATCAGGATAGTCAGGAAACAAACAGGTCAGCAACACACAGGCAGCAGAAGCTATAACTAGCAGGGAGGCTAAGCCCTCCCTGCCTTAAATACATGAAAGGACCAATCAAAAACAGGGAGGCACAGGAGGGATGATAATCCCACCAGAACAATAATTCTATAATTTGCGCACACACCCGGCTGCCCAGGCCGCTGTGAGTTACAAAGCATTCCGGCATTGCCATAGTCACGGCCGGGACAGAAACCGGAAGCGGCGTCCCGGTTGTCATGACGATGGCCAGGACGCAACCCAGAGGCAGAAGCCGGGTCGGCACCTCTGCGGCTTGTGACACAGGTTGAAGGAGAATAATAATATATTTAAAACACCTTTACAGGACACACAGATATCTGTGTCCTCCTCAAACAACCACACACAATAATTGTCACTCACCGGACTGTGAGTGCCATTTCCCGTGTGTTCAGGAACTGTGGCCGTCCGCCATCCTGAGGGTCTGCGCATGTGCAGCCCTTATCAAACCTTCAGTACCTGTTGCTTTTAATTGATTGGATGATCAGGCAACCCTCCCTATTTAAACCACCTGTGATCCTTACCTGGTTGCCTGATCTTGGCGTCTCATTCCCCATGAGCCTCTGAAGGTGTTCCTGTGTTCCTCGTGTATTCAGCTCCTGCTGATTCCTGTTTACTGCTATTGTGGTTTCCAGACCACTTCAACTCTCCTGTGTTCATCGTGCCTGCACTCAGCTGATTCCTATCTGCTATTACTACCGGACTCCTGTTCGTTTCAACTCTCCTGTGGTCATCGTGCCTGCATTCAGCTGATTCCTATCCGCTGCCTCCGTTACTACTACAGAGTTCCTGATCGTCTCAACTCTCCTGGGTTTATCGTGTCAGCTCTCCGCTGCCTCCGTTACCACTACAGAGTTCCTGATCGTCTCAACGCTCCTGGGTTTATCGTGTCAGCTCTCCGCTGCCTCCATTACTACTACAGGGTTCCAGACCGCCTCTACTCTCCCGTGTTCAGCGTGCCTTCTCTCCGCTGCCTCCACCACTACTACTGGATACCAGACAGCCTCAACTCTCCCGTGTTCTTCAGGTTTCCAGTTCCACTTACTACTGCTTCCTGAGTATTGCTTTGTTCATTCTGGATTACCTGCCGTGCGCTGCACCAACCCGATTACTGCTTCCACTCTCCAGTGGTCTCTCCTCCTGCCGGCCTTCAGCCGTTCAGGTATCCCTGCACGTCTCTCTGACAGCCTGCTCTCCTGAACCGCGGTATGCATACTTTCCATTGACTTTGCTTTTGTATTGCATATCCATGTGGACTGAGTTGTGTTCTCCTCCGGAGCCTCCTATCCACTGAAGCTATTGTTACCATTGACTTTGTTTCCTATTGCCTGGATAGCTATTGTGACTTTGTATACTTCAAGCAGTGCTTGTCAGTTATCGTTGTATTGTGGATATCATCGTGGGATCCAGTTCTGTGTGCCCCGTGTATACTCTGCTTTACATTCATCTCCTCGTGCCCCTCCTCACATATATATAGCAGTGGTACAACTTGCTATACGCAGACCACTGACTTCCCCGTTACCTACTTTCACCTGGATTCCATTCCTTCACTATGGACAGCGGTACAACTTGCTATACGCAGACCACTGACTCTCACTACCTCCTCGCTACTCCTGGACATTCCTCCTCACTATAGCAGTGGTACAACTTGCTATACGCAAACCACTGACTTTCCTCACGTTTCCTTGTCCATCTGGTTCCTCATGTACATTCATCTACTCATTACCAGTTGCTGCTAGTCATAGACTTTCCTCGAACATTCTCTCACCATCTGCTGTTTCTCCTGTTCCGTTGTCACCCTGCTACCAGAGAACCATAGTACCAACTATATTACTCTGGTAAGTCCATCATCTGGTGATATCCTGGGCAAAGACTCCTAGTGCCCGTGACAATAATAGTGCCCCCATATAACTAGGCAAGGTTAATTACTCTTTGATTTTAATAGTAGTGCTTCTGCCACAAAGCTGTGGCCATGTGGAGGAGGAGGAGTGGGGGGCGGTGTATAATTATTGGTGGGTACACTTGGGAAGGAAACAAGAAGAAAATGTCCTCCAGCTGCCCTTCAGCTCAGGTCTACGTGGCACACAATTCTCTTAGCGGTACTAAGAAAACAGCTGAGCAACTAGAGTTGTACAGCTGTACTGTGGAAGAGAGTCAGTTCCACATGTCAAGAATTGACCTAGGGTGTAAAAGCTTGGAAAACTGGGCCCATGCAGGCACCTAAGATGCATAGCCGACAATCCTATCCTACCAACAACCTGTATTGTATAGGAGACGTTTAATGTTTGTTCTTTCCAGAATACATGCATGAAGACAAAGATCCCAATAAAACCTATGAAAATCAAGTTGTGTAAAGTAGATATACAATATATTGACATGTTTGTGGAGCTTGCGTTGATATATGTAACGCCAAAACAGAGAAGCTAAATTAGTGTACTAGTTAAGTGTAAATTATTTAGCAAATAGTTCCTGGTAATTTTTTTGTAAGCACCAGAAAACAAATTCTGCATCATCATGGTGTAGTGCTTTAAGATAATCATTTTAATATAGGGGAAATTCAATTGGCAGCGTTACTTGAAAAAAGAACGCGGCCTGCGCACTGTTACCATTATTACAGTAATAGTTCACGTAAATACCATTAAGGTAGTTTTAACGGCGGATTTTTGCTCGCAGCTCAGGGAGCAGAAAGCCGGGTTAATATTACCGTAATAACGGTAAAAGTTTTTACCTGGCGGTACTTCTGGGGGAATTGAGTTCCCCCCATAGTGTATGAAGTTACTGAGGGAAAATACAGGCTATAACACTGCTAAAAGTTAGGGTCATCTGTTGGCCAGACCATCTACATTTTTATATGGCAGATAATTGTGGGGAACATTGAGCAAATTGCCAAAATAAGGGTATTTTCTGATGTTTTTTAATGATATTTTCTGTTAATTGCAGAAACAAAATATAGTTTATGGTGGACTTCTACATACATTTGCATGTATTGTTCTTTTCCATGTATGTCATTTTTTACATGCTAAAATAATTGCATGGATCAGTTTAAAAATTACACATACAGCATAAACGTGTTTTTAAAAAATACATTTTTAATACAGGTTTGTCTATATAAACATCTCTTAGCCCTACTGCAAATTTACTGAAGAACTCTGGAGGATCTGAGGCTCTTGCAGAGTATTACAGAAAGCAATCGTGTGTTGAATATACAATGTTCATGTACATAGTAATATTATGTAATAATGTAGAAATATAAGATGTACATTTAGGAATGTTAGAAGATTCCTATTCATATTAAAAGTATATGACTTCAATCTCTATCCAATTATAATTCACTGAACCATAAAAAAAAAAATTGCATAACTCCTAAGCAACCTATGTATTCTGTGATTTCTTTGTTAAAAATGAACCATATTGGGTCTCTATCCCCTTAATAAAGCCTTTATACTGAGTGAATATAATACATAGAACTTTTTCACAAGCATCTGTTGAAATTTTAGAACTATTTTCAAAATGTACAGCCACACGTCAGGTCACGACTTTTAGCAAGATGAGAGTGTGTTATTGCTTTGCAAGCTTACAACCAGCATCCAAGAGCAACTGTTTCAACAAAGATCAGAGATACAGTTCCCTCTAAAAAACAAAAAAAAGAAATAAAATAACAATAAAAATTAAACAGGTGTCCTTCTTTCTAAACAAAGACTGCATAGTTAGAATTTGTGGTGCTTCCAGAAAGGTGTATTATTTCTTACATATTCGAAAGGAAGTTTCCCCCTCCCCCCTATTCTATTTCAAAATGTTAATTATTTACATGTTATCATGAAATATACACATTCCCCAATACAATCAATTAAAAAAATAGCTAGGTTTATTTGGCTTAGGCGATTATTTTCTTTTATTTATTAAGCTGAAGTTTCAACACATACAGTATACAGCAGTGTATAAAATGTGCAAGTAGATAAGTAACACTTCTTTGCAAATACCTTACACAAAAGAAAGTATATAAAAGAGAAGCGAAAACATAAAATCACAAAAAGCATAACAGATCCCTGCTTACTGAAATTTAAGCAAGGTAATTGTGAAATATAAAATTTACAATTGCTAAAGCTTATAATAAAGGGAAAACCATGAGTAGTAAAACAATTCATTAAATGAGTTAACATTGGTTTGTTCATAGAGCTTTCAAGTAAGGCTGGGTACACACTACAGGCTTTTCATCTGACTATTGGGTTAATAGAGCGATAAACGACCGTTCGAGGCAATATCGCATAGTGTGTATACTTACATGATGAACGATAAGTCGTTCCAAAGTTCCGATCGTCGTTTCATTTGATTGTTCAGCGGAACTATAAATCTTGTTCCAATGTCATTCCAATCCTGCAGTGTGTATGCACTCACGGTCAGGATCTCCATAGGGTTTACAGAGTCATGATCTTTTCAACCGACATTTATGACGCATGAAGAGCACAGATCTGAGGGTAAATCTTTTAAAACATGTACAGTGTGTACGCATGAATCAGCATGTTGATCGGGACTTTTGTTTTTTTCAGTCATTAGTAAAATCGTTGTAGAGAACACATTGGTCGGAAAATTCTGTAGTGTATACCCAGCCTAAGTCACAGAAGGCCTGCTTTTTGCCATATAAATAGCCAGCCATGTTAGAGCAAATGGTTTTGAGGGAGATTATGTGATATGAAGGACTGCACAGGCATTGGATCAGTCTTATGTGATAAGTAATAAAAGTAAAATTTACACAAATCTGCTCTTTAACGTTATGTTATATAAACAATATTGACAAAAGTATTCAGACGCTTGAACATTACACCAACAGGGACCATAATGACATTGTATTCAAATACATATACTTTAATATGGAGTTGGTCCCCCTTTTTGCAGCGACAACAGCTTCCATTCTTGTTGGAAGGTTTTCCCCAAGATGTTAGAGTGCTTCTGTGGGAATTTGTGCCCATTTATTCTGTAGAGCATTTATGAGGACAGGCACTGATGTGGGACAAGGCGGCCTGGCTCGCAATCTCCTTTTCAGTTCATCCCAAAGTTGTTCGCTGGGGTTGAGGTCAGGGCTCTGTGCGGGCCAGTCAAGTTCTTCCACGCCGAAATCATCAAACCATGTATTTGTAGTCCTTGCTTTGCGCACTGAGACACAGTCATGTTGGAATAAAAAAGGCCCTTCCCCAAACTGTTGCCACAAACTTGGAAGCATAACATTGTCCAAAATGAACAACCTTCACAGTTGGCATAATGCAGTTCAGCAGTTAACGGTCTCCAAGCATCCGCCAAACCTAGACCAGCCCATCTGACTGCCAAACAGAGAAGCACGATTCGTGATTCCACAGAACACGTTTCCACTGCTCCACAGTCCAGTGTCCGTGTCCTATACACCACTCCATCCTACGCTTGACATTGGTCTTGGTGATGGGAGGCTTGCACGCAGCTGCTCGGCCATGGAAACCCATTCCATTAAACTCCCGCCGCACAGTTTTTGTGCTTACATTAATGTCAGTGGAAGTTCAGAACTCTTCAGCTATGGATTCAGCAGAGCGTTGGCGACTTTTACACACCATGCGTCTTTGCAGTCGTTGACTCTGCACTGTGATTTTACGAGGCCTTCCGCTTTGTGGCGAAGTCGCTGTTGTTCCTAAACTATTCCACTTTCTAATAATATCACTTACAGTTGACCGTGGAATATCCAGCAAGGATGAAATTTCACGAACTTATTGCAAAGGTGGCATCCTATCACAGTACCACGCTTGAAGTTACTGAGCTATTCAGAACGACCCAATTTGGATCACGAATGTTTGCAAATGGAGACTGCATAGCTAGGTGCTTATACACTTCTGGCAACGGGTCTGATCGAAACACCTCAATTAAGTAATCAGGTGTGGCCAAATACTTTTGTCCATATAGTGTATATTATTAAACCACTCCCAATTTGGTGTTGCTGCATATAGATCTTATTTTTACAGTACCCTTATGAACCTGCAATTGTAACATTTACACACTAGTTACCCTACTTCAGTATGTCAGCGCTTATCCTTTAAACTGCATATCTGTGTCATTTTGCTAGACACACACAGATATGCAGTTTAAAGGATAAGCGCTGACAACTTTCTTTCTGTTTTGTATACATATATGGGCATTTATATTGCCACGCAGCTGGTACCACATACAATATGGGATATACCGAGCGCGGGCTTGTTGCCAAGCAGCTGGTACCATATATAATGTGGCACATACCGAGCGCGGGCTTATTTCTCTCAGATTTTGTTTCAAAATATTGCCTTTTTGTCATAGCAGCTGTCCATCAAGCCTATTTAAGGCACATTTGGGTGTGGCTCACAAGCCAGCCTTTGCTAGATGTAAACCCCTATACCTGGGAGGTGAGTGCATCTGATTTTAACTGCATTTTAATAGTGTTTAAAGCATATAGGTCAGTGTAGGACCTGCATATAATGAGGTACCCTTGACGTGGGATGCAGGCTTAAGTCTTTTGATCAAAATATGAACTAATACCTCATGTTTTCATTTTGCTAGACACACACAGATATGCAGTTTAAAGGATAAGCGCTGACAACTTTCTTTCTGTTTTGTATACATATATGGGCATTTATATTGCCACGCAGCTGGTACCACATACAATATGGGATATACCGAGCGCGGGCTTGTTGCCAAGCAGCTGCTACCACATATAATGTGGCACATACCGAGCGCGGGCTTATTTTTCTCTGGTTTTGTCTACTTCAGTATGTACAGTGCAGATTTTCTTCAGATTGTTCATCCCTTTTATAATCGGTTAACAGTCAAATGTATTTTGCTATTATTTCAACCCACATGTAGCATATACACATTTTTCCCCCTAATCTCCCTCTCTTCCCAGTTACCAAAATGACGAGTCCCCCCCACACACTTCTCCTCAAACTCATTATCAATTCAGAGACACAGTCCAGTAAATGGTCAGCAAATGTCTGGAGAACTGAAGGCGTTAAACCATCTAACTGAATTGTAGATTCTGATGGGGTAAGTCCAACTAGTCCTTCACTTGACGTGTTTCTGTAAGTACTCTATTCAGTACTTATTTCACCTGTTGATTGGATGACTATTTAAAGCAGTCTCAATTACCCCTAGCAGCTTTGAGAAAGTGCCTTGTACGGGCACGAAACGCGTCAGCGGGGGTGTCTGTGAGTTGGATCCGGATGTGACTGCCTCCTATTCTGATCTTCGATTTATTACCATCTGTGTTGGTCATGGGAGTATCCTCTGTACTTACCTTTTCATCATCTTTTATCACTGGCCTGGACGCTCCGATCGCTATTGCCGGCTCACATGCTAAACCTGAAGGTTTCTGGCAGGACTCTATATTATCAGTGCATAGTTCACGCTTGAGTCGGGAGTGAGATACCACAATATTGGAACCATCCACCTTATCTGGTGTGTTGCATGGAGTTGGCTCGGCTATCCCAGGAGGGAACGACACGAACATAGGCAGTGTGAGAGGTAGTGTGACGGACTACCGCGATCCAGGTGATACAGTATTTACTTTATTTACTATTAACATAAGGAGGATTCTACATCTTCGGATACCACTATTCATCTATTTTGTTTCTATTGTGAGCTGATTTCTCACAGTGAGTGTTTCTATCTGGATGTGCTTACATTTTCACGAACTGGATCAATTAGTGATGGCCACACTTTTTTTCTGGTTGCGCATTCCAGTGTATAATTGGTTTTAAATTCCAGCCGCGGTTGGTTTTAATTTAGTACTGGAATCTATATTTCCGTGTTATATACGTGTTGTATGAATCTCCATATTGATTTTTTAATGTGTAATGTTCTGCGGTACATTTCCAATTTCTGATGTCAAAATTTTCAAAAATATTTTTGTACATTATCATCCAGTGTCTCTCCTTATACCTCAAGAGAATACTGATGTGGATAAGGATTGTTGTTGTTTTTTTTGGTTCAGTCAGCAGCGCAACCCTCATCCCTGTCTTTTTGTGTTCTAACTCTATTCGGTGGTGCATGATTTTGATGCTGACACACACACACACACATTTCTTTTTTTAAACTTTTCTAAACTGTTAGGGGGAGATTCAATTCAGATGTGTCTCCGGAATGTCCACAGAAGCACCTAGTGCTGATATTATGGCAAGAATTGCAACACATTTTTCTTCGCTCCCTGAAGTGCGCAGAAAAAATAGTAGAGGTTCCTACCATAATGGCAGCAATGTGCGCAGCCGGATGTTTGCGGTGGTGTCCGCGCAGCATATCGCCAGCAACTGAATCCCCCCCTTAGTGTTAGACTAAATTTGAAGCTTCTTAAGAGTAAAATTTTTGTACATAAAGTCTCATCCTTGTGATCTTCTTACACACATGAATAGGACATTCCTAGGGGAGGTGTTGTGCGTGGGATAGCCTTGTTTTATACTAACATCGGGATTTTCAGAAGGAAGGGTCTCCTAGTCTGGGCTGTTACATGCATTGGGGTTCCTGTCTGATCAATAAACCTCAGATAAATAATATTTCTAGTTTTATTCTAGCTCAATTACTTGCACTCAAAATTACATGTTCAGCTTTGGGTGTAAATAAAAATTACAAAAATATATCATTTAGGTAGCTGTAGAAATTGAAAACAACATTAGCAGGTTAGATAACCTGAACAATTTGGGATTATGTTGTCCAAGGTATTTATATTGATTTGTTAAATAGATATTGACAAACATGAACAGAAAGAGGGTTAAGTGATTGAATTACACAATAAATACTGCCCAGCCAAGGATTATCAACCTTAAGCAGCCCAGCTGTTGAACTACGCCTTTCAGGATGTTCATACAACACTGCTATAGATGTCCATCAAAGGCTTACACTCTGTAGTTCTCCAGCAGCTTAAAACTCTGGACTCCAGGCATAAAATACACTTACATCGAAAGGAAATCTTGAAAACAAAGCATTACAGGTAAAAAATTAATTTAGAACGAAAAAAAAAAGTTTATTTTCCCTTCATTTACGTATATGTAGCCTTTAAGGGTGATTCAAAATCATTTACAGCCATTTACATTAGTGGCTGCAGTTTACTTTCCATAATGCCTACATGTTGAATTTCACAAGCACTTGAGTGTGCATATCTAAGCCAATAATGTCTGCAAGTATGTTCAGCAGGAGGACAAAATATCAGCTCTCAACATTATACAATCTTCACAAATAAAAAGGTATCACATACTCTGTTAAAAAAAAGATAATTTTTTAATTAGTATTATTAAAATGGTTTTTAAAACTTTCTGCTAATTGTGAGGAGAACATGAGTAATAATAGCGCTTGATAGCTGCATAGTCCAACCGAATTCTGGCACAGAGCTAAGTTGCCGGCTGCCTGCATTCATTAGAACAGTTGGGTTGCTAAGCAGTAGCTTGCATAGGGCATTTCTCAAAATGTGTTAGCCAACTGCACCAAAATTGCATTAAGGTTGCTATTAAAGCTATTTCATAACAACCCAACTGCTCTAATGAATATAGCCTGGTGCATGTAGAGCTCTGTAGAGAAAAGAGAGGGTGAGAGTCTCACCTTGTTGGGGCCAGTGGTGCTTTGTAAATGTGTCAGTTATCCTTGTAGGGAAAGTCTTGTCGATATATCTTGGGAAATTCTTAGCAGTAATTTTTTTTTAGCACCGCGGTAAGTGATTTTAACACGGTTTTCACTCCTTCTGGAGCACGTAACTTTACCCATTATTCAAATCTATTTTTAACAATCCATCTTGTTTGCAAAAACAGTCCTATTGCGGACAATTAGATGATCCATTGAAAGTATAGGAAGGGAGGGAGAAGCGTTAAAAGCTATTCAATTATTTTTTAACGCACCACAGTAAACTGTCAAATCGGCGATTTTATCTCGCACCTCTGTGCTAAAAATTGAAAACATGAGAAAACTATTAAAATCATGTAATAATGAAATTACGTTTCTCAGTAATGTATATCATGGAAAAGGTGATTTTTTTTGTACAAAAAGCATGTTAAAAAAAGGAAATTAATAAACATAATAATCACTAATTAATGTATGTATGTATGTATGTACTAATGTGCTTTGTAATGGTATAGATATAAATTAGTGTAGCAAAAAAAAGTGCAGTATGTAGATAGCATAAAATAGAAGGTTGTGTAATGCAATACAAATGTATGCCAATTTATGCCAATGCATAATACTCACAGCCAGTTGCATGCAGTCACCAATAAATTCAACAACTACCAGCAAATGAGAGTTATATTCAAGATGGCTGGGTTAAACCCTCCCCTCCACTCCCCTAAAAATTTGCTTACACCTATGGATAACGCGTGGTGGCGGCACCGGATTTCAAACTGAATCCGATTACATGAAAAACCCGTGCGGATCATTTTAATTTTTTTAAACACAACGTTAAAAAAAATGTGTATAGCTTGTGT
Source organism: Mixophyes fleayi (assembly GCF_038048845.1). Classification (NCBI taxonomy): domain Eukaryota; kingdom Metazoa; phylum Chordata; class Amphibia; order Anura; family Limnodynastidae; genus Mixophyes; species Mixophyes fleayi. Next base: position 227,752,060 of record NC_134403.1, read on the forward strand.
TGATGCTTACAGTGGGTTGTGTGGTTATGTATAGCCCGCAATACTTGCAGTTGATGTGTATGTCGCACAATGTTAACAGCTAATGAGCTAAACACTGTTATGAGAGATACTGCAAGGATAACTGATACATCCATCCCAAGAAATATTCGCAATACTCTTTCTACAAGAATAACTGATATAATGACAACGAACCATAGACTCCAACAAAGTGAACATTCAGAACATATAACCACTCTGTCTCAACATCAGGACATCGGCCTAGATTTACACATCACTAAGGTAAGCACACACCCAATACACATCTTCTCTCAATCCACACAGGCTCACAAAACCCATACCTCCACAAGCACTGCACCACGGAAACCTCCAGCAAAATATTTAAGAAGTTTCCAGATAGTGGCAGTAATGGAGCTAAAAAATAGAGTTCTAAACAGGAATTCCTTAAATTATCAACCATAATTATAGGATCTGGAAACTGTTAGGCCTCATATCAACTGTTGTTTTACTTCTATTAATTGCTGGTAAAAGTGCATAGCTCACAGGAGAATTTCCCAATGTATTCATAAGTGGTTAATGCAAAACAATGCAACCAGTAGCGTTCTGAAAAATGATACAACAACAAAAAACAATGGATAATGCCAGACCCATTTACATGCATTTTACATGTGTTAATTGACGGCATTTGAAAAACACTGGTATAGGAGTCCTTAAAATTACTATGAGATGATTGATAATAGAATACATACAATAACATACTTCAAAAATCAGTACATATTGTGTGCTTCAATAAAACCGAAAAATGAGAAAACAGAGAAAACAGGCATTTCCATTCTGGTTTTTAAGTAAGAAAACCGCCAACATGGACTTTTCTAGCAGCAGCCTGTAATGTTAAAACCTAGAATGGGCGACAACTCATCCATGTCCTCTGCACCACTCTACAAATCAATACACTGGCCTCCATGATCTCCAGAATCCAATTCAAGCTACTCAAACTCACCAATACCTCCCCCTCATTGATATCTTGACCTCATTACAAAATACTCTCCACTAAAGCTCTCTTAGATCTGCCTCTGACCTGCCACTCACCTCTCACTCCTGCCTACAAGAACTTTTTTTCAAGCACTCTCAAAACCCATCTGTTGATTATAACATATCCTACCTTCCCTAATACTACAGCCTCTGGGTACTGTTAGATACCATCCCAATCTCCACTAAAAGTCCAAATAACTCCTATTGTCTCAGTAATTTCCTCTCCCTCTACATTGTGAGCACTCATGAGCAGTGCACTTTCTACCATCTGTCTCATGTCATCATCATCATCATCATCATTTTTTTATGTAGCGCCACTAATTCCGTAGCGCTGTACAGAGAACTCACTCACATCAGTCCCTGCCCCATTGGGGCTTACAGTCTAAATTCCCTAACACACACATACACACAGACAAACTAGGGTCAATTTTTTTTTTAAGTTAGCAGCCAATTAACCTACCAGTATGTTTTTGGGAGTCTGGGAGGAAACCCACGCAAACACGGGGAGAACATACAAACTCCTCACAGATAAGGCCATAGTCGGGAATTGAACTCATGACCCCAGTGCTGTAAGGCAGAAGTACTAACCACTACTCCACCATCGCTGCCCCTATAAAATGTCTGCACCTCCTTCATCAACCTTGTGTGTGCTTTTGTATTTTAATCTATGATTTGTGTTTATATGATTTATTATTATTACAACTGTACAGCGCTGCAGAGTTTTGTGGCACCTTACATATAAATGATGATGAATAGGAACTCAAATCCACAGTACCTATGGAGCTAGAAGCACTAAATCCATAAGATTCACCTGAAAGTATGGTCAGTGGTAGACCATGATACACCCCAGGTATGGTAGTACCAAAATTAAAACAGTTACAAAAATAGTTTTAAATGAAAGTTCTGAAGGAGTCATGCTGATTTTCAATAAAAAAGGAATATTTTTTATGCTAGTTCCCATCCTCCCACTGCCTTTCTACATTGGGACAGTGAACGTGTTGCTCAGACTACGGAAAAAGGCGTAATCCGAAGATGTTTGGTTCGCTCTCCTGATAATTATAATCGAGCTGTCAGTAGACAATTCTGGTCACTAGAAACACTCAGGAACCAATCCGTAGTTTCCTGACAATATGATCACTGACAGCACATTAAAAAGAAATTTGAAGTATTAAAAGACATTGGTTAAAGTGGAAATTTTGAAATGGCGGTATGGAATTTGATAGTTTTACAATTAAAGCAGTGAAAGAAGTAGTGGTGTGGCATAAACGTATACCAGTCTCCATCAACTACTGATTAAAAGTTTATATAAGTAGGTCCGTGACATCACATTGGGTCCATGATCAAGGAGTGTGTACTGTGTGGATTAAAAATAAAATAATGTTCCCTGTGTTAATCCCTTATTGCCCAATATATCAGGTTCTGTGTGGACACTTATTTTTGTGGGTTTTAGAAGTCAGGCAAGTTTATGTTATTATTTAGACAGAGTTTAGCATTATTATAGTTTATTGGTTAGCCATGTATTGATTTGAAAATCAACATACAACTTAGTGGGCGAATTAAATTAATATTAGCATGTCTGTTAATGTTCATTAGTTGTTTTTATTCGGCGTATAGGACCAGTCAATAATATAGGGCAGTGATGGTTAGCCTGTGACACTCCAGGTGTTGTGAAACTACAAGCCCCAGCATGCTTTGCCAGTAGATAACTAGCTGATAGCTGGCAAAGCATGCTGGGGCTTGTAGGTTCACAACACCTGGAGTGTCACAGGTTAGCCATCATTGATATAGTGGCCGATTTATTATAGCTTTTGCCAGTAAATTCCCCCGAAAGTGGCTGTTTTTGGGGGAATAGACATATCTAAGTAATATGCAAATTTATTAACAGAGCATCGCAGCAGATATCATAGATTTCTGCTGCGATGGAGTACATTACCATGTGTGTAATTTTTCAGCTCTGCTCCTACAGGGAGAGCATTGCGGTAGAGGGACCTTCGGATACCTCACTGCATGTTACTGCTCTCCCCTCTGGTCACTATGGTAAAGGTGGTCACTGCAATAGTGACCATAGAAAGATAGGAGAGGGGTATTTGCAGGAACAGCAGCCTTTCGTGACTGCTGTTCCTGTTGAAGTTGTTTAATAAATACACACAATCTTTTAATCCTTATCTTTGCGATAAGAATTGAAAGGGATTGTGTTAAAAATAACCTCTTTAATAAATATGGCCCATAGTGTTTTAGGGTTAATATATGCACAATATACCAATAGAAAAATACCTAGACAAAATTCATTTGGGGGTTGTTCCTAATTTTCTAGCACAGCAGTGCCCCTGCAATGACAGTAAGGTGCCAGAAAATCATCTCTGGGGTAACTGCCTTCTGAAGGTCTAAATGTGCTCCATCATTGCTGGACCATATCATATGGTCTCTTTTAATTATATCTGGGAGCCCTGGTCGAGACTCCCTTACTCAACAAAGCCAAAAAGAAATAGTTAAAAATGTCCAAAATATTCATATAGTAACAGAGAGGGTTGTTTGCAACAGGTGTATTTTGGCTGTTGTGACAAGATAGGACCTTTGCAGTCATGTCCTGGTGTGAAAAAAGGAAATAGACTTTGAAGGCTAAAATTTTCTAGACCACATAATGTTGTCAGATCTTGATTAAAAACATGAACATTCACAGTAGCACTGTTATGTGTGCAATCAAGGATAACAGTGTTTCAAATGTTTGCTCTTTTTCCTTATACAGATGTAGTTACGCAAATGCAAATCATATTTATTGATATATGCTACTAAATTAATGCCCCATCTTTCCACAAAAACAATATCATGTACACTTTGGTAGACTAGGAAACAATGTTAACCCTAGACAAACTGTCACAGGGCAAAAATGTGCAAATTGGCCTGGCTATGAAGTGGTTAAATAAAGTATGCACATAAGCTGCAGTATACTCTGTACAATCTCTGTTCATGAGTGTTCTTGCCTAATTAGAGAAAAATAAATCCTTAATACACAAAGAGCAGTTATAGAAAGCAATACCAAATTAGGCAAGGGAAAGTTTAATTAGATGTGGTTGATGATTTGTGGAGAAAAGACTAAAACCATTTATAAAGACGTTTATATGGGACACTCTTCCTACCACAGCAGCAATGCAATAAACAGTGACATTGGTTCCTAAAAAATACCTTACTTTCTCCGCTAGACTCTAAGCTCACATAATTAAATAAATGCCTTACTCTAGCTTTTATCATATCATATACAAGTTGACACGTTAAAATCATCCAATGTTAATACGTCCCTTATATAATGTGTGAAGCAAGCCACACAGAGAAAGAAAAAAATAGAATTGGGAGGCATGATGGCACAGTGGTTAGCACTTCTGCAACAGAGTGCTGGGCCATGAGTTGAATTCCAGACCATAGCCTTATCTGTGTGGAGTTTGTGTGTTCTCCCCGTGATTGCGTGGGTTTCATCTTGTTTCCTCTAACACTCCAAAAACATACTGATAGTTTAATCAGCCGTTGACAAAATTAACCTTGGTGTGTGTGTGTGTGTGTATTAGGGAATTTACACTGTAAGCGTGAATGGGGCAGGGACTGCTGTGAATGTAATATTGTCTGTACAGTCCTGCATAATTGATGGCGCTATATTAATTAATGCTGATGATGAAATAAAAGCAACACTATGACGTAACAGGAATATATGCATTTTACAGAGAGACTTGTTCAGAAAACTTACAAAGATAGGTAACAGTTAGACAAACTCTAAGAAATAGCAATAAATATATTATACCCAAACGGCATGTATTAATTATTGCAGACTGAAGAGAAAGGATAAACAAATTAAAAAACAACTCTAGTAGGAAAGAATTTCTCTCTAAGGAGCACCACCTATCACACACCACATAATTTACTCAGGAAGGCCATATAACCTTTCTGAAACTTACAAACAGTAGGAGAGGTGCCATCAGGTAACAGTCAAACAGTTTACAACAGGGATGTGCACTGAAAGAAATATTTGACTGGACTGCCATGACAGGTATCAATCTGTGTGCATATTCCTTGTTGACAGCTGTTTGAGTCTATAGGGAAAAACTGCTTTTTTTAATATAGTCCTCCTTAAGAAATCAGGTCATTATTGGGTTCAGGGAGAAGCAGAGTTAAGTTAAGCCAACATCAAAACTGAACAGAACTGAACAGAATTCAGTTGACCAGGGTGCTAAATGAAAAAGTTCCAAGGACTATCACATCAGTACTTGAGTTCAGAACATTAGCAAATATGTGTTTATAGGAGAATGTAAAGAAAAGGGGGCTACAAAGATGACCAACCTCAGCAGTGAGACTATCAGTATTTTGCTCATTCATCAAAAACATGTTTTGGAGGTTTCCAACTAAGCTTTATTCTTTATTTTTGAACTACCTCCAGTTCAAGTATGTCCACACCTATCCTACCTAATAAAAGTGATTTATGTGAATTCAATGGGTTTACACACACACACAACAGAAAAAAAACAACGCACAATGATTTATTACAAGCCTAGTGGAAGACATACGCGCCAACCTAACTTTTTTTTTTACATTGAGATCAACTTTGAATCCTGCTTTTCACAATTGTCTCTATAGCAATCACCTAGGCTGAGGTAACAGAGATTCAAAAATTCAACCTACATTATTGAAAAGAGTATGAAAAGCTAAAACATTATTATATCACTTAAGTACTAAGATTGACAGCTATGGGATGATCTAGTAGCTTTTTCCTTCCAAAGTAATGTGGGACCAACAAGAAGTAGCCAAATTAAAGGGGACTTGTGCAAGAAAAATAAAAGTACCTCTTTGCTGGATACGTCAAAGAATGTATAAGCCTGCAGCTGCTGCAAGCAACATGATGAAAATGCAATTAGTGCTATTATTATCCTTTATTTATGTAGTGGCAACATATCGCACAGCACTTTTACAAAGAATGTTTAATCAATCACAAAAGTTCCTGCACAATGGTGCTTTCAGTCTAATTCCGTGATGAGCAACAGGCTGCCCACCAAGCCTTCATCCTTTATGCTTTATTGTCAGATTTGTTTGTTATAGCTTGTAACACTTGTTTTAAATGCCTGCTGATATGTTATTACTGATACATGTCTATCTTTGAGTAAACATAGTTTTAACTAGTCACTGAGATTAAGGGTAATATGCAGCCCTGTTGAAGGTTACAGGACCCTGAAGTATACTAGGTTGCATATCACTGATCTAAACTCTCTAGCACATAAACACACACACTAACATTAATTAACCAGTATGTTTTTGTACTGTGGGAGGAAAGCCACACAAATATGACATCATACAGAAGGTACCCTGGTACTAGTACCTGTGAGCAGGGCCGTTGGAATACCAAGTGCCTGCTCTGAACATAGCTGGGATTGGAATAAGTGCATCAGTATGAGGGAACAGTGCATGCGTAGTAAAAGCCCGAAGGGGCATCCCTGCGAATTTGCAAGCTCCGGCTGGGGGACGATGAAGTTTCCATCCCATGAGCATTGCTAATCACTGTGAATGCTGCTTATGAAACATACTTTTATGTATTGTTGGAACTTGGTGTAATACTAGCAATTTGTTTCTTGGACTGCGTACAAAAACAGCAGTTTCACCGTGGAGGGTGTGTAAATGACTTGCAATCCGGAACACAGATTTACTACAATACCTAATCGCAGCTCACATACACAAATATGTTTATGATTAACCAGACTACCAAACTGCAAGAGGTCTGTTAAACAGACACACCTACATAAACAGGACTGAAAAAAATATTACTGTGTTTCAGTAGATAGTAGTATGCAAAAATGTTAAAGGAAATTTTGGTAAGTAGTAATTTATACACCCTCACACTCCAGCATTTCACCTGGTACAGAATGCTCCACTTCTGAATGTCCCAACCATCTTCATAACTGTATCTTAGAATGCCACAACTGTCTGAACAGGAAATTGTGGAATTCTGAAGTGTGGATTTACTCAGTCAGCACATCATCAAAGTGAATAGGGAACGATATTCGTTTGGCACATTAGAGCAAATCCGCTGCATGCAGCTCTTGGGAAGTTTGGAAACAGAGCATTTTATCAGGATAAAATGGGTCATGTTGGAGGGTCTAATTAGAGACACACCTAACTGTTCAAATTTAAACTAAGACTGAGCAAATGTATTCTGATATGCTGTATGCAATTTGGGTACTTGTTAACTGTATACACACTAGTCATGAAGGATAAATTGTGCAAGATTCTGCCTTGTGTCTTCCGTTGCTCTCCAGTATTTCTATTTTTCTCCCCACCCAGACAATCACTGTCTCCCTGCTTGCTCATGAGTTGGATAACTTAATCCCTAGAATGACTAGATCAGGGCCATCTTTTCCATTGGGCGCGATGGGCAGGTGCCCGGGGGCCCCATGGGCAAGGGGGCCCCATAGGAAGGGCTCTTAATTAGAATAAATAATCCTGCAAAAAAAAAAAAAAACCTGCATAAAAAACCTTCAAGGGTCACTGAGCAAGTACATCTATCTATCTCTATATCTGTGTATATCTATATCTGTGTGTACACTGCTTTGCCCGGGGGCCCATAATGTTGTTAAGATGGCCCTGGACTAGATGAAGGGGATTCATGGCAGAGTACAGCAATTTGCGTTTATTGAAAAGCATGAAGATTTGGAAAGATAGGGGAGCTCCTTATAAATAACGTGTTGCAATTTTTAGTGTCCCTGAACTCGGAAAAAGAAGATTTTGTTAGTCACGCCTGATTATTAATATCATGTACCAAAGTTGATTATGGTGCATACTTGAAGTTATTCCCAATTTAGCACTTTGTCTTATGGTGCATAGCTCACAGTAAGGTATTAACATAGTGCAGTATTTCATATTTCAATATCTTCAAAGACATCTCTGATGTCATTTAGTAACATGATATGTTTAACATGTTATTAATGTTTGAACAAACAGCACACCCTTCATCTTTGTAACCTCAGATCAGAATGCAAAAAGTGAGCTAAGTTTACAATGTATTCCCCTTATTGTATTTATTGGGTTGAATTTATTAATTAAAGGGTATTTTAAAAAATCAATTCAGTACTCACTATTGCACTAGGTAGGGAAGGGTAAGGTTCAGGAGCAGAGTATTATTGCAAAATAACTTGCAATTTTACCTCTAAACATATCTACAAATGTGAACTGATCAAATGCACTATATAGCAAAAAAAAAATGTATATTTCTGATATAAAAAAACGTAACCATACTTTGCATATCTATTTATATTATTAGTATTGTATATACTCTTAGACATAATAATAATATTATTATTATTATTAATAATAATATGCAGGGGTGGTTAACTACTTTTATAAATTTATGATTCTGTCACTTTTGGGAGCCATCTGTGTAGTTTATTATGTCTAACTCAAAAGAGGTATTCATTTCAAATAAGGGAGAACAGAATTTTTGTCTAATAGTGGAAAGTTAAGAGGTATGATTATATTAAATAAGCCTGATAGTGCACAATGCTTGCATAGCACATATTGGAAGGAAATACCAACCCAGCTGGATAATCTACCGAGCACTAACAATATAAAATATTTATTTCGAAACACTTTAGGAGGTTTAAATTGCAGGTATTGTTATCCTGACCATACAGTTAGTACCCACGGTGACCAAAATAAAATAGAAAACCTGGCCAATCCTCTGCACGCACAGGTGGTAACCACAGCGAAGGTTAATCCCTATTGTCATACAACATGACAATCCATTCACCAGCGAGACGCCTCCTCCAGCTCCCAGTGACATCAGCTATGGTCTCCCAGGTCACACAGTGAGGTGGCCAGTCCCTGCCACAGAACACTAGTCCCAGGCGATGACATTACGGGCCCACATAAAATAGCTGGTTCAGCCCATACCCAATTCAGACAATTGGCTGCAAGGGGGGAGGGGGGAAGAATGGGGATTCTACACAAGAACCCCGTCAAACTACAAAGTTTAAAAGCCGGAATGAAGCATGGAAGGGGCGGCCAGTGATACTGCTATGGTAATGCCAAGGGTCTTTTTCCATTTGCGCACATATGAAACCATCCTCTCGCCGGGAGTAATGACTGTTTGCAAAGGAATGTTAAAGTGGGGTTGTTAATAAGACATGTACTTCCTGCACACAGGCAGGCAACATACATCAGTCCCGCTGGGCAGTATGCAGCAAGTAACGGTTCTTATATAGCGACAAGTGGGAAGCCAACGGGACTGCAAAATAGATTTCTTCATCTGGAAATGAGAGTCCCCAGAGACAAGACATAGGGTGGGGTTTAGGTTTAAGAACTGGACGCTGTGGGTAACATGACTGTGCAATAAAAAGTTGTGAACGATAAGTGGCAAAAGCCAGTCACTAAAGATCAGAGATTCCCCTCTATACACCAACCCCGCCCCCTCCCCCGAAACTAAACTCACCGTACACCCTGCAGAGAAACAGCAGCAGCAGCAAGGCACAGGGAGATCCTAGGACCTGATTCTGTCGGAGTCCACAGGCAGAGGACCTTCTCCACGCCATGATTGTGTGGGGATTGCTGGCGAACTCTCTGCCCTCCTCTCACCCTGTCCCCTGATCACAGCTGCTGTAATGTAACACAACGCGGCTCCCAGTTTGTCTCACAATGCTTGGAGCATGGAAGGGGGTGGTGGCTGGGATGCGCCGCAGAACCCGAGCCGACTGGGAGGGGCCAGGCCAGACAGATCTCAGAGGTCACCAGAGAGCTGGTGGGTACCCCACCAAGGACCATGTGTGGCCCCCTGACCTGCCACACCAACTGGACGCGACCGTGGGCTCTAGCAGTCCGTCCTAAGTCCACGGGAGATCCTTCCTCTCCAGATCCTGCCTAGCAGTAAGGAGGCGGTGTGTAAATCACTGCCGATCAGAGTCCAAAGTGAGAGCTGAGAGAGGTATTTCAGTAAAATGAGAGCTGGTTACGTATTCTTTACACGTCCCTCTTCCAGCAGAAAGTTGACCACGACAGCTTGTCTCTTTTTTTTTAAGAAGCAAAATATTTGTGGTTATGCGAATATGAAGTAACCCCCTCATATAATCTCTGCTGCTCAGAATAGTTACAGTTGTCTGGATTCGAGTTTCTTATTCCGTTTTGTAGATCAGTAATCGTTTCCTGATCAATTGCCACCTAAATCCCTCATTTATTCTTTTCTTTTTTTTTTAACCAAAGCATTGAGCATCCATAGGTTGTTCAGTTTGAAGAAGCTTTCTTATCCCCACATGCTTTGGTACCAAGAAATATAACAGTAAATGTTCACCCAAACTTTTATACATTTTTTGTTAGTTATTGAACACATGAACCCATCTACAGATGTAAAATACATTATTCAGACATGAAAACAGAAATTATAACAAAAGAAATACTGCAAAATTAGGTTAGATTGGTATTAACTGACAAAACCATATACAGCATTAAAATTATGTATTTAAGGGCTTTTCACATGCAAGTATTTTTCCAGCATTGTTAGTTACATTAAAATTGCAAGAGAAATGTATATTGATATTCAATACCAAGCAATCTAAGTATGTTTTAGTGCAATTTACATTTTCTCTTTAATGTCAATAGAAAATGGATGGATATTGCATGATATTTTAATATGTTTTCAATATAAATATAAAAAAATGAAACCGCACAGGTATGAAACACATTGGAATCTGTATTTATGGTAAACTTGTAGGTGAAGAAATAAGGCAAGTGCTATATGCAAGCATTATTTATATGGAATAATCCAGGTTTTTAGCATTTTTACACAACCATATACAGAATGTATTTGTCTCAGTATAACAGCTGTTTTGCTACAATTAAGTTTTATAATTACTTAATGTGCTCTGGTAAGATTACCTATTTTTAATAATTGAAACAGAAACATAGAATTTCATGGCATATAAGAATCGCTTGGCCCATCTAGTCTGCCCATTTTATTTATTAATCTATGATACCTTAAACCCTATTTGATCCTTTATTCTCTATAAGGCAGTGGCGCACGCAGGGGGGGGTTTCTGGGTCTCCAGAAACCCCTCCCCTCCGCTAAAAAAGTGCCCTACATAGCGGCACTGTACTATACAGCAGCCGCAGCGCTGTCATGGAAGCGTCCACGGCGGTGCTGTATTGTATACAGCACTGCCGCGGACGCTTCTTTGACAGCGCCGCGGCTGCTGTATAGTACAGTGCTGCCTAAATGGAACTGCTGCGCATGCGCGGCAGCTTTCTCATTGTTTTTGGGGGGTTTTTCGTGGAGGGGAAACCCCCCATTAAAAATGCTCCGTGCGCCCCTGATAAGGATATACTTATGTCTATCCCAAGCATGTTTAAACTGCTCTACTGTATTAGCATCTACCACCTGTGATCGGAGGCTGTTCCACTTACCCATTACCCTTTCTGTGGAGTAGTTTTTCCTCAAATTTCCTCTGAACCTACTTCCCTCCAGTTTCAGTGCATGTCCTCGTGTTCTAGTACTTCTCTTCCTTTTAAGAATGCTTCCCTCCTGTATCTTGTTCAAACCTTTGATATGTTTCAAAGTTTCTATCATGCCTCCCTTTCCCTTCTGTGCTACAAACTATACATATTAAGATCTTTGAGTGTTTCCTGATAAGTTTTGTGCTGTAGGCCATGCACCATTTTGGTTGCCCTTCTTTGTAAAGTCTCTAATGTACGGGTATTTATATCCTTCTGGAGATATGCCTGCAGACTTCAACACAGTATTCTAGATGAGTCCGTACCAATGACCTATACAGTGGCATTATTACTTCTTTCTTTCTGCTACTGATTCCTCTCCCAATGCAACCAAGCATCTGGCTTGCCTTTCTCATTGCTTTGTTACATTGCTTACCTGCCTTGAAGTCACCTGAAATAGTGACTCCTAGATCCCTTTCCTCTTCAGTAGTTTCTATTATGCCATTAATGATATATTTAGCCTTTGGGTTTTGTAGACCCAAGTGCATGATTTTGCATTTTTTGGCATTAAACTGTAGTTTCCACTCTCTTGACCATTTCTCTAGTCTATCTAAATCATCAATAATTTGTTTTACCCCTCCTGTTATGTCTGCCCTATTGCATATCTTTGTGTTATCTGCAAAAATACATACTTTCCCTTCAATGCCATTTGCAATGTTTCAAATAAAGATATTAAAAAGCACTGGTTCAAGTACAGATCATTAGGGTACTCCACTGGAAACTTTTCCATCCTGTGAATGTATTCCATTTAGTATAACTCTCTGTGTTCTATCCTGCAATTAAGATCTTATCCACTCAACCAACTTAGAATCCAGTCCCAAGCTTTCAAGTTTATTTAACAGTCTGCGATGTCGAACAGTGTCAAAAGATTTACTAAAATCTAGATAAGCTACATCTATGGCCCCCCTTGATCTACTACTTTAGTCACCCAGTCAAAAAAGTCAATAAGATTTGTTTGACATGATCCCCCCGGTAAATCTATACTGATGGGATCCTGTAAGTTACTGGATTTGAGATAGTCTACAACTCTTCCTTCAGTGAGTTTGAGCATGCTGTTTTCTGCATTGATGACCCAGGGTCTATTTATGAAGTGGTGAAGAGCCTAAAATCTGTAAGAAGAAAAAGGCTATTTCACCGATTTCTCCCATTTAACAAAGGCTTTACACCGGAGACATCAGAGATTTCTACGGCCTTAAGCATCCTTCAGCTGTTTAGCACTTTCCCCATAGACCTCTATCGGGACACTGAACTGAATCAATTCATCAATCAGTGACCACTTTTCACCACTAGCATTAAAATCTTAACCCCATCGCAGGATGACAAGTCTCCTTTTCCAATGGAGTGCTGCCCCGCTGGAGAGGATCCTCTTTGCAAGCTGCATGCTCCTCCCCTTCATAGACCAGAGTTGACTTTACTGCGCTTGCACAACAAAACATTGACGCATGTGCAGTAAGTCAACTCCGTTTCTTAAATGAAGCCAGTCCCTTTCGCAATGAAATAAGAGTTTCATTGTGGAGAGGGTTCTTCACCAAGCCTCGCAGGGCAGGTAAGTGTTCTTGAATAGCAGGGTTATATCTTTTCTCTGTAGATTCTTAAGTATTACTACCCTCCAATGATACATAGACCTCCAAGACTTCTAAATAGTTATACTTTAAGAAACCATTTTGAAAATGTCAATGCTACAAATGGAGGGTATGGTGGGCAATTCTGTCCAAACAGGGATGGTTTACAACAATAAAAGAAATTCAACAATGGAACAGATTGAATTTCACTTCTTTTCACTGTTTATGCTTAGTTGTCATCTTATTCACAGAAATGTGTCCAAACCATTGTATAAGTTTCTACAGATTTGCCACAATGTAAATCCAGTGAGACAAGAAAGGCTGGGATCCAGCAAAATTCAGGAGTGGTTGTACAAGTTGCCTGTTGGATCAGAGTTTATATTAATAACACCGGTGTCTTCAAACATCATATAAGGATTTATCTGGTTCACTATTGTAAAAAAAAATATTAACTAGAAATTAATTTTTCCAATTATGTACTTTCTGATGGTTTTCATTGTTCTTCACTGTAGCATTGTTAGGCTTTTTAAGACGAGTATGCCTGCTGAATCTTAAATCATGAATCTTTAATTTTCATGAAGTAAAGGTGCAAGAAACAGTAAAGAAGTTAAATTACTGAAAAGTTCACTTTCATGCAGTACTTAGTTGAAACATTTAAATCCCTCAGTACACTTTTTAAATTTTTGTAGTCTTTATTTTGCAGATCTGATGAACATCTATCACCATGGCAACATCACATTTCCTATATGGACATATCACCATGGCAACAGTGGATCTTATGGATTGAAATTGCGCTTCCCTGTGCTTCAGTAGTGTATTCTCTATTATTGGATTTATGGGATTAATGCACTAGTTAAAGACTTTTGCACGTTAATTAATGTGAAACAAACCAGGACGTTAAATGCAATATGTCTTTGGTCTGTCAGAGGAAACCATAGCACCTGAAGGAAACCCTCTGAGTAGCACCTTTGGAAAAGGTTATTGAGAAAGGGTCTAGACACCTCAAACCATTTTAACATATGATGAAATATTTACTTAAGAAGGACCTGTCACATGGAGGGCACATTATTTTTATTAATCTATAACTATAGGCAAATAGAAATTTAAAGGGGAGGAGTTTTTCCCCTGAACTTTTCACATTAGGAGAATATCCACTCATACTATTCTAATGTCTGAGCCGGGCAGCAAACTGTCTGGCCCATTTCTCCCACATTATGATTTATATTAAACAGATGTAAATGAGAGACATAGGTATTTGCTAATCGCACATAAGTCATGTTGGTCAGAGCTCTTCTCTACAACCTCTCACTTCCCTATGTCAGCTCTCCTAGTATACTACAATGGCGTAGAGGTATTTGCCATCCCCTTTTCACAATCCGACAGTCTGAAATATGTTTTTAATTTTTTGTTTACTATTGGAATAGTTATTATTCTTCATAGAGTTTACTCAAAAAGAAGGATAATTATTAAGCCATTAAATAATAAAATGTAAAAGAAATAAATATATGATAAGTATTCATCCCACTTGGTCAGTACTTATTTGAACTGTCTCTGGCAGCTATTACAGTGAGTAGTCTTTTTAGATAAGTCACTATTAACTTTAAAAAGCTAAATGGACTAATATTTCCCTGCTCAAGCAATGAGTCAGGCAATGGACAGCAAGATTGAGATTTTGCCACATAATTTCAATGGGATTAAGGCCAGGGGGTAAATGTATCAAGCTTAAGTTTCCGGAGAGTTTGAAAAGTGGAGATGTTCCCATAGATTGTGAGTTTGTGAGCAGGGCGCTCTTACCTCTCGGTCTATGTATTACCTAGTATTGTTTTATTACTCTTTGTTCCCAATTGTAAAGCTCTACTGAATTTGTTGGCACTAAATATAAATAAATGATGTTGCCTATAGCAACCAATCTGAGTCTCGTTATTAATTTAGTACATTCTACAAAATGATAGCTAGAATTTGATTTGTTGTTATAGGTATCATCTCCACTTTTCGAACCCGCCAGAATCTCGCAGCTTGAGAAGTTTACCCCAGGAGTCTGACTGGGATACTCAAGAACATCCATTTTATTTATTTTATGCCACTTCAGTGTTGCCTTTTGAATGACAAATTTCCACTCTAGCCTGATATTTTTGGGAGAGGGTGGTAGGTTAATTGGATTGTGCCAAAATGGACCATAGTGTCTGTGTGTTGTTTGTGTATTTAAACTGTAAGCTCCAATGAGGCAAGAACTGAGGTCAATGATTCAATATTGTAAAAAAAGTGCTGAGTAATATGTTGGTTCTTTACAAATAATAATAATAATGTGTACCAATTATCTTACAGGGATCCTGAGAAGATTGTCAGTCTATGCCTCTAAAAAAGCATCCCCATAAAATTATTCTACTATCAGTATATTTCTTCGTACTCAGGTCAGCATGCAGATCAAAAAACTCCACTTTAGTCTTCGCAGAACACAATATTTTCTGTAGCATTTTCTAGATGGCTTTCTCCAGACACTTTGGGCCTGATTCATCAAGGCATGTATCTGCTGATTTTGAGTATTGTATGCAAAATCAGTTTGCGCATACCCAGAACCAGGAGTTACGGTTGTGCACGCAGCTCTGCGCTCCGTCTTTGAATGCAAAGGACAATTTACAAAGGAATGTTTTGCTGTAGTCACTGTACAGTAAAGGCATGCCAAACTCAAACACATGCAGCCATCTTCGAATCCAGCTCTAGCTATCTCAAAGTTACTTGTTTTTCTGCCGTGTCCCTTGCTCCAGTACAGCGCTAGTCTAAGTTCTGATCAGTAGTGATGACTGTCTCGTATGCATGCTATAAACTTTTTTGAAACTCTAATCATTAATACCTATATTATTAACAGGTGACATTAATTCAATACATTTTTTTCTGTGCGTTCTTTTGCAAATTTATAATCCACCTAGGTATTGGACGTATTCTGCAGCGTCTTGTGAAGTAGAGCACACCAGACCTTCAACCCGAGATCCGTGCATTGATGAATTCGGGAGTGCGCAAAGCCTAAATGGGTGCGTTTAGTACTAAACGCGGGTTGAGCTCAGTATGCGTGCTTTGATGAATCAGGCCCTCTGTGAGCAAATATATTATTTTTTTGCGGTTCAAATTTAAAAGAAACCTGCAAAGACATGCAATAAAAAAAACTTTAACAAAGACATGGATTTTCAGCATGTAAAGATTTGAAGACAATGGGAAAGTCTGGGTGTCAGGGAATTTCATAAGTGGGTAGCAGCACAAGAGAATGGAAATGGTAAATCAAACAGTATTTTAGATGAAAAACATCAAAATTTAATAAAAGTGGTGGTTCTAAAGTCTTAGAGATTGTACTTTAATGTTTCAGTAACACTTTTGTACAGTGCTCAACCTAGATACAGTTCCAGTTTTCGGAGGCATCTCCAGAGAGCGATGAGTATTAGTGCATCATCAAATTTGCTCAATTGGACAATTTAGGTATAAAAGGTGCAAAATCAAGGGGTTTTTGTGATGCCCATCAAAAATGAGGTCAGCTGAACATATAGACAATATTCAAACCAGAATGGCAATAAAAGCTGATGGATTTGAGATATGTAGTGGTTAATTGGTTGCTTTTTAGCACTGCATTCATAAGAGAACAAAGCAGTACTCCCACAGAACTTGGCCTTGTGTGTTGAACAGACTTATGCTACAGTTCATCAGCAGCAAGAAGAAATATATTTCAACCAGGTATTTCCATTAAAGAGAAATATCACCTGCTTATAAATATAGTGTTTACGGGTAAATTTTCTTTAAATAAACTAACCTTTTTCACTGTATATTTTTATATTTATTATTTATTTCCCAAAGACTGTACAGCACTATACAAGTAAAAAGTAAGAACATGACATAGATATTAAAGATAAAAGATGCCAGACTGAAACAGCAGGAATTGTGATTGCCAATAATTACTTTCTATCCATAGCATATTGTAAGAAATATATATTCATTATTTGACATAATTTTAGAAAAAATTGTATATGTCAGACGAAAACAAGTGTATATACTTAAGCCCCACAATAGAATAGAAATGTGGCTTGACAGTGTTAGTAGTAATTGGTAAAATCTCAGTACCCTATTTAAACGCTATATAACAATGTACTGAAATGTCATATAGACAAGAGTGAGTATCGGCCTGATTAAGGGTCCAGGCCATCCTAGGCTAATATATGGTAGCTAAAAACAAACTTTTCCTTAATTTAAAATCCATCTCCCTTCACCAGCACCCCAATGGTTTATGTTCCTGTATTTGGAAGCTCAGCTCCACCTAAAAGGGTTACAGAAATCTTTGTCACTCATTTTGTTTTCATTAAAATCAGAATTGTATAGCAGAAAGAAGCCATGAACGAGCACTACTGAAAGTGATAATGTGAAGCGGAAGGGGACTATCTCGTCTGCACCGGTTGCCATCCTTGTCACTCCAAAATGTCATCAAGCACCCACCCAAGGATGACTCATTATCTTCAGACTTTACTATGGAAATACATAGATTAAAACCTTGCTACATTTTCCTTTCATGATTTATTTTTACTTTGGAGAAGAATGTATCACGCTCAGGAAGTCAGGAGCCCGAGTTGGCACTACCCTCCCAAGAGGCAAGGAGTCTAACAGAGAGGGAGGTATTCGCCAGGGACCGCCGCAAGGGAGTTTGGACTTTGCGGCTCCATAACCGCAGATCACCGGAGGGCTACGAGCGAAACCGAATTGAGAGCCAGAGATCAGGAGAGATGAGGATGCAGAGATCCTAGTGAACCTAGAAGACAGTAGAATCTGGGTCACAGATTGGTGCGATGATCTGCAGCTGAGGTTGTCGCAGAGGTCCTGGGGAGCTGAGAAGCCCCCAGGGTCAGGATCAAAAAATGGTGCAATGATCTGCAGCTGAGGTTGTCACGGAGGTCCTGGGAAACTGGGAAGCCCCTAGGGTCAGGATCACAGAATGGTGCGATGATTTGCAGCTTAGGTTTTCGCGTAGATCCTGGGGAGCTGGGAAGCCCCTAGGGTCAGGATCACAGAATGGTGCACTGATCTGCAGCTGAGGTTGAGAAAAAACACTGCAGTTGAGGTTGTTGCGGAGGTCCTGGGGTGCTGGGAAGCCTCTAGGGTCAGGATCATGGAATGGTGCGATGATCTAGAGCTAAGGTTGTCGCGTAGATCCTGGGGAGCTGGGAAGCGCCTAAGGTCAGGATCACAGAATGGTGCGATGATCTGCAGCTGCAATTGAGGAAAAACACACTGGAGCCAAGAATCCATACAGATGGAATGCTCTGCAGACACTAGGGAGAACTGGAACCAGGGAGCACAGGTCTGATCAGGAGATGAGACTTGAAGATCTGGCACCCAGGGTGTGCAGAAGATACCTTATATAGAGGAATAGCACAGCTGATAGGTAAAGGCGGAGACAGAGAGGATGAATGACAGCTGCCGGGTCTGCGCATGCGCAGAAGAAACGGCAAGATGGCGCCCGAAGAGGAGAGCCACAGTGACTGCCAGAGCATTGGAGGAGGTAAGTATCAGCGGGGGGAAGCTGGCGGGTGTCTGCAGTATCGTGGAGTGACAGTACTTCCCCTTCTAAAGGTGGGCACAGAACACCTAAGGCCAGGTTTCTTTGGATATTTGGAATTAACACAACGGGGATCCCTGCACCGTAAGTAAACTAGGAAACACTGCTGGACTCAATTAATGCTGGATTGTTAAGGTTTGGCTTATCTGTGGATTGGACTTTGTTCTCTTTGTGATTTGTTTGGTGACAAGGATCCACTATCTTCATATAGGAATTGGAGTAGCCTCTATTGTTTACATACTATTGGACTTCCTACATCTGCTTGTGTGATTTATCACCTTTGCTATGCTATTGTTCATTAAGGACTCTCAATTTTATCTGTTGTTTTAACTGTTGTACAATAAATGTATTGTTTTATTCTGTGATATTTTCCACCGATTGTTATAATATTCCATACCCATTGTAAGACAATTGAGCGCAATTATTTTACTATTGTGCTGATGCATCAGCCTCAAAGAAAAAAGGTAATGAGGAGTCTGGTTGTTTAAGGATAGGAGCCGAAGAGAAGGCTTTCTTGAGAATGTCAAATGCTTTGAAAGACTCAGGAGGCTAAGTTCTAGTATCTACTCCTTTTCGCTTGAGCGCCACAATGGGAGCCACTAGCGTAGAATGGCCCTGGATGAATTGTCTGTAATAATTGGCGAAGCCAAGAAAGCATTGGATTGCTTTAAGACCAGATGGAAGGGGCCAATCCAAAATGGTGTGGTGGCAAGGTTTCAGAGCGGGCTTTATTAAAGACATTGGAAAAAGCAGCATAATGGGGTGCAAACCCATCTTGGAAATCACAGGATCAGAAGATATGGCATCATCATCATCATCATTTATTATTATATATTAACATATATAGCGCCATCAAATTCCGTAGCGCTTTACAATAGGGAACAAACATTAATAAGACAATACTGGGTAATACATACAGACAGAGAGGTAAGAGAACTCTGCTCGCAAGCTTACAATCTATAGGACAATGGGAGTTTGAAACACAAGGTCATGAGCTACATCATATTGCACAATGGACCAGCTTGATTGTTGTGTTAGCTGTGTAGAGGGTGGTAATAGGGTGATTAAGATGGTGGGTGAAGAATATCATAAGCTTGTCTGAAGAGGTGGGTTTTCAGAGAACGCTTGAAAGTTTGAAGACTAGAGGAAAGTCTTACTGTGCGAGTGAGGGAGTTCCACAAAGTGGATGAAAGGACAGCATACAATTAGAAATAAAAATGCACTTTCTTACTTCAGATCAAATTCTGGTGCAAAGAGCTTGAAATAATTACCATTAGAAATAAAAATACACTTTCTTAATTCAGATCAAATTCTGGTGCAAAGAGGTTGAAGTAATTACCATTAGAAATAAAAATGCACTTTCTTAATTCAGATCAAATTCTGGTGCAAAGAGGTTGAAATAATTACCATTAGAAATAATTACCTGTTGATGAAAGAGAGGAAGCAGAGATTAGACACGTCTCATAGCCTGGTATAAAGGTAACAGATAACTAATAAAAACTCCGGTATAACTCCGAATTATGCTATTTAAATTTTTTACACTTGTAACTAACACACTTTGAACTATACACACTAACTATGCAGTCAGCACTGGCTTGCAGCCATTCATGGAGGGGTTTAACCTGAACCAGACAGTGGGACTGACAGTGAGGACCCCAAGTCAATATCTGGGAAGATATCTATGTGCGGAGAATGTTGTTGGAACCAGGGTAGACCCAGAATAATAGGACAGATGACTTGAAGATAAATGAGGAAAGAAATTGTTTCAAAATGTAGAGCTCCCACTTGGAGGGTAAGAGGCTTGGTAGGGTGATGGATAGTTCCATTGGAAATACAGCTAACGTTAATGGCAGTGATTATTATCGGCTGGGAAGAGGTTCAACAAGCAGAGATAGATGTTTCACCAAGGAAACAGAAATGAAATTCCCTGCTGCTCTGGAGTCCAGAAGAGTAGAGGATCCGAGTAAAGTAACGGGGATAGAACAGATGGATGATTGGTTTGGAGAGGATTTGGACATCCCCAGCCTGGAGCAGGTTAGGGCCTGGCATTTTCCTGGTGTTTGGGACAGGAGGCTAGGAGGTGTCCTGGCTCAGAACAATGAATACAGAAGTTATTGGTGATTCTTCCCTGCCTTACCTCTTGAGAAAGTCTAGACCGACCAAGTTACATAGGCTCTTTGGGAGGACCCTGAGGTTGCAACCGGGTTGCCAGTTTGAACGTCGAGCGTTGAGGAGTATCATTCTCTGAAGATCTTTCCCAAAAATGGGTGTCTAATCGATGACAGAGAGAGATTAGGATGTCCAGAGAGGTAGGCAACTCTTGAGAAATGAGAACATCTTCGATTCGGTCAGGTAGCCCCTGCCAAAAGGCAGCGGTCAGGGCCTCATTGTTCCAGTGATGTTTGGACGAGAGAGTACGGAACTGTATTACATATTGGGAGACAGAATGGGAGCCTTGGAGAAGCCTAAGAATACTAGAAGCTGCTGAAAAAACGCGTCCTGGCTCATCGAAGATTTTCCGGAAGGCAGAAATAAAGACGGTACTGTCACAGAGGACAGGGTCGTCTCTTTCCTAGAGAGGGGATGCCCAAGCTACTGACTGTCTAGAAAGCAGAGAAATAATGTAAGCTACTTTGGAGCGGTCAGTAGGAAAATTTTGCGGAAGAAGTTCAAACTGAATTGAACATTGATAGAGGAACCCCCATCAGGTCTTTGGGGTCACCATCAAATTTCTGAGGAGGAGGTAACGTCAGGGTTGAAGTTGAAGCCATTGCAGCCGGAACAGGAGGTTCGGGAGCCGCCTTGGTTGAGGGACCAGGAAGGGCTGCTTGCAGAGCTTAAAAGCGGGTAGCCACAGCTTATAGACAATGTAGAAGCTGGACCTGGGTAACATCTTGCTGCTCTGCTCTTCCCACAAGATGTTGCAATAAATCCTTAGCAGGGGTCGGGATCCATTTGTTATGGCCTGATCTTACTATCACACTCAGGAAGTCAGGAGCACACCTGCTCGGTTTGCCCAAGTTGGCAATACCCTCCAAGAGGCTAGCGGAAAGGGAGGTATTCACCAGGGACTCCCACAAGGGAATTTAGACTTCGCGGCTCCCTATCCGCAGGTCTGAGGATACAGAGATCATAGTGAACTGGGAAGACAGTAGAATCTGGGTCACAGCTGAGACTTGATACACGAGATGAGACTTGAAGATCTGGCACCCAGGGTGTGCAGGTGGTGCCTTATATAGAGGAACAGCACAGCTGTTAGGTAGATAGGAAGACCAAGTGGATAAATGACAGCTGCCGGGTCCATGCATGCGCAGAAGATACTGCAAGTTGGCGCCTGAAGAGGAGAGCCACAGCGACTGCTGTAGAGATGGAGGAGGTAAGTAACACCGGGGGAAACTGGCGGGTGTCAGCGGGGTCGTGGAGTGACACAACGATTGCCTTATATTTTAAAATTAATTTCAATTTATACCTCTCACAAGTTAGTGCCCCCCAGAAGCCTGGCAACCTAGGCTGTAGCCTATTGGATAATCAGGCTTTGGCGAGTATTATTTTGACAGTTATTAATGCATGTGAAAGTTACATGTTCTATATAACATGTAATTGCATACACACATCTGCTGTTTTCCCCTTTAAAAGTGTTCAGCAGTAGAATATTGGTACAAGAAAATACCAGATAACGCGTGTTATTTCATCACTTGTTAAGACAGGGCGAGGGGTTATCTACAATTGTAGCTAAAAATTCAGGCGCTAAGGTATTGGCTATACTTATACCTGGAGTAACTGCAGCTGGAAGTGAGAATGGCATACCCATTCTATTATTGAAAAATAGAAAAGACCAGCGCAAATTAAAAAACAGGAAAAATTAAGAATATAAAATATACAAATGTAAAGAAATGTTGCTGATTTGTTTTTTCTTTACATTTTTATATTTTATATTCTTCATTTTTCCTGGTTTTCAATTTGCGCTGGTCTTTTCTATTTTTCAATTGTAGCTAAAAGCATTGGCACCCTTGTAGTTTTTTCAAATAATGTATGTCACACGCCAGGCTCTCAGGTCCTGTTACCTACCCCTTCGCTATTTTTTTAAGTTGTCTCTACTGGTCTAAGATCTCTCTGCAAGAAGCTGCGCAGTTTGTCTCCACTACAGAGATGCCTCCAAAATCAGTACATTGGCGCTGCCATCTTGGATTCAGTCACCTGTTCTCCCTCAGCCAGTCAGAGTACTGCTTCAGCTCAGCTGACTGCAGCTTCCAGTCAGGGGATAGCAGTCTCTACTCCAGGGTTCCCCCCAAAACCAGTTCCTGGGCGCCACCAACCAGTCACTTGATTCCTTTCAGTCAGTCAGAGTACTGCTTCAGCTCAGCTGACTGCAGCTTCCAGTCAGGGGATAGCAGTCTCTACTCCAGGGTTCCCCCCAAAACCAGTTCCTGGGCGCCACCAACCAGTCACTTGATTCCTTTCAGTCAGTCAGAGTACTGCTTCAGCTCAGCTGACTGCAGCCTCCAATCAGTTGATAATAGTATAAAAGGACTTCCTCGAGCGTTAACCTGTTGCCAGTGCAATGTTGATTCTTTAGATGCCAACTGGTTCCCAGCAGTTTTCAGTAAGTTATTCCTGCTTAGACAGTGCAGTCTGAAATCCGGGTCTCGTCCAGAATTTCAGTTCTAGTCTGATCTCCTTTGCTAAATCTGACCACCGTCTTGCTATTCTTCACTACTTGCTAGTCTCCAGTGCCATTCATCTTCTCTAGTTTCCTGAAATCTCAGCAACCACCATATGTACCAGACCTTTCTCTTCCATGCAAAGGAACCTAATCAAGCCACCCATCTTTTTGCACATAGTCACCAGTTCTGCTTCAGAGACACAACTCAGCCCGGCTACAGTCAGATCTTCAGGCATGACAATGTATAATTTCTTCCAGAAAATTCTTGTAATGAAAAAATATATTGGAATGTGTGTAATTCTTTAGTTTGCAGTGGATGGAAAAGCAAAAATCAGAAAAATGTAACTCATTGCACACAGAAATCATTAAATGGACCAGACAAATTTTTGACACCTTTTACAATAATGAAATAATTAGATTTCAAGCAGGTGATTCTCCTTCACTTTGGAACTGAACTTACCTGTGGCAAAAAGCAGGTGCCAGCAATATAAAAATCACTCATTAGACAAGCTTAAAAAGAGAAAAGGACTAAATCTACTCTTTTGTGCCACTGTGTGTACTTTAATGAGAATAGAGAAAATAAACAAAGCCAAAGTTTTCTGACCAGTTCAGGCAGAAGAATTTAGCCCAGCAGGGACAATTTCCAGGCTATAAATCAATCACCAGAGTCTCTGATGTTCCCAATTACACCATATGTAATGCTATTAGAAAGTTTAAAGCCCATGGCACTGTAGCCAACCTCCCTGGAAAGAAAGACTAGCTTGAAGAGTGCAGCTCAGGATTGTTTTAATGTTGAATAAAGCACCTTGTTCAACCGCCAAACAAATTAACGCTGACCTGCAGACACAAGGTACTCACACCATCCATCACCAGGAGATTAGATGGTAGAAGACCCCCACTGCTGAATGAGAGACATAAGAAGGCCTGACTGGAGTTTGCCAAACCACACCTTTACAAGCAAAATTCCTTGTGGGAGAACGTTTTGTGGACAGATTAGGACATTTTGGTAAAGCACATTATCCTTATGTTTACAGAAAACAAAATGTAAAAACACCTTCCCTACATTAAAACATAGAGGCGATACAGTGATGTTTTGAGGTTGCGCTGCTGCATCTGGCCCTGGGTGTTTTGTATGTGTGCATGGCATCATGAAGTCTGGAGATTTGCAGGCAAGTTTGGAGCTCAATGTCAAAACCAGTGTCATAAAGCTGGATCTACATTAAAGGTTATGATTCTTCCAGCAGAACAATAACCCAAAAACACTTGCCAGCAATGAGTCCACATTTAAATGCTATTGGTAGAAGCCTATTATCAGGGCACTTGTCATCATCATCCACATCACCATCAACATTTATTTATATAGGACCAGCAGATTCTGTAGTGCTTAACAGCACTTATGCTATTATACGTAATAGGTGTCAGTGGCATTGGTGGTAAATATTAAATCACAAGAAGCTTTTATTTAGGGGTGTGCACCGACCACTTTTAGTGTTTTGTGTTTTGGGTTCTGATTAGCTTGAGGTTTTGGGTTCTGATTTGCTTTGCCAAAACACCCGACAAAAGGTTTTGGTTCTGATTTAGGGTTTTGGGTTCTGATTTATTTTTAAAAAAGCATAAAAAGTGCTAAAATCCCGTTTTTGTTTTTTTTTCACTCCTACGCTATTATTAACCTCAATAACATTCAATAAGAATCATTTCCACTAATTTCCAGTCTATTCTGAACACCTCACATCTATCTGGACTGCGTAGTGGAGTGGCCCCGGTACCCAATTTGGTACCGGGCCCACAATACCTCCTCCAACTGGTCTGAATTCCACTGCACAGATGTCTGCTCCTACCTCCTCCAACTGGTCTAAATTCCACTGCACAGATGGCTGCTCCTATATCCTTTGCAGCATATACAGGGTGTAGTTCGAGCGCGTCAATACCTCTTGTTTTTGACGATGACAGGTCATTTTCATTAATTTTGGATTTGGCAGCAACAGTCAACGTTTTTTAATATCTGATATGCATCTATCTGGACTGCATAGTGGAGTGGCCCCGGTACCCAATTTGGTACCTGGGCCACAATACCTCCTCCAACTGGTCTGAATTCCACTGCACAGATGTCTGCTCCTACCTCCTCCAACTGGTCTAAATTCCACTGCACAGATGGCTGCTCCTACCTCCTCCAACCGGTCTGAATTCCACTGCACAGATGGCGGACATCGGATGCACGTCTAACACCAACATAGCTGTTAAGGCCGCAGTTATCCGCTTTGCCATAGGATGACTACTGTCATACTTTGTGCTCATGGCAAACGACTGTTGGACGGTCACATAATGCCAAAAAAAGAGGTGCAAGATGGAATTGTCCTTGGGCCCTCCCACCCACCCTTATGTTTTTGAAATAGGACATGCACACTTTAACAAACCAATCATTTCAGCGAACGGGCCTACCAAACAACTGTGGCTGAAATGATTGGTTTGTTTGGGCCCCCACACCAAAAAAGCTATTCATCTCTCCCTGTACAAACTAAACTGGCTCTACTGAGGCAAGATGTCGTCCTCATCCTCTGATTCCTCTCCCCCTTCAGTGTGTACTTCCTCATCCTCACACATTATCAATTCGTCCCCGCTGGACTCCACAACCACAGGTCCCTCTGTAGTATCTGGAGGCCAGTGCTGTACTTGATTGAGGAATTTATAATTAATTTTTATGAACATCATTTTTTCAACGTTCTGCGGAAGCAACCTCCTTCGACGCTCACTGACCAGGTTCCCCGCTACACTAATAACTCTTTCGGAGTAAACACTGGAGGGGGGACAACTCAGGTAACTTGGGACTGCACAAACAATGAACGTAGTAATAGAAGTGGCAGTTCCTCTTTTTTGGGACTACAGAAACAATGAACGTAGTAATAGAAATTGCAGTTACTCTTTTTTGGGACCACAGAAACAATGAACGTAGTAATAGAAATGGCAGTTCCTCTTTTTTGGGACTGCACAAACAATGAACGTAGTAATAGAAATGGCAGTTCCTCTTTTTTGGAACTACAGAAACAAGGAACGTAGTAATAGAAATGGCAGTTACTCTTTTTTGGAACTACAGAAACAATGAACGTAGTAATAGAAATGGCAGTTCCTCTTTTTTGGGACTGCACAAACAATGAACGTAGTAATAGAAATGGCAGTTCCTCTTTTTTGGGACTGCACAAACAATGAACGTATTAATAGAAATGGCAGTTCCTCTTTTTTGGGACTGCACAAATAATGAACATAGTAATAGAAATGGCAGTTCCTCTTTTTTGGAACTACAGAAACAATGAACGTAGTAATAGAAATGGCAGTTACTCTTTTTTGGGACTACAGAAACAATGAACGTAGTAATAGAAATGGCAGTTCCTCTTTTTTGGGACTGCACAAACAATGAACGTAGTAATAGAAATGGCAGTTCCTCTTTTTTGGGACTGCACAAACAATGAACGTAGTAATAGAAATGGCAGTTCCTCTTTTTTGGGACTACAGAAACAATGAACGTAGTAATAGAAATGGCAGTTACTCTTTTTTGGGACTGCACAAACAATGAACGTAGTAATAGAAATGGCAGTTCCTCTTTTTTGGGACTGCAAGAATATATTGCTCTATAATATTTTTTATACTTTTTCAATTATTTTTTTATATATGACAAGCTTATGCAGTTAATGTACTTAACACTATTATAGTACATTAATATATGCATATGGTAGTAAGCTTATATTGTGGGCAATGTCAGAGAACAGATTGCTCATATATATTTTGTGCCTTTGCTCACTTTATATATCTATATATAGGAAAATTTACACAAAAAGAATGCAGCTCTAATTATAACCACTTTACAGTCCAACTGTGGAAGAACTTGCTTAGAGCTCAACTTCCTGTCCGTACATGCTCAGTAGAGCGATGCAGATGGCTGGAGGCTGCCCGACTTCCTGTCTTCACTAGATCATAGGGGACACCACTACCAAGATGGGAGACGGAGTGTAACGCTTCATAATAGCAAATCTCATAGAACACGTGGAGAGATCTGAAAACAACAATTTGGAGAATGCACACTTGAAATTTGAACAAACTGGAGCAGTTTGCAGAAGTGGAAGAGTGGACCAAAACAAACTGCCAGTGGAGAGGTGCAAGAAGCCCATCCATGGCTATAAGAAGTGTGCTACCAAATATTAAGTCTTATTTAAAGTTATATACAGTATTAAATTCAGAATAGAAAAACAAATGCTCTTTAAATTAACAGTGAAAGAATAGTCAGGACCATATTCTGTTGTTAATTTCATCTTATGTTTAGAGGAACTTGTTATTTTAAAAAAGTGCAATGGTTCTTGTTCCTTCCATAAATTCCTATAAACATTTCTATTAGAGAAATTGACACTTTAAAATATTATTGTATTCTCTTTAAACTATTAGAGCTAACAACAAACTCAAAACAACAAAATTTGCAGAAAGAAATTTAGCTTTTTTAAATAATGTCCATATATTTTTCTGCCCCACAAAATTTGCTGCCTGTGACAGGTTCCTCAGTTTTAACTCATTGGGCCTGATTCACAAAGGAAAATAAGGCAAAAACAATGAGTAACTTTTCACCTTGGAAAAACCATGTTGGAGGGGTATGTAAATGTAAAATGTGAAGCAGATTTATAGTTGGGATAGGGCATGTCCTAGATCAACTTTAAATTTCAGTGTACAAATAAGCTATCAAGTATCTGTGTGCTACATGAAAAAACAGCCAGTATTTAACTTATGTGCAGAAAAAACTATTTTTTTTTACCTTACTTTCCTTAATGAATCAGGCATATTATAGTCACACACCTTGGTATTCATATTCATATAATTAACTTATATAGAGATAACTTTTTTGATTGCGGATTTCTAAACAAGCTTATTTAAAAGTAGCATGGCAGTATTAAGAAAAAATGCAATATATTTTGGAATCAGTGGTCCTCTTAGTACATAGTAATCTTGAATTAAACATATAATGATATTGGATGAATTAAACAATTATTTCCTTTTTGGCAAGTGTGAGAAACAGAAATGTTTCAGATGTCAGTAATCGTAAAACATAAAATACGTGACTCCAACCGCAGAAAATCATTGAAAAATAAGGTGCAAAGAACACTGGGCCCTGCTGATTGATGCATGGATTTTGACATGTGCTTAAAATACCCCAAGAGTTGCCAGGTAGAAGGTAAATTGACAGACGAGATACAGGTCAACAGAAAGAAAAGCAAAGGCACCTATGAATAATGAGAGCTAGCAAAATTATTATATCTCCTCAGTATTTGTCTTTTATTTAGGTGCTACTTAAAAAATACTTTATCCTCCTCCACCAAAGAAGGGGGAATAATGTAGGGCACTTACTGAGATTCTCAATAAGAATTTGAGTTTGAATATACCTTCAGTTTAACTTTGACACAATTATTATTATTATAATTTGTTTTAAGGTGCCACAAAATCTAAGCAACACCATGCAGAGAGCATACGGTATAACGGTACGAGGCAAGAATAGGACCATGAAAGAAATGCAAAAACGGTGCACTATAAAAAGTATAAAGTAGACAAAGCAATAAAATACACAGCAAGCAAATAGCCCTACCAAACAGGAAAAAAAGTGCTTGTCAGGTAATAGGGCTCTGCAATAGCTAGAGGTGGAGGAGCAAATTAGGACAGTCTGAGCCTGTACCTAGGAGGGTTGGCACAGCAAACAGGAACAAAGCCACTGATTGAGGATAGAAGGGAACACAAAGATGATTTGATGTGAGTTGTGTATGTGTGCATATATGTATATATATATATATATATATATATATATATATATCTTTCTCATCATAATCATCACCATTTATTTATACAGCGCAACTGATTCCGCAGCGCTGTACAGAGAACTCATTCACATCAGTCCCTGCCCGATTGGAGCTTACAGTCTAAATTCCCTAACATATACACACACAGACGACAGAGAGAGAGAGAGAGAGACTAGGGTCAATTTTGGTAGCAGCCAATTAACCTACTAGTATGTTTTTGGAGTGTGGGAGGAAACCGGAGCCCCCGGAGGAAACCCACGCAAACACGGGGAGAACATACAAACTCCACACAGATAAGGCCATGGTCGAGAGTTGAACTCATGACACCAGCGCTGTGAGGCAGAAGTGCTAACCACTTAGCCACCATGCTGCCATATATATATATATATATATATATATATATATATATATATATATATATATATCCTTTATTATAGTTATCCAATAAAAACTCATGTACTACAGAGATAATCAAAATAAGCTCATATGTATATTATAATGATGCTCTACTGTGTCTTTTAACTGTCTGCTCCATATGTGGAGGGATGGTCACGTAGAATCAACAGAAAAGGAAAAAACACAATTGTGCAATATTGCTTTTTCAACAAAACACCAATGGGGGAATTCAATTAACTGCGAAGTGTCTCACAGATGTTTCAGAGACACTTCACGGCAGAGATTTCTTTAAATTCTCCATTCATTTTTGAAAAATGATCTGAGATTTTTACCGTAATTGCCAGTGATGTATGCGGCGTGATGTTCACACATCACAACACCGACAATTGAATTCCCGTCTCATGCTTGAACCACACACTTAAATGCTGGATAAGTACCAGAAAAACTCCGTTTTGTAACATGTTTCCAAGAGCCATCTGTGTATATCCTTTAACACCACCAAAAGTTTGTGACCAACCACTTTACTACTCACCAGTGATCAAAACATAGATTTCTGCTGTACCAACATTTAAATCCAAAATTGCATATCTCTTCATTCCTAACTTTTCTAACCTCAGCCCTCTACTTGAAAAGAAAGTGTATGGATCTCTAGGATCTTTATAGCTGTGTTAAGTCTTTATGCAGTTCCAGAGATTCACCTGATATAGCTGGGATCAGATAAGTTTTTATCTGATTTAGCTTATTATGAATATCTCTGTGGTACGTGAGTTTTTATTGGATAAATATCATAAAGGATGGAAATATTGCTCTTGGAGGTGCCTTTTCCTTTTATTCTTTTTTAGGTTTTACATTCCTGTTTGAACAAAAAGGAGAAACCAAAAAAGAGCAGCCACCTTAATATAAGGGAGTGCTTCCGAAAATAATTATAAAGTTTTTCTTTGGATTACAATATATATATATATATATAGGTATATATATATATATATATATATATATATATATGTGTGTGTATGTATATTGTGAAAAGCACGCCAAACAAATGCTGCTGACTCAGGCTTTCCGATCCCCTTTGGTGTTTTATTCAGGCTTGTCAGGATGGAATGAACAACTACAGTAGGAGTTTCAGCAATCACACTAAAAATATTTACAAAGTCATGTGACCCTAATGCTAACTAGACCGATAGTCCCCTAACTGGGCACCGGCCACTCGCTGGCATCAGTCACACAACCCACAGCAAAAGTCCAGCTATTTAAACCTCCTCCCAAGCACTACACTTGTCCTTAATTAATTAGACCCACCTGTGTTCCTGTGCTGTGTGTGTCTATAGCCTGAGTCTGCAAATTCTCAGGAAAACTATTAGGACTAGATTTACTAAGCTGCGGGTTTGAAAAAGTGGGGATGTTGCCTATAGCAACCAATCAGATTCTAGCTTTCATTTATTTAGTACTTTCTACAAAATGACAGCTAGAATCTTATTGGTTGCTATAGGCAACATCCCTACTTTTTCAAACCCGCAGCTTAGTAAATCTAGCCCTTAGTCTCTTCTGCACTAGTATGTGGTAAACCACCACCATTGCCACAATATATATATATATATATATATATATATATATACATATATATATTAAATGGATCTTTGTTGATATAGATTTATAAACAAGTTGAACTTGAGCATCATATTGACTAGTGACTATTGACTAGAGAGAGAGAGAGAGGACAATGAACATGCAGATTTGTCACACACTCACATTATTTTTTAAAAAAGTTGTCATGGAAACGGCAGCTTTGGTAAAACTGCAAAAATCTTTATTTTATGAGCATCAAATCTGCAAGTAGTCCACAGTTTTTAAGATATGAACTGTGAAGGCAAGCGACACTGTTCATAGTTTAACCTGTCATTGCAAATATTAAGGACAGTGCCCAGATAGCATTTGATGCAGTTCAAACAGCTGAGATTACAGTTATTTAAGATGCTGCCTTTTCACTGGCCCTGCCCTGTGAATTATCCAGTTGACACAGTGCTTTCTGCAAGACTGCTGTGCTGTCATTCACTCCCTGTCTGCTTTGTTAGAGAAGCACTGACTTGACATGTCAACCTGCTGAAGACAACTAAAAGAGGATGGTGGACTGTAATTATAAACACTCCAGTTATTCCATGTATATTACTCAGCTCTGTAAAACACAACCATTTTTCTAGCCATCACTCAGTTGTTGTTTTGAGAGTCCTTGAGGGAGAGTTGTAGGTGTAGTACAGCAATGGACCCAGCCAATTAAGTTTTAATGCTTTATTTGCGAGGAACGCTAAATCCCAAAACTGACATGAATCATGAAAGTAAGATACAAGGCCAGATTAATCTTTGATTGCAATGTGAACACAAAATAAAAACCGCACGTAACTTGCATGCATGTACGCCTGTTTTCAAAAGCTTCCATTTGAATCTGGGTACAAGTTTGCTCTGGCTGTACGTTACTTGTTTTGTGCAGACAGACATACTTAGGCATTTGCATATGTACAATATAAAGTCCCATCAGACATGCAAACATAAATAGTTTATAAAATAAATGAACAACTCTGAATATTATGATCATTTTATAAAAATATATTTAAAATATTTTTTTTTCCATATTTTTATTTACATGAAATACATAAATCAGGATGTTTTTAATGCATATTGTACATAAAATGCATTGTTATAGTTGCTCTTACTTGCAAACACATGTTCTGGCATGCATAAGTGTAGTCATCACTATCATTCGGCACTAGAACTGCCCTGCAGCTAATGCAAGTGATACTGCTTAAAAACATGTACCTAAAAGATCCCCTGAATTTGAATCTGTCAAATGTGCATGTGCTCGAGCTCGGCACATCCTAACTGTACATTGCCTTAGATTGTCTCCTCCTTCCCTCCTCCATTCTGCCCTTCAAGTAGTAGGCACTAGTAAGTGTCATATGCATTTAAACATGAATCATATGCAATTGTTGCACTAAAATGAATCAGGCCCACAATGTTCAGCAATAGTACAATTTTCCACTGCAGCTCTGTTAAAAAGTATTATTTCCTACTTGATTCCCGTCCAGGTCGATTAGTAGTTTAATATTTCCACTTTCTCTTCTCAGAAGGTCTATACTTTTCCATTTGGCTATGTTATGTTTATTTTTGCTACATAGGTTGAACAACGTTTCTTCTTTTCGATTGTTTATTATTATTATTGTTATTATTATTATTATTATTATTATTATTATTATTGATAAATTATGTTGTGTTACAATACTCATTGAGCAACTATTTTCCCTCTCACCTGGTGGGGGGACTCTGTGTGTCTCCCCTCCCCCCTTCCCCTCTTAATTGTTTAATCACATTTTTTATGTTCTGTACCCCATATCCTTGCAAAATTTCTCTACTTTATTGATGATAAAAAGTATTATTTCCCCCAACATGAAGATTTTCCATTTTTAGGCAAGTTTTCAATTAGAATCTGATGCAGGTCATAAAAATGGTATGCTGTTGATGGCTAGATATTCAGCACAATATTATTAGGTTGACAATTCAAATGTTGACATTATTATTAGGTCAACAATTAAAATGTAGAGAGTCAGTGGCTGGCTGTCAAATTTAAGCCGAGGTGGGGGTGGGGGACTTAGTGGGAATGCAGGTAGCATAGTGACCTAGCAAAAGGTAGCCCACTATGGGACCGGCCCAGATGGCCCCTTGCTACCCAGTCCAGACAACTCCTGTAAACAGTATTATTAGGTCTACAATTTAAATGTAGACAGTATTATATGGCTATGGTAAGGGATATTATTGTTGACCTAATAATTAGGGATGTGCACCGGTCACTTTTGGTGTCTCGTGTTTTGTGTTTTGGATTCGGATTTGCTTGAGGTTTTGGGTTCGGATTTGTTTCGCAAAACACCTGACGAAAGGTTTTGGTTCGGATTTAAGGTTTTGGATTCGGATTTATTTTGAAAAAAACATAAAAAGTGTTAAAATCAAGTTTTTTGGGTTTATTTTCACTCCTACGCTATTATTAACCTCAATAACATTCATTAGCAATCATTTCCACTAATTCCTAGTCTATTCTGAACACCTCACACCTCACAATATTGTTTTTAGTCCAAAACGTTTCACTGAGGTAGCTTTCTGGACTGCATAGTGCAGTGGTCCCGGTACACAATTTGGTACTGGGGCCACAATATATCACCCTCAACTGGTCTCAATTCCACCAAAAAAGTATCTGGACTGCGTAGTGGAGTGGTCCCCACAATATAATAAAAAAAAACCTCAACTGGTCTGAATTCCACCAAAAAAGTATCTGGACTGCGTAGTGGATGGAGTGGTCCCCACAATATAATAAAAAAAAACCCCTCAACTGGTCTCAATTCCACCAAACAAGTATCTGGACTGCGTAGTGGAGTGGTCCCCACAATATAATAAAAAAAACCCTCAACTGGTCTGAATTCCACCAAAAAAGTATCTGGACTGCGTAGTGGACGGAGTGGTCCCCACAATATAATAAAAAAAAAAACTCAACTGGTCTGAATTCCACCAAAAAAGTATCTGGACTTCGTAGTGGACGGAGTGGTCCTCACAATATAATAATAAAAAAACTCAACTGGTCTCAATTCCACCAAACAAGTATCTGGACTGCGTAGTGGAGTGGCCCCGGTACCCAATTTGATACCGGGGCCACAATATAATAAAAAAACCTCAACTGGTCTCAATTCCACCAAACAAGTATCTGGACTGCGTAGTGGAGTGGTCCCCACAATATAATAAAAAAAAAACTCAACTGGTCTGAATTCCACCAAACAAGTATCTGGACTGCGTAGTGGAGTGGCCCCGGTACCCAATTTGATACCGGGGCCACAATATAATAAAAAAAACCTCAACTGGTCTCAATTCCACCAAACAAGTATCTGGACTGCGTAGTGGAGTGGTCCCCACAATATAATAAAAAAAAACCTCCACTGGTCTGAATTCCACCAAACAAGTATCTGGACTGCATAGTGGAGTGGCCCCGGTACCCAATTTGATACTGGGGCTACAATATAATAAAAAAAAACCTCAACTGGTCTCAATTCCACCAAACAAGTATCTGGACTGCGTAGTGGAGTGGTCCCCACAATATAATAAAAAAAACCTCAACTGGTCTCAATTCCACCAAACAAGTATCTGACTGCGTAGTGGAGTGGCCCCGGTACCCAATTTGATACCGGGGCCACAATATAATAAAAAAAAACCTCAACTGGTCTGAATTCCACCAAACAAGTATCTGGACTGCGTAGTGGAGTGGCCCCGGTACCCAATTTGATACTGGGGCCACAATATAATAAAAAAAAACTCAACTGGTCTGAATTCCAGGGAACAGATGGCGGACACCGGATGGACGTCTAAAACCAACATAGCAGTTAAGGGCGCAGTTCCTCTTTTTTGTGACTGCACAAACAATTAACATAGTAATAGAAATGACAGGTTTTTTTTTGTTTTAAATATAGAAAGAAAGAAGGTAGTACTAGAAATGGCAGTTATTTTTTTTTTAAATAGAGAAAGAAAAAAGGTAGTACTAGAAATGGCAGTTATTTTATTTTTTTTAAATAGAGAAAGAAGGTAGTACTAGAAATGGCAGTTATTTAGTTTCTTTTAAATAGAGAAAGAAAGAAGGTAGTAATAGAAATGGCAGTTATTCGAATCCCCAGGAGAGTCTAAGTGGGGTGAGCCACAGAGAGATTATTTCCCTCAGTTTCTCTAACAGGTTGTCAGTGTTGTGCCTCTTTTTAAAACATGTGATACATAACTACACACACTCGGCAAAGCTTTTACAAATTATCTGTGGCACAGGAGAGTACCACTGGACTGTACTTAAATAGCAGTACCTATTATTTTTGGGTACAGCAACAGTGAATGATCATAGTTAGACTTTTAAATAGCAGTACAAGCTAGATTTTTTAAAATTTTGTAATATTTTTTTCCAATTAATTTTGGAAAAAATTTTATTTATTTTTTTAAATTAATTTTTATAAATTTTTTTATAAAAATATATATATTTTTTTAAACTTTTGGATAACTTGGAAATAACAATGCCCTTAGCAGAACAGACCACAGGACACAGGAAATACAGAAAGAAAGAAGGTAGCAATAGAAATGACAGTTCCTCTTTTTTGGAACTGCACAGTGATGAAAAGGAAGGTGGAGCTGGTGGCATGTCACGGTCCTCTTCAGTGGACAATCTCCTGACCAGCAGGTCTTTGCACCGCTGTAGACTTGTGTCCGCCGGAAACAGAGACACAACATACGCTTTAAACCGAGGATCGAGAACGGTGGGCAGAATGTATTCCTCTGACTTTAAAAGACTGACCACCCTCGGATCCTGGCAAAGCGTATGAAGGGCTTCATCCACAAGAGCTACATGCTTGGTGGAATTGCAATGGTGTACCAGCTCCTCCCTCACTTTCTCCAGCTGCTTCTGCAAAAGCCTGATCAGGGGAATCACCTGACTCAAGCTGGCAGTGTCGGAACTGACTTCTCGTGTGGCAAGTTCAAATGGCTGCAGAACCTTGCACAACACGGAAATCATTCTCCAGTGGCTTGACTCAGGCGCATCCCCACTCCTTTTCCTATGTCGTAGGTGGCTGTGTAGGCTTGAATGGCCTTTTGATGCTCCTCCATCCTCTGCAGCATATAGAGGGTGGAGTTCTAGCACGTCACTACCTCTAGTTAATTTAGATTGCAAGGCTTGTAAATACTTTGAAGATTTCCACAGACTGTGGAGCTAGTGAAATTAAATGGACCACGTTACTTTGGTGGCTATCTATGCCCCCCCCCGCCCTACACTTGTAGTTGAATATAAAAAAAGAAGCCTGCATAGACTGTAGAACTAGAAATTCAAAATATACAAAGAAATGGACAAAGGCAGTTTGGTATCTGTCTGCATCAGATCCCCTCTCCACTAGGAGTAAAATAGAAAACTATTCAGCCGTTATATAATCTAGAATATAAATAGAAATTGAGAAAGGCAATTTGGTATCTGTCTGCATCATAATCATCAACATCCTCCTCAGCGCCAGCTACATCAATATCCTCCTCCCGGTGTACAACATTCACACCTTCATTAGCCAAATCTGTAACTGGACTGTGGGTGATCCTTCCAGCATATGCAGAGGGCGTGCTGCAAATGCTGGATGGAGTCACCTCTTCCCGTACAGTGATGGGAAGGTCAGGCTTCACAACCACCAACACCCTTGGATTCGGCTTGGGGATTTGTGATGTCATCTGTTTAGAAGGCAGAGTTCTTTGCTGTTTTGTTGTTGTTGCTGACAGCATAACTCTCTTAAATTTTTTGTAGGGGGGGGAGGGGGAGGGCTTAGATCCTTGGGTGAAGCTGGACCACTAGTCATGAACACGGGCCAGGGCCTAAGCCGTTCCTTGCCACTACGTGTCGTAAATGGCATATTGCCAACTTTACGTTTCTCCTCAGATGATTTTAAGTTTCTCTTTTTGCTACTTTTTGAGAACTTGGGCTTTTTGGATTTTACATGCCCTGTACAAGGAAATTG
The DNA here is from genome assembly GCF_038048845.1 of Mixophyes fleayi. Lineage (NCBI taxonomy): Eukaryota > Metazoa > Chordata > Amphibia > Anura > Limnodynastidae > Mixophyes > Mixophyes fleayi. Next base: position 227,789,187 of record NC_134403.1, read on the forward strand.
GGCATCGGGCTTGCCAGACGACGTTGATGGCATTTCATCGTCTATGTCATGACTAGTGGCAGCAGCTTCAGCATTAGGAGGAAGTGGGTCTTGATCTTTCCCTACTTTATCCTCCAAATTTTTGTTTTCCATTATATGTAGCACAAGAGAGCGTACCCCTAAGCCACACACACTCGGCAAAGCCTTTAAAAATTATATGCGGCACACGAGAGTACCACTTGACTTATACTGCTGAATCAGTGAACTTTGTAATATATCAGTACCACTGGACTTATACTACTGAATCAGTGAACTTTGTAATATAGCAGTACCACTGGACTTATACTGCAGAATCAGTGAACTTTGTAATATAGCAGTACCAATGGACTTATACTGCAGGATTGTTTTGGGATATTTTTTTTTTTTTTTTTTATAATTACTTTTTTTGTAAATTTTTTTTTATAACTTTTTTTGAATTTTTTTATAATTTGGGAATAATGGGGAAATAACAATGCCCTTAGAAGGACAGAGCACAGGACACAGCACCACTGGACTGAACAGGACACAGCACAGGACCCAGCAGCACCACTGAACTCAGAAGGACAGAGCACAGGACACAGCACCACTGGACTGAACAGGACACAGCACAGGACCCAGCAGCACCACTGAACTCAGAAGGACAGAGCACAGGACACAGCACCATTGGACTGAGCAGAACACAGCACAGCACAGCACAGAACTGAACAGCACAGCACAGCACAGCACAGCTCAGCACGAGATATAGCAGGACAGAGGACCACCTAACACAACCTCCCTCTACCCTGATCAATGCCCGAGTGAAGATGGCGGCGACTAGCGGGGAATTTATAGGATCCGAGTAATGTGAGATCCGACAGCGGCATTATGACTCAGAGCCTCGGTTTCAGTTTTGCAATTGGCGGGAATACCCGGATCTGTCTCGGATCCGGCTCGGATCGGCAACGTTCGGGTGGGCTCGGATTTCAGATATCCGAGCCCGCTCATCTCTACTAATAATATTGTCTACATTCAAATTGTCAATCTAATAATATTTCATTTGTCTACCTAATAATACTGTTGATGTCATTATTTTCGACTTTCCAACCCTGTCTATACTGTATAATGATGGCGATCATGTAACTGTCAAACATACATCGATCAGCCACAACATTAAAACCACTGGCAAGTGGAGTGAATAACATTGATTATCTCATTACAATGGCACCTGTCAAGAGGTGGGATATATTAGGTAGTAAGTGATCATTTAGTTCTTGAAAAATAGGCAAGCATAAGGATCTGAGCGACTTTGACAAGGGACTAAATGGAAGGGCTAGACAACTGGGTCAGAGCATCTCCAAAATGCCAGGCCTTGTGGGGTGTTCGCGGTTTGCAGTGGTTAGTATTTACCAAAAGGGGTCCAAGGAAGGACAACTGGTTAACCGACTATAGGGTCACGGGCGCCCCAGGCTCATTGATACATGTGAGGAGCGAAGGCTAGCCCGTCTGGTCCAATCCCACAGATGAGCTACTATTGCACAAGTTGCTGAAAAAGTTAATGCTGGCTATGATAGAAAGGTCAAAGGAAAGAAGGTATATGTAGAGGCACTCCGGGGTATAAGATTAAAATAACATTTTATTGGTATGCATTAAGAATATAGGTTCATACAACTAGCAAAAATATCAATAAAAACATGTGTAGAGTGAGAATAAAATGCAGATCTAGCTGCAAAATCGCTGTGTTCTCACATTATTTAATTATACTATATATATATAACTATAGTATACTTAAATAACGTGAGAACACAGCGATTTTGCAGCTAGATCTGCATTTTATTCTCACTCTACACATGTTTTTATTTATATTTTCGCTAGTTGTATGAACCTATATTCTTAATGCATACCAATAAAATGTTATTTTAATCTTATACTCCGGAGTGCCTCTACATATACCTTCTTTCCTTTGACCTTCTATTTAAATGTACAAGTATAAGGGAGCACCTTCCAGTTATGATAAGAAAATAATTCTGGAATACACTAGTAGTGACATTGGGGTTAAGTACTGTTTATTTTATTAACCCACTTAGTGCGGTCATCTTTATCTCTAGTATGATAGAAAGGTGTCAGAACACACAGTTCATCGCAGCTTGATGCGTATATGGGGCTGCATAACTGCAGATTGGTCAGAGTGCCCATGCTGACCACTGTCCACTACCGAAAGTCCCTACAATGGGCTAAGATTTTCTCTGGGCTACTGAGGACCCCAGGCTGAGAAGAGCTGCTTTACAAGAACAGTCATCACCTTTATCCTGTTACCCAAACTCTGAATCCAGTGACAGTGTGTGTCCAGTCCAGACGCAGCCTTCAATTATACAATGAGCCGCCATGGCTTGGGGCACAGATGCTGCTCGTACCAAGGCTCATTTTAGGTCAGGGTCAGAAGTAAGAGTAACAAGGGAGATACTTGTGAGAGCTGTAAGGACATGCCAGAGATGAAGAGACACAGAGACATCAGGGATAGTTGAACCTTGCCAAAACCATGTTGCATTGGAGGGGAAGGCACATTTGTGATGGCAGATTTATAGTTGGGGTAAGGCATGTCAAGGCCAACTTTAAATTTCACGTGCAAACTAATAAATTAATTTGCACCTCTTGTATTGTAACATGGTTTTGTCCAGTAGAAAACGTACTCATTTTTTGCCTTGTTTTCCTTACTGAATCAGGCCCATAGTCATTCATTTTATTTTTATATACTGTCCACTGTACATAAAATGTATTTTTACAGTTGCTCCTCCAAACACATGTTCTAGCATGCATATGCGACCATCATCACTATCACTCTGCACTTATATCTGAAGCTGGTGCAAGTGATACAACAGAAAAACACATACCTTAGAGATGCGCAAAGCTTGAATTGGATGGATGTACATGCGTTCGAGCTAGGCATGCATTTACTGTATATTGACTACATGCATATGCCCATTCCCCTCCCCGTTCTGCCCATGAAATCGTGTCATAAGTGTCCTTTTGTATTCGAAGATGAATTGAATGTTCTTATGTTCAATGGCGTGTAGTCTGTTTCTGGGTATGCAAAGTGCGATTTTACTCAAAATGCAGCACGTATCGCCATTTATGTTCCTTAATGAATCAGGCCCACAAAGTCTAGGGGCTAGATTTACTATCAGGCGTGATGCATGGCGGCGGTTTTCCGGCGGGTTTGCATTGCAAACAGCCGGATTTACTAATGGGCGCATATCAGCTTCAATTTGAAGCCGCCGGCGATGTCACGGCGGGATGTAATGCTCAAAGCCGCCGGCGGCTTTGAATAGAACATGGCGCTTTTGCTTTAAATGTCGGCGCTTTTGTGTAAAGGCGGTTTTTTTGAAAATTACACCTGTCTCCTGGCCTGTTACTATTGGCTATTTTCAAACTCAGGAGATTTGACATCACAAGCCCTATATAAACCACTGGCCTGACACTTTTTTCTCTGATAGGGTTTTGAGGAGTTTTGAGAGAGGAGTTAGTTGGTTTGTGCTTTGTGAGAGTTGGTGAGAGTTGGAGTTTGGTGGATTGGTGGAGCGATATCTGATTGAAGTGTGAGTAGTCCTGTGGTATTTTTCTGTTTTGTACATTTATTTTCTCTTTTATTTTCTGTCTTGTATTTTTTGTATTTGACTTGTGCTTTGTCTGTGTTACTTGTGTGTGCCTGTGTGGAGAGTGTGTCTGTATTTAGTGTAGTTTGTCCTTTGTGTTTGTAAGTCTTTCTGTGTTTTCTGTGTTTGGCATTTATTTGTCATTATGTCCAGAGATAGGAGGGGAGAACAGGCTGAGGAGAGGGAGATGGAGGTTGAGGGGTCAGAGGAGGGATAGGGAGAGGTTGAGGAGACAGGACAGGGCAGGAAGACCAAGACAGGGAGGAATGTGCGCTTCTCACATGATGAGAATTGTGTGTTGGTGCACAATATCGTTCCCTGTTACGAGGTCATCCTAGGCAACCTGGCAGCCCGGACTCCTCTAAGGCGGCGTCACCAATTGTGGGGGCGTGTCTGTGATGCCGTGAACGCGGTGGGCCCACTGAAGCGGACAGTGGCACACTGCCGCAAGCGCTTCTCTGATATTAAGAGGAGGCTTAAAGAGAAGATGGCCCAGGAAAGGAGGTCTACAAGGCGCACGGGTGGTGGCCCCCCACTTCGTATGGAGTACACCACGTACGAGGAGGAGCTGCGCCAGATAATGCCGGCAGAGATTGTCGAGGGGATAAACGTCCAAGACACGGATTCGCCTTCTTTTGGACAAGTAGTTGGTGAGTTATTTGCATATTTTACTCTAACAGTATTTATATTTTTTTTCTTTTTTTAAAACTGCTTTTCTCTTTTTAAAGCTGCTTTTCTCTTTGAAAACGTTTTTTATTAAAATTTTTTTTTTTTGTTTTTCAAAGTGTATTTTTGCCTCTAATAGTTTGTAAAGGATTTTTTTTCTCATAGAAAAAAAACAACAAAAATTGCAAACACATTTGTGCAATAAACAGTATATTTGGAAATTGTTTTTTTCTGGAAATACATTGTATGCTTTTTCTAATACATCCAGAATCGCCAGGACCGCAGTTCAGTCCCAGTGCCAGACCTACACCTCCACCTTCAGCGAGAGATTCGGGCACAGACGAGCAAGCAGGTGCATGATTTCTGTTTAGGAGAGAAATAATGGAGTTACTTGATTTTCTGTGCAAATGTTGCTGTCAATGTTGTTTTTTTTTTCTTTTTTATTGTTTGCAATGAGAAGTTAGGGCTACATTTTACTAAACTGATATGTTGCCTATAGAAACCCATCAGAATATACCTTTACTTTATTTATTGCATTCAACAAAATGACAGCTAAAATCTGATTGGTTGCTATAGGCAACATCTCCACTTTTTATAGCATGCAGTTTAGTCAAAATAACCCAGCATGTACTACACAGTCCAAATGATAATGGGTATTAAAAGGATAATAAGTGCATCCGTAAGCAGGTAGCATAGGACTAGAAATCAGGAATGCAAACATTGTGAAAGAATCTGTAGTTGCTAAAGAATATTCTTTCCTATCCAGTGTTCAGAATGCAATATACAAACATATTATATACTATATACTTACCGTCATTTTTCATACACAGGGCCCTCTTCATACCAGCCACCTCAGGCGGAGTCCCTGGAAATGTCCCCTGAGCCAGAGGATCTAACGACCATCACCCTGGCAACAGTGGATGCCCCTGTGTCTGGCCTCCAGGAAGTTTCACCTGGCCCTGCTGAACCATCACACCACCAACCTGCACCTGAAACTATGGACCCAGCCAGAGAAATGGCGCTGTCTATTGGCGCATTCCAGCAGCAACAGACATTGTTCATGGACAGGCAAACTGGCCACATGTCACAAATTGCGGCCCAGTTGAGGCGAATACATCGCTCCACTAGCCAAATCCCTGCTGCAATAAACCGGCTGGCAAGCGCTTTGGAGCAGATGAATGTGCAGCTGGCCCAAATGTCTGGGTCTGTGGACGCCATGCATTCCTCCGTTCGTGAGGGGAATGCCAATGTTATCCGGCTGGCAGGCCAACTCCAGCAGGAACTGATTGCCCGCTTGCCGGCCCCTTTTTCATCGGCCTCCACCAGTACTGCTAGTACGCCGACCAGATCAATATATAGCACTCCTCCAAGGAGAGGTGCTCGCACCAGGGGTGGGCGAGGGAGGGTAGAGAGTGGGGCTAAGCACAGTGATATGCCAGCGAAAAGACGGCGCTAGGGCAAAAAATTTATTATTGGGGAATGTTTTGTGTAAGCGTTATACTTTTTCTTTTATTATGTTGTAATGCAATAAATGCAGTTATATTTCATCCATATCATTCTTTCTTTTCTTCCCATTAAACAAGAGTATACTGTTTTTTTTAAAACGATGCACTAATTTCCCGTACACATTGACCTCTAACTGTCACTTTACAGGGATTTTAACAATTACAACATTCACAGTACACACTATCCTCTGTGCTCTGCACATCACCAAATGGGACACGGGCCCCTACTTGTTCACTGTGTACTGCAATAATCGGTGGGGTAAGTTGATGTAAAGCTAGATTATGTATCAGACAGCAAGCCAGGATAATATCAGACAACTTAACAGGTGCATACATAAGCACCCCACCAAATATATCTAGGAACCTGGTTTACATGAGTACAAACATTGGTACTACATCCACATCAGGCAAAGATTCCAGATTCATACGCACTTTGAATGCATGTGGAGTGGCCGGTAAACCTTTTCATCAGTAAATAGGATTCAATAATACAGGATGGGAAAAAAAAACAAAAAACCTCAAATTACATGCCAGTTTGCCCATTTCCCATATACAATCCTAAAGGAGGAAACTTTGCACAAAATGTCTCTTTCTCTTATGTTAGAAATGGCTAAATAGTTCAAACAGCACACTGTTTGAACAATCTCGCTGCTCACAAGCAGCGCTTTCATTTTGGTCTATTGAATGGCGGTTTTCCGGCGGCTTTATAAACCCCCTAATAGTAAATCCGGCTGTTTGTATGTAGAACATTGTTGAAACCGTCATGGCGCTTTATACAGAGGCGGGTTTGGAAACATCATTTTTGGCCGTTTGGAGGCCGGGTTTAGCCTTAGTAAATCCGGCGATGGCTAAACCGAAAGTCGGCGGGTTTACAAACACGCCTGATAGTAAATCTAGTCCTAGATCTTGATTGTGAAGTTAGAATAAATGAGCAAAGACATCAAGATGATATGTAGACTCTGATGTCTCCTAATGATTACCCACCAGCTGAGCAGGAGTGTATCACATTCACATTTCTGTACCTGGATTCATAAACCTGCCATTAAACAAAGATATGGTTTCAGCAGAGTCTACCATCTGTCCCATGTATGGAAATTATATTCTACTTCAGTATTTTTTGTTCCTTCATAACCTGCAACAACATACTGACAGAGATTCTTATGTTTTCAAGATAGTAATATTAGAAGACTGAATGTACCCTTTTTTCTTTCCACCCATGTGAACTATTCTCTGATACACATGTCTCTGCTATCACAGTTTATAACAATAGAGGGCAAACTGAATTCAGGAAAAGAAATATACATTATTAAGGAATTAGACTTAAATATTATAGCTAAGACAAAAAACTATTTAGCTTCATATTAAAAAGCATATTCTGAAGATAAGTTAGCATTTAAATAATCTTATTGTTAGTATACACTAACTAACCACATATACCTGGATTACTATAAGGGCTATGAGACCAAAATTGCATTGTTATTGTTGTATGAGATGATGATTTCCAACATCCTTTCATGATGAAGATTAATTTTGAAGGTCCAATATTTCAGGCACCTGTAATATCATTACCTGGCCAGGGAATTGAACCTAGGACTTTCAGTTCTTAGACAAGAGCATCCTCAGAATTACCAAAACGCAGCTACCCTTACTTCCGTATTTCCTGAAATCGGAGGATTTATATAGCTTTTGTCTTATGACTGGTAACTCATTGTTAAAATGTTTCCTGGCTTGTTCCTCACAATTATATTTGGTTTGGATTCTTCAGTGTCTTTTACCTGAACTCTGTTCTAGTCCTCTAGATTCCATATACTTCATGTTCATCACCTTGTCTAGCTATCAGTTTAAGTTCCAGGGATTTTGTTCTAAGCTATGCAACAGAGTACTGACAGCCTTTGTCCTAATAGAAGAGGGGCTCCAAAAGACAAAGAAGGGAGCCAAGTTAAATATACCATGAAAACAAAACAGAAACATGCATTGAAACAGAAGATGAGAAGGCCTTACTTAATATTAATAATGCTTAAGATGACAACAGTGTGCGCGTGTGTTTAAGAAAAAGTAAAGAACTAAACTGAACTCTAGCTTAATCTAGTTACAACTTTGAATTCTACACCCGCCATGTGCCTCGTCATTGAGCTAGTGCTTCTTACTACTAAAGAATTATTATTTTTACATAATTTTTTGGACAACATTAAAGTAATTCAACTGAAATAGATTGTTAAAAGAAAACAGACAGTTAAACAGTGAAAAATTGGGTGATAGAATCTAGGTCAAATTCATTTTCTGTGAGTGCTTTGCACTGAGTTGTAGTATGAATTTCACCAACACTAAACACTATTAAATAAAGCACTTCTTTCTGCTTCGGGATGTAAAAACTATAACTTATTTTACAAGAAGAACCTTTATAAGTGCAGTTCATAAACTAGCTGTATACTACGGATTTTGGGAGCATTTCAGGATTCAACAGCAGCCAGCTTGATGCAAATAGTTCTTAACTTTGGGAATTCTCTGGCTTCTGATTGGCTGTGTGAGTTATTGTGAAGCCTGTAGGCAAATTCTCTCTTCTTATCTCACGTAACTTTTATCTCTGAAAAGGCTTCTTTTGAAAGGCTTACACCTCTGACATCTAAGCAAAGGCACTATGAAAATCTATGTCAAAAGACATTGTCCATGTACTCTTTCTTGAGTCTAGAAAATACTCATTCATTATATACTTAATTGTCCGATTAGTTTTTCTCTTTCAGTAATCTTTGAACCTGCTAAATACATATTAGGCTTTCTAAAATGGAAAAGCAAAACAAACAGTTTGGAGATGCATAAGTTGCACTTTGAATATGTAGAGTGTGTTTCAGTGCATATTTTCTTTAAAGTTTAATAAATTATTAATGGGGCAAAATCATTTTTATGCGCTACTGGAAAATATAACATTCCAGTAAAAAAATACTTTAATAAACTATAAAGGGTAAGAATTATGTCCATATTAATCGCGCAACTGATTACAAACCCTCATTGTTTTATTTATGTACTTAAGTTGCTAGTGCACTCAAGCATGTAAATTTTCCCTGATGTTGCATAATTCTCCCTATTCCCTGTTGTCATCAGCATTCTCAAGGGTGTAAGATGTTATAGGAAAGTGACAGATATATGATTGCCATGGTTTAAGTATGGCATCTCTCACCATAGCTGAAACACAGTTATGAGGAGAATTTATATAGTTTCATTATTTTTCTTCTGAGCTCTTTCATCTAGGTCTACACAAGAGTCCAGAGTATTTACTTAGCCTTCATGCACAGGTTGCAACAAGACGACTAAGTGCCTATGCAGATATTGTGAAACACATGTGTGTTTAACAATTTTGCCTACTTGTATTAATCTAAACCTTTTCCCTGATAATTAAGGTATAATGGCACCTATTTGCTAATGGCTACATTTTATGAAAGATAATTTTCAATTATTATCGCATAGATGAGGATTGAACTATCTTTCATATTTATCAAAAAACTTCCACAAGAACAGCAGTTTTGATAAACTGCTGTTCCTGTGAAGTAAAAAAACTTACATATTACTGCCTCTTCTCAATGCGATCGTGATTGTGATCTTCTTTCCTCCTTTCAATTCCTGTGCACATGCGCTGACTGAAAATCTAGGACATGTGCACAGAGAACCCTACTGTACAACCCTGAACGAACTTGAATCATGTGACAAGGTGGGATCATGTGATCCCTCCACACCATAGGCAAACCGAGGGGGGTTTTCTAGTGCCTGGAAACCCCCACCAAGCCTGGGTCACAGTATAATTGAGGTGGCTGGACCCTTCCCCCACTTGACACAGCTATGCTTGAAAAGGGAGAGCTGCGTGCACCAGTAGTGCACGCTGCGTTGCCTATGTATATTATGGGGATAGGAAGAGTTGGAGAGTAGCCAAGCACTGCCTAAAATTTTAGCCACGCCCCCTCGCATGCTTGTCATGTCCACTGGCGGCATGGTGGGGAAACCTCCCTCTATAAATCCTGCGTTTGCCCCTGCACACATACACTGTCCAGCTCAGAGAGAAATGGCTGCCAGCTTCAGCTGCAAAATTAAATCATTTGTGAATGTTGATAAATAACATTAGTGAGCAGTCTCCATATACTTTTATGGGGACTGCACTGTTTAACATAAGGAAATGCAATGCTATGTTCATGAATCTCAACTACACTTACTTTTGCAGAGAAAATGTCATTTTTCGGGGATTTCACAGAGAAAAATTGTTTAATAAATAGGCCCCAATGGGATGGCTAGGTTTACATAGTAACAATTGTGGGAAACTAAACCCACACAAAGTATTTTTTAGATGCTGTAAAGGCGGAAAAGCTGTATTATTTTCCATTTCCTTAAATATCAAATCGCTATGATTGCAGACCTTTTTATTTAACTAAAATAAGCATATACATTTAAATCTATTATGTAAATACAGTTTGTTTCCTGTTGTTGGTTAGATACACCATCAGAGTGTATCTTACAGCCAGGGGCGGATCTAGACTTTATGTTTAGGGGGGGCGATTTTGCATAATCACGCCCCTCCTTTGCTCTGATTGGCTGCCCCGCGTTAAACCCTGCCTTCCGTCTGCGATTGGCTCCGCCCCCTCCAGGTGTGATCGCCGGCTGGGACCACTCTGATTGGCTGGCCCACATTTAGCCCCGCCCCCCGCTCGCGCTTAGCTTCGCCCCTCCCGTTTTGATCGGCGGTTGGGACCTAGCTTTTTGCTGCTAGGGGGGCGAATGCCCCGATTGCCCCCCCCTGGATCCGCCACTGCTTACAGCACCTTTATCTGAAGACTATGTGCTTTATGTCAATGTCACATACCCATTGTTAACTGGTGTGAAATTACTCTCATAAATAACTTTTCACGTAGGTGACTTAAAGGTCCCTGACTGCATGCGTCCTTTACCGTTAAGAGAGCAGTCATCAGGTACTAGCACTGTCAGAGAGTGTTATATAACTAATGATAACAAATAGAAAGGAACTTCAGGGTTGTCATCCCTCTGTAAATGTACTTATAGTTGTACTTATTGTAGTGAAATGTTCATGCATTAGTAAGAAAAGGAGAGGTCAGCAAAAACCTGACATCTCCGTGACGCTTCTATGCTACATGCAGGAGTATCAAAGAAATGGTTTTGTGACAACTTTTTATTCCAAAAATATATTTAACAATGTAAGTTTTGCAAAAGAGTAGTCTCTGCCTAAATTGCAGACCTCTGTATACACCAAGATTCTGATGACCTGATATTGATGGTTTTGAAATCTCCAGTAGAAAAAACATAAAAATATGTATTTATAATAACCTAAATAAGTTAAACAGAACCTTTTCCTTCCCAGAAATACATCTTCTGACTATTATGTATACTGTACTCTTTATTAATATAGTACAATTACTTTGAGTTACATTTAAGAGATTAAAATAGCCTTAAGATGTGCCTGAGGTCTTGCTGAGTTTACCACAGGTTAAAAATCCCTGCAGTAGAAGTGGAAGTATTTAAACATTGGTGCAAGTAGCACAAACATGACATAAACTGTAGCAAACAAGCAGATATTTGCTTTCAGTAAATGAACAGAAAGACTAATTTACGAAGTTTCAAAGATGTGGCCCAGTAGTGCAAATGCTGATTTGTGACATCATATGCTTCTTTTGACTAATATAGATCATACTTGCCTACTTTCCTGGAATTTCTGGGAGGCTCCCAAATTTCAGGGAATCCTCCCAGACTCCCAGAAGAGCAGGCAACCTCCTGGATGTGATGGAGGTGGGGCTTAATGATGAGATTTCACATCATTAAGCTTCGACCCCTGCTATGAAATTCCGTGAATTTCGCATTTCCTAACAGGGGCAGAGCTATACTGGTCACCATGCCCCCTCCTATCCCCTGCCACACTACTTCTCTTCCGGGATCTCCCGGAAGTGAAGTTTGAAAAGTAGGCAAGTATGATATTGATTTCATGTAGATTGGGTGTCAATATCAAGATGCCGGCAAATGCAGGGATGCAAATACTAGCTCCTTCTGGTGGAAGAAAATGGGCAGATCAAGGCATTCCCTGACAAATACTAGCTTTACTGGCTTGGTGCAGGAATTTGCCTAATATTAAACCCATGTTCAACAAAGCAGTTTCAGGGGATGGAAAGTGCAGACTTATGGGGCATTTCCTGTGTGGTGGTGGGTTGCAGATTTTTGTCTCCCCACCTGCACCTTCCAGGAGCATTTTATGCATATGAATCCCAAAGTTATAATTACATACATTTAGATATGTGTCAGGGTAGTAAAGACTTTACTAATATCTCTTTAGAGTGGTAATAGGCAGGCCAGTGAAGCTTTACACATTTGGCCCATCAGCATTTTTATGTGGGAAATTCTCCAACTGGGAAGTGGGTGGGTATCTTGTGATGCACGATGTAGGCACATACATGCTAAACTAGTTGTACTGTATTCAATAAAAGGAAATTACTGTTGTTTAAATTATTTATAATTTAATTTTAGGGTTAAACATAACATTGGTAGCTTATTCTGTACAAAATTCTCAATTATTTTTGTTTTATTGCTTGACCTGTATTGGTTTTAACTGATGCATCTCTCACTCACTGTCAATTGCCTAAAATGTTTCACTATATTGCAAACAAGAGGTTCTTATTATTATCAAGCATTAAACAGCAATTCAATGAAAAACTCAGGTGTATTTTTTATTTTATTTGCATAAATCACTGTGGCAGGCTATAATGAGAATGTTGGCATTTACCATTCACCCTTTTTTTTTTTTTAGGCTGCTATTAAAGATAAATGCTTTATTGGCTACCAAAGCAACCACATGGCACATGGTTTAGTGAGCAGAGATGTTTTAGATAGAGATGGGCGGGTCCGGTTCTCCGAGAACCGAACCCACCCGAACTTTGGGTATCCGAGTACCGAGCTGAGCAGCTCGGTACTCTCCCGCCAATTCCGAATCCAAATCGAGGCCGAACGTCATTGTGACGTCGTCGGATCTCGGGACTCGGTTCTCGCGATACTTCAACTTTATAAATACACGCCTCCACAGCAATCCATCGCCATTTGACAGAGGGAGAGAGCAGGGTGTAGTCATAGGCTAATTAGAGCAGGGACAGAGAAAGAATACAATATTGTTCTTGCAATTGCTCTAACCAAAATCGCTAGTGCAGAGAGGAGGATAGAGGTTTATTATTTTTTCTTCATATTTGGCACTCCCCAGCGCTTTTGGGTTGTCCCCCATAATTGTGCATTAATATTTCTGGCTGTCAAAAGTCATATCTGTCAGCAGTATCTACTCAATAAATGTTAGCACTCCTCAGTGTTTTTGGGGTGTCCTCTCTAATTGTGCATTAATATTTCTGGCTGTCAAAAGTCATATCTGTCAGCAGTATCTACTCAATAATTTTAAGCACTCCTCAGTGTTTTTGGGGTGTCCTCTCTAATTGTGCATTAATATTTCTGGCTGTCAAAAGTCATATCTGTCAGCAGTATCTACTCAATAATTTTAAGCACTCCTCAGTGTTTTTGGGGTGTCCTCTCTAATTGTGCATTAATATTTCTGGCTGTCAAAAGTCATATCTGTCAGCAGTATCTACTCAATAAATTTTAGCACTCCTCTGTGTTTTTGGGGTGTCCTCCCTAATTGTGCATTAATATTTCTGGCTGTCAAAAGTCATATCTGTCAGCAGTATCTACTCAATAAATGTTAGCACTCCTCAGTGTTTTTGGGGTGTCCTCTCTAATTGTGCATTAATATTTCTGGCTGTCAAAAGTCATATCTGTCAGCAGTATCTACTCAATAAATGTTAGCACTCCTCAGTGTTTTTGGGGTGTCCTCTCTAATTGTGCATTAATATTTCTGGCTGTCAAAAGTCATATCTGTCAGCAGTATCTACTCAATAATTTTAAGCACTCCTCAGTGTTTTTGGGGTGTCCTCTCTAATTGTGCATTAATATTTCTGGCTGTCAAAAGTCATATCTGTCAGCAGTATCTACTCAATAATTTTAAGCACTCCTCAGTGTTTTTGGGGTGTCCTCTCTAATTGTGCATTAATATTTCTGGCTGTCAAAAGTCATATCTGTCAGCAGTATCTACTCAATAAATTTTAGCACTCCTCTGTGTTTTTGGGGTGTCCTCCCTAATTGTGCATTAATATTTCTGGCTGTCAAAAGTCATATCTGTCAGCAGTATCTACTCAATAAATGTTAGCACTCCTCAGTGTTTTTGGGGTGTCCTCTCTAATTGTGCATTAATATTTCTGGCTGTCAAAAGTCATATCTGTCAGCAGTATCTACTCAATAATTTTAAGCACTCCTCAGTGTTTTTGGGGTGTCCTCTCTAATTGTGCATTAATATTTCTGGCTGTCAAAAGTCATATCTGTCAGCAGTATCTACTCAATAATTTTAAGCACTCCTCAGTGTTTTTGGGGTGTCCTCTCTAATTGTGCATTAATATTTCTGGCTGTCAAAAGTCATATCTGTCAGCAGTATCTACTCAATAAATTTTAGCACTCCTCAGTGTTTTTGGGGTGTCCTCCCTAATTGTGCATTAATATTTCTGGCTGTCAAAAGTCATATCTGTCAGCAGTATCTACGCAATGGATTCAAAGCAGTCCACATATGATCTAAATGAGCAACCAGGTTCTGTCACCAGTCCTGATGTTAGTGTTCCCAGTACGTCATCTGGCCAAGGCGATGTCAAACAACAGAGTGTTTTCAAATTAGTGCAAAAAACAAAAACCAAAAAAAAATTTACTGTATTGAAGCGAAAACGAAGTGTAACTGAGCAAAAGTTAAGTGACGATAAAAAAAAAATTGCAAGCATGCCATTCTACACACGCAGTGGCAAAGAGAGAATGAGGCCTTCACCTTTGGCTATTAGTGGCAGATCCCAAAAAGTTACCCAGCCTACAATTGGTGCACAACTACTGTTACGCGTCAAAGCTGAGCTGCAAGATACCAGTGAGGCATTACAGGAGAATATTTGCTCTGATTCACAAATGACAACAATCCCTGTGGAGAGTCCATCCAACAGTGGGATGTCTAATCGTGAGCATTCTGCTGATGTGTGCCTTAATAGCCCGAGTGTAGCCGGTGATACCCAAATTGAGGATGCCACTTTGGAATTAGAAGAGGATGAGGGGGAGATTTGTGTAGGCGACGAGGGCGCTAATGAGGATGTTGATGAGGATGAGGTTGTTTGTGTAAGTCCTGCACCAGTGGCAGCAGTTCTGGCACGTGACAAGAAAAAGGCCATTGTCATGCCTGGGCATAAAACAAAAAAATCCACTTCTTATGTGTGGAATTATTTCTACCCAAATCCAGACAACAATTGTATAGCCATTTGTAGTGTATGTGAAGCCACAGTCAGTCGAGGGAGGGACCTTAACCATCTTGGAACCTCGTCTATGTTACGCCATTTAACGAGAGTTCATGGCAAAGTGTTGGGAAAAGCTGAAAGTTCTTCCCAAAAGAATACAAGCACTCCCTCATCAGCTAAGACCCTCCGCTCACCGACATACCGACGGCCACAAAATACACCCACCACACCATCCTCATCAATATCCTCAGTAGCGCTCGGAGTTAGCCCGGCATCCCACTTAAGGCTGGATGACTCCGGCACTATTATTGATTCCTCTGAAGAAAGCGTTAGTCCTGCTGCTGCTGTTGCTGCTGCTGGGGGTGAATCGTCATCCCAGAGGCAGGTGAATAAAATGAGCAGTCCTACATTTCAGCAATTAACTGTGAAACAATCCTTTGCGAGGGGAAGCAAATATGACAGCAGTCACCCAGTCGCCAAGCGAATCACAGACGCCATGGCTGCAATGTTAGTGTTAGATCTGCGTCCAATCTCCACCATAAACGCAGCTGGTTTTTCACAGTTAATTGAGGTTTTGTGTCCGCGTTACAGAATTCCATCGCGACACCATTTCTCCCGTAAAGCTATTCCACAACTATACCAAAAAGTGTGTAAAAATGTAGAGATTGCGCTGAAAAATGCCATTCTGCCCACTGTTCACTTAACCACAGATATGTGGACAAGTGGAAGTGGCCAAACCAAAGACTATATGACTGTGACAGCCCACTGGGTTGGTCATTCACCTTCACCAGCAGGAACAGCAGCAGCATGTACACCACTACGTAACATTTGTCACAGGCAGGCCACTCTTTGTATCACCGGCTTCACTAACAGGCATACGGCTGACAATTTGTTACGCAAACTGAGAGATGTGATTGATGCATGGCTTATACCACTCGGACTCTCCCCAGGGTATGTCATTTCAGATAACGCCAACAATATAGTGCGAGCATTACAGCTGGGTGATTTCCAACATATTCCCTGTTTTGCTCACACCATCAACTTGGTGGTGCAGAGCTTCCTACGAAACAACCGTGAGGTGCAGGAGATGCTTTCGGTGGCCCGTAAAATTTCAGGCCATTTCAGGCATTCAGCCACAGCATGTAGGAGATTACAGCAGCTCCAAGAGCAGTTTAACTTGCCCTGCCACCAACTTAAGCAAGAGGTGGTAACTCGGTGGAATTCCACCCTGTACATGCTTCAGAGGATGGAGGAACAGCGCAAAGCCATCCAAGCATATTGCACAAGTCATGACATTGGGAAAGGAGGGGGGATGTATTTCACTCTTGCACAGTGGGGAATCCTTTCAGTGCTGTGCAAGGTGCTGAAACCATTTGAAGTTGTGACATGTGAGGTCAGTGCAGACTCTGCTAGTTTGAGCCAAGTCATTCCTTTAATTAGACTATTGGAAAAGCAGCTTGAGAAAATGAAGGAGGAGCTGAAAGCAAGCAATTCAGCAAAGTATGTTGGCCTTGTCGATCAAGTACTTAATTCGCTTCACAATGATCCTCGAGTTATTAAGATCTTGAACTCGGATCAGTACGTTTTGGCCACTGTGCTTGATCCAAGGTTTAAAACCTACATTGAGTCTTTACTTGTAAATGAGCGAGATGTGAACTTTTGCAAGGAGCTATTGCTCAGCAAGTTGGCCGCTGAACTGGGCCTCGGCTTGACGACGTGTCCTCCTTCACTTTCTCAAGCTGTTGCTCGTAAAAAATTAAATTTCCAAAAAAGAAGCAGGGAAGACACAGGGGGCAGACGAGAACAATTTAACATCTGGGCTGGTTTGAAGGATTTTTCAAAAAAAAGTGTCACTTTGCCCATAAGTCCATCCAATATGAGTATAAACATGCAAAGGATGGTGGAGGATTACTTTCAAGAGGTAGTTGATATGGAAATGTCAGACAGTCCCTTTCCTTACTGGGAAGAAAAGCAAGCTATTTGGAAACCCATGTACAAACTTGCTTTGCAATACCTAAGCTGCCCACCCTCCAGTGTGTACTCTGAACGAGTGTTCAGCACAGCAGGGAACTTAGTCAGTGATCGCCGTAGAAGGTTACTTCCCAAAAATGTGGAGAAAATGATGTTTATAAAAATGAACTACATCTTCCACGAGGAAGGCCTTCACCATCCAAGACATGCAAGCACTGACTGTTCTCTAATGGCGGATTCAAGCGGCGATGAATTGATAGTCTGTGATGATGACGATAACACTGATGAGGGTGAGGATGAAGCTGAAGATGATGCCGATAACATCTTTTTAAAACTTTCTATGTAAGTGTAGGGTGCAATCTACCCCCAAAGAGGAAAGGGACTTGTGGCATTTCCATATCACATACCATCTTGAAAGGCTGCTGTTAGGGCAATTTATCCTTAAGGGTAGGGTGTCATAGACAGAGTGACCCTAAACTGGCTTTGTCCATTTTTCATAATATTGTACAGTCTATAATGGCTGAATTTTTTAGTATTTTATACAAGTGGAGGGGGGCCTAGAGAGACAGAAACCAAACTGGCTTTCTCCATGTCAATTAATATTGTACAGTCTATAATGGCTGAATTTTTTAGTATTTTATACAAGTGGAGGGGGGCCTAGAGAGACAGAAACCAAACTGGCTTTCTCCATGTCAATTAATATTGTACAGTCTATAATGGCTGAATTTTTTAGTATTTTATACAAGTGGAGGGGGGCCTAGAGAGACAGAAACCAAACTGGCTTTCTCCATGTCAATTAATATTGTACAGTCTATAATGGCTGAATTTTTTAGTATTTTATACAAGTGGAGGGGGGCCTAGAGAGACAGAAACCAAACTGGCTTTCTCCATGTCAATTAATATTGTACAGTCTATAATGGCTGAATTTTTGGGTATTTTATACAAGTGGAGGGGGGCCTTGAGAGACAGAAACCAAACTGGCTTTCTCCATGTCAATTAATATTGTACAGTCTATAATGGCTGAATTTTTTGGTATTTTATACAAGTGGAGGGGGGCCTTGAGAGACAGAAACCAAACTGGCTTTTTCCATTTCTTTACATATTTAACTATAAGTGTAGGGTGTAATATACATTCAAAGACGATGGCTGCATTGCCAATATGCATAGATGGAGAGGAAGACAATCTGTTTTGTGTGTAGAATAGGCCTACCAACGAAGAATTAAACTGTTTTTTGGGATGATTTATTACCTCAACAATTAGATTACTTGTCTCTAAAACAGTTGGAGCACTAAATTGGGTTAATTTAGGCCCAAAAACATGGATTTTCCCAAAAAATAGCAAAACAAAACCAAACAAAACCAAAACCAAAACCAAAACACGCAATGGAGGTTTTGCAAAACCAAAACCAAAACCAAAACACGACGGTAATCCAGATCCAAAACCGAATCCAAAACCAAAACACGGGGGTCAGTGACCATCTCTAGTTTTAGAACGTCCCTCTGATTACTGTCTGCAGTGTGACATCATCCATTTCCCCCCTCTGCCATCCCATTACACGCTGAAAGTCTGTGTCTGGCAGCCATTTGCATTTGCCAGAGAGCTTTTGAAAAGGAGGTAATGATTTGTAGGAGCATAGCTAAGAAAAATGACATTTGCAGGCTTAAAAGATACTTAATTTGCTTTAACTGATATTATTATTTGTATGCTGTGTAGCCAAATGAATGAAGCAAGACATATAATAAAAGAACCCCTCTGCTGTGCCAGTTTCTTATTAAAAAAAAACCCAGTGGTCTTGTGCATACAGAGATTTCAAAGGAATAAAACAGTAAAAAATGAAAACATTTCATTTTGTGACATTGATAATAGAACAATGTCATACAATTAAAAACATGAAACATTAACAAATAATCATAGTATCTCTTTAATCTAATTTGCCCTGGATGGTTGAAGACAATATCTGAATTGTTGCTGTGGGCTATACCTCTTTTGAGATAATGGAAAGGTGTTATCAAATATGTCTCACAGATACAATCATTTAATCTTAATACTATTAGCAAATGTTAACTATATAGCTGCAACCTTCTCAGAATAAAATGTAATTTGAAAACTCAAGAAGGCCAGAGCCAGTCTGATGTTAGTGTGAACAATCCTAGGTTTTATGGTTGAATATGTGGACTGGTCTTATTGCTGCAAGCAAGAGTAAGGGGCTTCCAATGTAGATAACTGAGCAGGGCCAGACTGGGACTAAAAATCAGCCCTGGTATTTAAAGCACACGGGCCCACCTCTGTTGATGAGTAGGAAAAACCCTGTGTGCCGCCAAGGGGTGGCCACATTATGTTGGGGGCATGGTCAACATGGTGCGTTGATACATACATTATAATAACCCCTTACATTTATCAGGCCCTCCCCATCACGCCACCCTCCCTCAGACACATTACGACACCCCCAGTCCACTGTACTTATCTATGCTCTGATGCTGCTGACATCCGTCAGGGTGGCAACTTCCTGTATAGTGAGCAGGGAAGCTCTTTGTCTCACCAGATTAATAAATCTCATGAGACTTAGAGCTCCTCGACTTGCTCTGCAGGCTGTGTCCTGTCCAGGGCTGGGAGCAACTATCAGATTCCTCCTGCTAACCAGAGCTGGATTAAGGCTCGGGGGGCCCAGGGCACTTAAGACTGGGTGGGCTTCTATGATGTAATTTGGGTATTAGACACATATTTGACAAATACACAGTCAATACTGTGTGCACTACTGTTACGTGCACGCAGTTCTGCCTTTACAAGCAGTACATTGTGAAGCGAGACATATCTCTCAACTGTCCTTGCAGTCCGACCAAATCCTGACTAAGCAAGACTGTCCTAGTCTCTCCTACGTGTCTTGTCACTTTCATTACTTGTGACTGCTGGTGTCTTTAGATCAGTTGCTGCTTGTCTGGATCCTGGAATTTTGGGGGCCCTATTTGGAAAAAAAAATGAGTACATGAAATTTAGAAAACTCCAACCAGCCTCTGTGTTAAATCAATATAGCACCCACGTTTTAAAATTAGGCCTCCCTTCAGCCCCAACATTAAAATAATAGTATTCACATTTGATAAATACATCTATTTCCCTACAACTAGCCCTGACATTAAATTAATAGTATTCCCATTTAATAAATAAACCTATTTCCCTCCCTCCAAACAACCCCAGCAAGAAATTAAATAGCATTTACGTTTAATAAATATAACCATTTTCCTCAAATTAAAAATCCAATCACCCCATCTTAAATTGATAGGCCCCCACTATTAAATTAAATTGCCCCACCATCACCCCACAAATAAAATAGCACCCAATAATTACTCCCACCTGCAATTCCCCATTAGATTAATAGCCTAGCTCCCACATTATATTAAGACCCCCCCTTCCCTTGCACATTATATTCATATACTGTCCCCCTCACACTCACACATTATATTAATTTACTGTCCCCCTCACACTCACAAATTATAGTCATATACTGTCACACACACACTATAGTCATACATTGTCAAACACACACTATAGTCATACACTGGCCCCCACACACACATACTATAGTTATACCCTGTCACACACACACTATAGTTATACCCTGTCACACACACACACACACACAAACTAACCTCCCCTTACCTTGTTTGATCCAAGGCACGCTCTGTAGTCTCTCTTCACACATGGGACGGGAGACGTGCGGCCACCAGGAAGTCAATGTAGGGCCGGCCCCATTACTAGGCACACAGAATGTCATGCTGGAATCCGGCATGACAGTATGTGCACCGAGTAATGGGGCCAGCCAGTTTATAACCAGACTATCTAGCAAATCGGCCCTTCTGGCATTTGCCAGAACTTCCAGAATGCCAATCCGGCCCTGTAACTGAGTGAAAAACAACTAATCTGGCACAGACAGACTACTATTGCAAGTGCTTCAATAATGTATTAAAGTGGATCATTCAAACCCAAATAGAGGAGCATTTACTTAAAAATGAAAAGACACAAAATAGTATACTCTGTGATTGGTGAATTAAAAAAATATAGTGAAACCATACTCATCTCTTCAAGAGAGAAATGTATATGTGATGGGGATCACTATCTCAGGTATTTTGATTCTGTATTGATGTGAATCTCTTAATCTAAGTGGTATAGTACGACAGAAAAGATAAATAGAAGTAAAAAGAATACCGTACTGTATGTGGTGAACAAATAAAATAATCATGAAGCCTCGCCTTATTTAGGTGAGGATCAGACTTGAGTGATGGGGTTTTTGATTAGTCCTGCAAGGGAAGTGCTCAAATTTTTTCTTTTACTAAACATAGAACTGTAACCAAGGGCAATAATTATAAGTGATGTGTAAATCAAATTCGCCTATAGTGTTCTTAGTCAGGGTTTGAGAAAATTAGAGAAAACATTTCATACAAAATACATAATACAAAAAACACACAATAGTGTATATCCTTATACACAACTACAAGGGAGGAGTAGGCATTGATATTTAAGCAGAAGTAAAATTGCTTGGTGATGCAAACTGATCCTTCAAGCACCACTTCTATGCCTCTCTCATGTCTACTACCTATATTATTTAGAAAGAGGAAAATGAAATGTACAATCCAAGAACAAAATCAATCAAAATGGATAGTAATCCATTGCCCCCCCTAGTTTTATATTAATATTTCTCACATTTCATTACAATAAAAATAAGCATGTTTATGACTTAAAATCTTATTACTGATTAGTAAATAGTAATTTTGTCTTATTGTTTATACATATAAAGACTCATTTAATAATACAATTCAAAATAGCAATGTAATATTCAAAACAATGAGCCATTAATGATAAAAAAAAATAAAAAAATTTCTCTTCTAGAAATAGTGGGGCTCCAAATGATGTGTATCAACTTGAGGAGCAGTAAGGAATCGCTGACATCATGTTTACCATTCGCACGCTTGTAGTCCTACAAGTGCCAGAATGCTGTGGCAGCCATGGGTATGCTGGCACTTAGTAGGACGTGTAATGCACCAGCAAAAAAAATACTGATTTAACTATTTAAAATGTATAATCCCACAACCATCGCCCCGGGGTTTTTGGGAAGAACCCTAGTGCTTTCAGCACAGGCTGGTTTTCCTAGAAGGAAGGACAGTAAGTGCAAGTGCTGGTATCAAGGCACTCAATTATGCCTCATAGTTGTAAAGAAGAAAACTGGGACACAAATGTAACATAAAAGTGTTGGATCTTAAGTGCAATGACTCTGTTAAGCCAATTGCACCCAGAATCTGCATTCTAGGAAAAATAACACTGGAAGTTATAGGTTTCCATTGGCAAAAGTGAGAGGTGTCTTGGGGAAAACTGGACCACATGTTAATAAACAGCCACTTATAAGCTCAGCAATGCATGTATAATAGGACTGCAAATCAAGGTGTGAAAGAGTCAGACGTTCCTGGTACTGTTTTAAAGATAATATTTAAGGGTAATCAGGACACATATTAATAATAAGGTCTGGGAACACAAATCTTTTTATTCACGTGTTACTAAAAGGGGCATAATATTGTTCATTACATGTCCATCGCCGTCAAACTATAAGTCCAAAGACATCATGTACCTTAATTCCACTGGCAAAAACAGCCTTTTCCATGTACAATTTGTATATATCTGATATTAGTGAATTAAGTCTTCTTAGTTGATGTAATGGGGTTATAACTCAATATGAAAATTTAAGAGATATCAGAACAGTGATATGTATACATGATGGCAAATGTTTGGCATGTAAAGAGCTGTTAAAAGAAACTCCAGCCAAATAGTAAAATGCCAAGTACTCCTGCGGTGCTGGAGATCTCATGCCCGCCATGCTGAACCAGATTCTGTGCCTGTATCGACAATAAAACAAAAGGCAGATGGAAGCAATACTGTGATGGAAACTAACAGCAATTTTTGGAATTTAAATCTCCTGAGATGTTAACTCAGAAGGACTTGGCGCAATGCTGGTGGGGGTTAGTTCTTCTGAACTGCGGTGGTCCCTTAAATGGGACAGTTATGCCAGTTGTTGTGAGGTGGGGTGTTGATTA
Organism: Mixophyes fleayi; assembly: GCF_038048845.1. Lineage (NCBI taxonomy): Eukaryota > Metazoa > Chordata > Amphibia > Anura > Limnodynastidae > Mixophyes > Mixophyes fleayi. The sequence continues at coordinate 227,812,389 of NC_134403.1, forward strand.
AATGCACTATTTGCCTGGAAATATTTTTCAAATTAGGTTTCAAAAATTGAATATACAATTATCATTATATGGTTTAGTTGGGAAATATTTTCCTAAATTTATATCTGCAGAGAGAGTTTTGCTTATTAGTTGTTGTAATACTCACTGGCCTCTCTAGCTAAAGTAACACCTACTTGCATATTTAATTAACAGGGATACCTTGGGAATCTGGTTCCAAACTGGGATTATGAAGACATGCTAAATTACATTTTTGGGGCCAATTCATAAATGGAGGTATAATCATTTGGTGGTCTCACCCCAGGGAACAGAGAATTAAAGTGGACAAAGGCTGATGAATGTTTTTTTTCAGTTCTTTTATTAAACTGTTCACATATTATCATTATTTTTGTTTATTAGATACTGTGGTAACTTGGGTCTGTAATATTTCATGTGTACATAATAAAGTTATCATACCTGGAATGCAATCATAAAAAGATTCTTGTTCTGTCATATTCCATTGCTAAAAAAATGATTTAATTTGCTTTCATTAACTTAGTTTCCTTTCCTGAACTACATTCTATCTTAGCTCTTTTAATGAATTGAATTACATGTTACACATTGAGGCTCATATACACTTGGACGTATTTTTGCCCCGAACATAAGCGGGAAATTATATAGTAATTGAAAAGCGCATTACATACATATTCTTAGTTGGGTGCATCTCAAGATGCATCTAACTGTACATCATTAGCATATATGACAGGTTTACATCAAGAGTAACAATGTGTATACTTATGCCCCATGATAGCGTAAAGAAAATGTAGGGATAGCATTGAGGTAGCTTAGAGATGTGGCTTCACAGTGTTATGCATTAACCTATTTGTACATATTATACTAATGTAATGACGTATCATATACACAAGAGAGAACAGTGTCCTTTATATAATCAAATGGAAATATCCTTTCCTGTTATAGTCCAACTGGAAGTATCCATGATGACTCCATATAATAATAGTCATATATTCATATGTGCCCAGGAAAACCGCAGTTGCATTTCCATGAATAGGCCCTTACAGTACTTAGAGAAAAACTGATGTATGTCTATGATCCCCTTTATGTGTAAATATATTTTTAAGCTCAGAGTTCCATTACAATCTCAGTTCATTTGAATTTCAAATCATGTCAAAAGTTATAGTAAAAAAAAAATTGTCTTAAGTTTGATGGTAGTTAAAACCAGTTGAAAGTGCAAAAGGTCAGAATATCTAGAGTATAACAATATTGACTATGCTGAGTGTCAGGTGTCTAATAGCTAGGCTTTCCTGGTGAAGTGTTAGCCCTATAAATATGTTATATGTGTGTGTGTGTTTGTGTGTGTGTGTTTGTTGTTGGAGCAGCATCTGGATGCATTGCTTATTTAGTTTTTAATTAAGTAATTATTTTTATTTTATTTTTTGGACTTTTATTTTATTGTCCCCTCCAGTCCACACATGTTCTGAAGCATCATTTTCTTAGATTTTGAAAAAAGCCATTCTGCCAATGAGTTATAGGTGTCTCATGTTGCAGACCTGTAAGTACCTGCATGCCCAGCCAACCATTGAAGGTCATGACATGCTGAGACTTGTAGTTCCACAACTCTGTGATAGCCAGAGGTTGCCATGTAGGCAGAGCTATGTACCCAACACCCCCAAAAACTTTTAAACAGCCCTCCACCATAGCAATGACTAATTGCACTCATGTAGACCACCAGCAAAATGTACTTTCAATGGACTTTTTGCATAACAAGTGCGGACTTTATCACATGGTAGGAAGGGGTGTTTTAAAACTTTTGTTTGCAAACTTCAATGATATAAAAATTGAAGATATACAATTTGGTGCATACTAAAGTGTTGCGGAATCCCTGTTAGAATTATCCAAGTTTGAATATTTTGATTGGCCAGTAGTTGAAAACCTGTGTAATTAAGGAACTTGGGGGAGAGAACAGCACGTAGAGAGCACTTTATTAAATGCTCTCTCCCAGGAGAATTTCCCTACTAGAAATTGCCTCTACCACTCTAGGTTATGAGTGCTAGAACTGGTATCACTTTTGGGAGAGTTTTCTAAAACACTTGCAATGTCTGTGCAGATAGTCATCATCATCAGCACATATCTTGCACCAGGGGCCTAGCACCTGCAACGGATACGCCTCTTGACAGGCATATCTGCGTCTGTCTCAAACTCAACATCGGCAGCAAGTACATAAACACACCTTTACTGTACTTGCCCTATATTGAAACGCCCCTTCCCTCCCCCGTTCCACCTTTGTAATAGACAGAATAATAAGTGCTTGAATCTGCAAAGGAACTTATGCATTTTTCATGCACATGCACGATACAGGAAGGTTTATTGTATGCAAAAAAATGCACTTACTTAAACCTCTATATGAGGCCCACTACCTTTATGTAATGTCTCATTAAGATACAATAAATTCATTGAGATATATGACATCATCATATGTGCTTTATAACATGAATCTGTCCTACTTAAGTATGAGTGTATGTATATTTGCATGAACCTTTGATGAACGTATTGTTTACATGGCCAACAGTTTTGACAGTTTGTACACTTGCTTGTGATAATGTAAGTACTTTGAAATATGTTTCTGTGATGTTATGCTTCAAAGGGTATTTGCAAAGCAAGCATATTTTCTGGTTGATTGCTAAAATCATTGCTGCTAAATTTTTGCACAAATCGAGAGGTCTAATATAAGAACAGGGCAATCTGTTCTCTTTAACTACGAATAAAGTCCTTAGATAATATGAGTCAGTTGCTCAATGGTACATGTGTTTACAAACTCTTCATATTTAGATATATGTCCATATCTAGTTATAGGTCTTTATGCAGGCTTTGCTGCTGGTATTTTTTTATGATCTGTATTTTATCAGTTTTAAAATCGAATAGGCTCACATAATACATGTATACACTATTAAACAGCAAAGCATCAGAAATTGATCTCTTTATTCTGATGTCCATATATTGTTTTATTTTTTTATCAGACTCTAGGTTGTGAATTACCTGCCCTACCTTCACTGGGCTCACCAGAAACTGCTTAGTTTATTAAAAAAGAGCATAGTCATTGGCTTACTGAAACCAGCAGCAGGTACTACATTAATCTTTTCAATTGTTCTCCTGTTAACAAAAGCAGAATTTCTTTCTATCAAAGCATGTCATATAATACTATTTAGACTGATGTCAGAGGAGGAGGATAAGGTTTCAGCCAGTAGGCTAATGCTTTTCTAGCAGCCAATGTAACAATCTGTACTATTCGTGGATGCCTTTAAAACTCTAGCTATTAAGGACTTTTGTCCATAGAAGAGAAGTAATGTGATCCTCCATCAGCTGTAAACCTGCAGGGTTACTGATGTCATACTGTCTTAGACCACTAACTTTTTTTTTTGGGCATTGTCACAAGTATTGGAAGGTGTCCAAATTAACAAGATGAGATTTAGTTTGTGCATATAAGTATGTGTTTTTATTTGGTCCAGACTGAAATGCTGCTTTAATCAGTTTATAATTTTACATAGATAAACTGGGAGTAGCAGTGGTGACCACTAACGGACCTGGGCTGTCAGTAAAAGTCCAAGAGTCTGGTGAGTGATATTCAGTTCCTACCCTCTCGTTTGTATGAACACAATACTCAATGAGACTTGAATTCAGTGCTGGGAAGTTGCTAGGAAACCCAGTAATATCACTATAACATCCCTGAGATTTCTTAAGATGTAGGGTGAAAGGGGGTTGGTTCTGTAAGAGCGTAGGCATGATCCAGACACCAACAGTATTCAATCTAGTGTTATGTAGATGCAATTGCAACTTTGAAAAAATAAATATGACTTTACCCAAATTTCTTCCCTTAGTTGCAAAATAAAAGCATGCCAGTCATTGTATTTTTGCATTCATTCAAAAATGTATGTGTCAATCAAAATGATGGTCATCCCAAAACTTCACAAATTGTGCTAGCCCCAATATTTTCCTAATAGCTATGACCCTATCCCCAGTTAATTCCACCGGGAATAAGGATTTATGCACATGGATACAATGAACATTCAATTTAAAATCGTATAGCCAGGAATCAGAGAAAGGATAGTTTGTCAGAGTCCAGTCAATTGCAGAAATAAAAAGGTCAGTTGTCCAAATAATTCCCCCGGTCTTATTTTTATAATGCGCAATGGTCCAGATACTCAAAATCCTCTTTGACATAACGCACCTCCACCTAAGTGGATATGTTTGTGAAGCAAGATGTTGGCATTTCCAGAAGGCCAGAAGTTTGCAACGCGTAATGAATCCTTGGACAAAGCAAGGGTGTTCTATGCTAACTAAGAAGTAAGGGCACCGAGGCGTCTAGTTTTGCAGAGCAGTGAATAAGTAAGATTTCATTTTTGGACCATGTAAGCACACTGGTGCAAACCAAAAGTGATTTGTGGTCAACAGTGTTCGAGTCACAATTACACATGGTGTTGCAAATTTAAATGCATTCTAAAAATATAGACATAACACTTTTATAACACCAGACGTTCTATTGTATCCCTGTATCAGAAGGGGGATTGATTCATTCTACCCAGGATTCATGCTTTGTGAATAATTTAATAAAAATTCTGTGACTACTAATTTGCTGCATGCAAAGTGATTACCATTGCTCCTGAAGCTCAAAAGAATGAAATCATTTTTTCAGGACTTCCTCCTATAACTCAGTGCTCCCTTTGCAAAATTGCAAATCAGGTGAGATTATTATGTGTCTTATATGGTTGACATTGCAAAAACCTGTCTCACACATGAAAGAATTTGGTTTCTGTTTCTTCCAAACAGAATGTTACTGATTTTAAAACAGAAAGTATCTTAGAAAGGTTGTTTGGGGGAGGGAAGGGGCATGCTAATATAGCCTAAGTACAGTAAGGCTGGCATAACCTAGTGCTGGTATTGGCATTTTTGGGGGGACATAACTCTTTGCATATGTAATGCGTTATCTCATTAGCCCTCCCCCTAAACCGGTGACAGCAGGCGAGGTCTCCGGGCGTTACATTCTAGTTTAATGAGTTTAGTGCCTCACATAGTAGATTGCGGAGCTTAATCATGTAGCACAAAATTGGCAGCTGGCTCACATGGGAGATGAGTGTCTATAAATACCCTTGTTTCCCCCGCATATTAGGAGAGCAGCCATTGTTAATCTGGGACCTGGGAAGGTAGGTGTGTGGTCTGGGGTCCCCAGGAGTACATGATTCCAATAGGATCTACCAGGAAGCACCAGAGGAGTACTCCCCAGACCGTGGGGTGGCCTTAACATATTGAAAGTGGATGTCATGGAGGGCCTGTTTAATCAGAGAGAGGGAAAAAGCCCAAACAGTTTACAATAAAAGACACCAGCAAGGCAAATCTTGCCTTTAAACACATTGCCGTTTTAAATTTAGCTGTCAAAGTCGCTGAACATCCGCAATTTGCAAAAATCGCTCCTTGTTACATTTACGCCATAGAATATGATTGGTTGCTACGGGTAACACATCCACTTTTCCATTTTAGAAGCTTTAGTAATTATATACCACTTGGTATTGATATGTGTGGATCTTGTTGTATGATTTATACCAGCTCAGATTCTAGGTAAATGCAACTCCTTTGCTGATGCTTTATTGAGAGGATATCTTAGCTTTTTCATCAGCTATTTCTGGAAGCCAAAGTAGAGGTATTGTAACCTTTAACATCTAACCTTTAGGAACTGATGTTTTAACGTTTCGTTTTCAGAATTAAATTAAAATATTTTTAAATACTATTCTAAAGCTTTAATGGATTTTACAGCATCTATTGACATCATGGTATGTACTTTGAACTGTAAACAGGGAGTAAACAGGTAACCAGGTAGAGCTGCTACTGACAGGTATGTATTTTTTCATCTAAATTCCAATCCAGATTTCACTAAATAGTATATAGTTAAATGTTTGAGGATATTTGTTGCTCATTTTATGGTTAGTAAAATATTTACTTTAATATTATTTGTCTTCGCTAAAAATGAGTCATGACTTGTTAAAGCTGCCTTTGCATTGGCCCAATTTTGGAGCCTTTAAGACTAGTTAACAAGTAGCCAGTCAAAGCATAAACCTGATGCTTTTTATTTAAAGACATGATTCAAATAATTTAAAACTTCTAATCAGAAAATCCAAAACTAACAGTAAACGTAATGGTGTATGGTTTTCCATCTGTTCTTTAAAAGGCTCAAAATTATTTTAATTTTCATTGCAAAAACTTTTTTTAATATAAGACCCAACCTGTCTGGACCATTACTTAATTATTCCGACATATCATCCCTTACAAGACTCCAGTTAGCTAAGATGTTTAAAATATGTATTAATTTGGTAATTGGTACTGAAATATTTAATATATATTCACATTATTTTTGGATAGATGCCGCCACTGAGGCTGCTTGCATGTGAATTAATGGTATTCTAATTACGAAAACTGATATGTGGGAATCAAGTTATTAAAAAAAATATGTGCTGGTGGTGGAATTGACATTCAGAATTTCAAAATTGGACACTTAGAATAGATAGTTACCTGGTTTAGTATTTGTGGCATAATTTAGTCACAATGTATATTTTTATTATTGGTTTGAAATACATCTAGAAAAAGTCCAAATATTATATTATTTCATGTTGGTGCCTCAGGTCTGCGGAATTATAAATATATAAAGAGATCTTGGAAAAAAATGTTTGCTATTTGTTTATTCAATTATTGTGTGGTTTAAAATTGTTCCTATGTTAACATTAAAGGCCATATTCAATTAGACGCGATGATCAGCTGGGCATTTTCTATGGTAATACGGTACTGCAACATTGCGTATCTCCTTTCGTATGACCTAAGGGGGCGAAGGGAAATCCACAATGTTGCAGTAACGCAGAGTGCCTTCGCTCCCGGTCTGGAGGCACTCCGCACACAATTGAATATGCCCCTAAGAGACGCTATGGAAATATATAGCTTTTAATAAGGTTCATATTAAGCTAAATAAACATGTAGGTGACTTAGTTAAGAAATTGGGCGGAATTTCAATTTGGTACACTGACCTAGAATGGTAAAATCCAGTATAATATCCTTCAGGTGGAGTTCATTAACTGATGCTGCACTAGATTTCTTTTATTTTGGATTATCTATTGGATTGGGAAATGCTGTTTGTGTTTTGGGGACTCATTCCATTTGAAGATTGAAATTGGCCTGCCTTTTAGAGAAATGGTGAAAGTCACTGAGCTCTTCAGTATGATCCAATCTACTGCTAATGTTTGACTGTGGAGATTTCATTGCTCTATGCTTTACTTTAAGCATCCGTCAGTAATTGGTGTGGCCAAATCTTAATTAGAAGGAGTGTCCATATATATCTGGCAATGTAGTTTGTATTGATGCATATGTGTGTGTGTGTATATATATATATATATGTAGTTGTTTTAGCTACATCTGGCACAAAAACAACGTCTCTTTCCTCTTCCGCTTGCTGGTATGTTTCTTTGCAAGACCAACTGCTACCTCCTCCCTCATGGTCCATACGCACCCTATATCCACTGCTCAGCCATCCTTACAGAACCAGGTGCCATCAGAGCCCTCCACATCCCCTTCACTGATGTAGACCCCTGTTGAGACTCCTCAACCCTGCTCCAGGGTCCGCCAGTGTTTGAGGCCTACAGCTTTGTGGGCGAACCCACACCCACTACCAGAAGAATATTAAGCCAAATCAACCTCTTCTGGATACAGCCACTTCTCCTCATCTGAGCCCACCCTACAAGGAGCTATCTCATTGCGGCTTTCAGAAACATAAAAAGGCATAGTTTTTATCTAGATCTCTGCACCACATAGGCCTACCAGATTTCACCATAATCTACATTCCCAGTGACACAAGCGCCACATATGTGAACAATTACCACCCTTGTAGATTGTAAACTTGCAACTTTGCAACACAGGTCAATCTTTACATTCTGTCTCATGTCTGTTACTGGATTTGTCCATTTGGTAAGGAACCTGTCCTCTATGCTCTTTCTGCATAACTAAAGGCGCCAAAGATGGCTGCCTCACCCATAGCCCCTTGTCTCACTCATATGTCTAGTCTTGTCTGAGTCGTTAATTAAGTTTTCCATTTTTGCAAAACTTTAGTACACTCACATTGGCTATCTCCTTTACATGCTCATGTGCCTCTCTACTTTTATGTTTTTGTATCATTTGTGTTTTATTCTACAATTGTACAGTTTGAGTCCAATTGAGAAAAAAGTGTTGTATAAATACAATTATTATTATTATTATTATAAATATACCAGAGATCCACTGTAAAATATGTGGGTTAGATCATCTATCCTATCCAAGAGGTGCCTGGGGGCTGTATTAAAGATCTGGGTGACACAAAATTTCTCAGGGGGATTTTTGTGAGTCATTTTTTATATGGTTCATTTACCCCAAGTGAAATATTTCAGGAGTTTAGACAGGTGTGACAATGCCACAAATACTTTTGCTTTTTTGAAATGTTTGAAATGTTTTAACTTGAAATGAGTGATGGGTAAGATTTGGGTTACAAAGAAATGTTACCTGACTGGTTGTGGGTCAGTAGTCAGGCCTGACAAAAATAACTCAGAGAGATAGGATTTGCAAACAGCAACCTTCACCACTATCCTCTAAGAATAAGACACCTTAAATCTGTCAAGTCATTGACTATTAGATGTTCTTTTTATCAGTGATTTCCCTGAGTGTAGGCAAGTCTAATGTCCTGCAGGTTGGATCTGTTTCAGACTGCTTTTGTTTTATTTCAGGTGTCACAACTTTATACTTATCAGTTTGACCTCAGTAGTTTTTTTTAGCATATCAATGCACTTCCCCATATTATGTAACATGCATTTAGCAGAAAGTGGTGGATGAGGTCCGGTTACCAATATTACTGAAGTGATGTAAGTATTTGGCTGTTTTGCGCTTCTAAAATGCTCTGGAGACTACTGTTAAATTGGGTATGCCTCCAAAAACCGTGTGTACAATTGGGAGCTTTTATAAGTATATCCTACTTTCTACTAGGAACAGCCCGATCCACCTATGTCCTGGCTAACTCTGCCAATGATAAGGAACAGAAACAGGTTTCATTATTTATGAAATAATACCACAATAATCCAGAAGTTTTCTTGTTTACAACATGCAAAATATGCAAGACATCACAATTTAGAAAGAAATAATAATTGTATAGTTCTCTTTGATGCTTTTTGTGCAACTTTTGAGACATCTTTTCACACCAAAAAATAGAGAGATTTCCTCTTTGTCGATTGACATTTCTGCATCCAGGGCATAGCAGGAGATCCCTGATGCTTAGCACCTCTATTTCCGCTGTAAAGCAATGCTAGGAAGTCACATGTCAGTAATGGAGTGACTCAGAGAGTACACTAAAATGGCATGAGGGCACTTAGTCATTTCCTTCATGTCATTTAATACTAACTTACAACTTCTTTATATAAGCAATACTATGAGTATGTCAGGTTTGTAGATATTTTTGATTGTCATATGGAATATATGTAATATAGAATTTGTTTTTTTTCACCCATTGTTTCAAGTTAATGGGTTTTTAACATCAAATGTCTAATTTGGTGCACTGTTATAGAACAAATGTGCTATGTTTAAATGTTCTGCAATAAATGCATTTGATATGCAATTTACGAAGTAATAGATGACTTGGATCTCTTGAAGCATGTACAGTTATCTTGGGCATTGACCTTCTCCATTTACAAAATGACAGTTTAGCACCTGCCAATCCAAAAGAAAACTTTTACTTGAAACAAACAATATGTCTGTAGTGTTTTATTTTAGCTTATTTTCTTTACATTACATTTGACATAAAATTTTCTTCATTAGCTTTTTTAAAGAGCTGGTAAAATCACTATTTGACATTAATAAATATCAAGGGCTGTGTATTAGTGAGATGAATAATAGATATGAAATGACTGAAGTGTTTCTAATAAACTAAACAGCTCCATCATATTCTCTATGCCCCATCTGCAACAGGTTGCCATGTTAGGAAGGAGGTGCTTCTCTCACTGGGTAGGTAGAGTTTTGAGTGACAGGCTTTCAAACTTGCTCAGTAGATATGTACAGAGTATATTGGGAAATTCATACCCAGGGATAGGGGCAGTTATGTTACCACAGCTGAAGTGGCTGTAGTCAGCACTTCTTTACCTGTATAACCATTAGGGCCCTGTGCTAGATAAAATCTGTGTTTGGGGCTTTAGCTGTGTATATTTAGTGTGGAGATACTTAACTTTTTAACATGGCTGCAGTGGAATGTAGGGTTAATGCTGAACAGCATCTGTATTAAGATTTTGATTTTCAGTGCATTAAGTACATAGCAAATATATATACATAGATTGTAAGCTTGCGAGCAGGGTTCTCTTACCTCTCTGTATGTATTACCCAGTATTGTTTTATTAATGTTTGTTCCCAATTGTAAAGCGCTATGGAATTTGCTCGTGCTATATAAATAAATGATGATGATATAGGTATACAGATAAATTATTGCAGTCATTTGGTTATTGGTCATGAGATCAAGAAAAAATAGCTCACCTATAAATTGCTTGTAAAGAACAGCTATCAGATCTCTGATCTCACTTATGTTCCATCCCCCACTACCTCTGGCCTACATGTCAGCTGCTCTGGTGAAGCTTCTTGCAGTAAACAAATTCCATCTGACATCACCTTTTCACCTCCAGTATCATATTTGTTTTTCACCCGAAACCTTAACCCCTATTCTACTGTCAAGTCCTAAATGACCAATAAGCTCACACTAATTAGCTCTAACATTAATCCTATACCTAAAAACATATACGTAAAATGGCATGGTGTGCAGGGAAATGACAGGTGAAGTTTAATGTAGATAAATGTAATCACGTAGGCTGTGGTTACAAATATTTAATTTACATATTAAATGGGAATATGAGTCAGAAAGGATTTAGGAATATTAATAGGCAGAAACAGAAGCACTCAATGCCAAGCAGTTGTTGCAACGGCTAATACTATGCTGTAATTTATAAAAAGTCACAAGTCTCTAGTCAAACCATATCTCAAATATGGTGTGTAGTTTTGAGCACCTATCTTTAAGAAGAGCATTAAAGAAGTTTCAAAGGAAACCAGCCTCATTAATAGAAGGAATGGAAGGGTTGTGTTGCACAGAAAGCCTGAAAAATTGGGTTGTTTACACTAGAAAAGGGGTGTCTTAGACATGGCCAAATTAGGATTATAAATACATTCAATCACAATATAATGATTAGCTTAATAAACTTTTCATACCCAGAACTGTATATTGACATATACAGTATATTAACTGTAATATTGACATCTTAAGGTGGCAATGTTAAGGTAATTATTCTAGCAAATGAGCGTGCATCCTGATATGAGAATACATTGGTAGAATCTGCATAATAAGATTCACTAACAAACTTATTCTGTGTATATAATCCAGCACAGTTTAGTGTTAAATATGGACACCTAGGGTCTCACTCATTAAGGCGAGCAAAGCATAAAAAGGAGTAACTTTGCACCTGGGCAAAACCATGTTGTATTGGAGGGGGAGGTAAATTTAAAATGTGCGGACAGATTTATAGTTGGGATAGGACACATCTTAGATGAACTTTAAATTTCAGTTAAAAAATGTGTGTGCTATGTGAAAAAACAGCCAATATTTAAATAATTTGTATTTTAAAAATAATTATTATTGCAGTACGTTGTTAGCCAGAAAAATCTATGTGATGTTAAATACTTTCGTGTTTACTGTTTGTAAAGGTGCCTGATGAAGGGGCCTCTGTGCTCTGAGAGCTAGCAAATATAATAATATTTTTTTGGGTTAGCCAATAAAGGTATCACTCTATAATACTTTTGTCTTTTTTGACACAAAAGTATTTAACATCACATACCTCTTGCATTGTAACATGGTTTGTCCCGGAGGACATCCACTCTTTTTTTGCCTTACTTTCCTTAATGACTCAGGCCTTTAGTTTCTATGCAATGTACAAGCTAATGTCAAAACTTAAAAGTCCCATCCTCTGTAAATCTGCACTATTGGTGGCGTAACATACTCCCACCTGAGGTGTCATTGTGTGCCAGTTTTTGCAGCAATGCATCATCCTCCAGCCAGTCATGAGTGCACATGTGCCATGGCATTATAATTCTGCCTCTAACGGCTTTCAATTCTGTTAATAGGTTTTGTACTTGGTGTCTGCTGTGTTTTAGTTTGTTCACTGTGCTTATTTGCCTACCACCTGCCACTGAACCTGTGTTTGAACCTAACAATGCTACCTGTCTGCGACTTACCTCTTACATTGTGTTTTGATCTGTTTACACTGGTTGATATTCTCTGTCCAACCATCACATCTCTCAGCATTCCCTAGTTGTCTAGTTTATTGTGTCTCCAATATTACACTTTGTTGTGCCACGGGGTTGCATTGTAGATAAAATACTGCTACTATGTGTTTAAGTCCTGGGGGCAGCTGAGTTCTATTGGAAAATGGGTTTCTATAGATGAACATCATAGTTAGCTCAGTTCTAATATCTTATTTCAGTGCAGACCAGCGGGCACGAAACGCGTCAGCGATTGAGGTCTGTGATTTCATCTTACTAATACGGAGATAATGCTCCTACTATAGTCGGCTACAGTTTGATCCTTTTTTGGACCGTGGATATACTGGTGCAATAATTTTGAGATTATTTCAACTAAATCCTCACTGGACGAGCGCGATTCAGCGCCAAAGAAAGAGTTTCTATATTGCAACCTGATCCATTACCGCTGACGAGCGGGCAACATTTGAACCCTGTTTTGGGTGTGCCGACTACAAGAACTATCAACCAGTGATTATAGTAGGTCTGAAATCCCTGTATTTCCATTTGACTATAAATCCCTCCGAAGGGTTGAAGACGCCGAGTGGTAAGCTGATCGTTATATATTGGAAACTATTAAACACAACTTGAAGTGAAAGAGAATCTTGTGATTATCATTGACCTATTTGTGACATTGAATATACACAAGCTCGTTTTCTAAGAGCTCTTGATCAATAATATCAATCAACTGTGAGAAGTACGATCATTGCATTGGATCTTCACCTAGGTGATTTATTTATCTATTTACGGTACCCTTTAATATATGCTGGCCAGCTATACAAACTTTTAAATTGTGATATGTAATACCTACGATTTATCTTATTATATTGTTTGCGATTAAACATATACCTGTGTGATATTAACTATTATATTCCTTATTGCTTTGGATGGATCCTCAAAGTTGAATTATTCAGTTATACCAACATTTAATCTCCGCAGCGCAACCTGTCTTGTCTGTTCTGGTTAATATACATTTATGTATTTTTGTGGTTGTTGTGCAATAAGCCACGACAGTGCAGCAGCGGAGATTGGTATTATCCCTTTTCTGTACATATATCTTTATAGATAAGAATTTATCTCTGAAGAGATTTTACAAACACTTAATTTGTGGTATTCCTCCGCCTACATAGTGTGCGCCATTAACCCTTCACGGTATTATCTCAGCAGACCACCCCATGCCTTATAGCTAATTGCTAAAATATTGAAAAATCTGGTGTTAACAACTTTATCCCAGTCTGAATATGATTAATTTTTAATTTGTCTAATTAGATTACCATTACATCAGCCACAGCTATCTTATCTTACTAAGTGTTCCTTGTGCTGCTATGTTCTACCATCTATCTCCTTAAGCCTGTGATTAAATTGTTGTTTTTTTGTGTCATTTCACTTGTACATGGAGAATTGTATAGTTTCTTAATAAAGAACAGTTTACTTATGTTTTAATTGCATACTTGCCAACTTGCTAAAGTTGGCTTCCGGGAGTGGTGGGCGTGATGGGGACGGGGCTCCAAAATTCGCGTAATTTTGGCCTTGCCCCTGTGACGGAATGGCGCACATGCGTCATTTGACAACAGGGGGCAGGGCCAGACGCCGCAATTCCCGGTGAATCACTGCGTTTTTTCATCTAATTCTGCCCACTTCACAATAAGTAGGCAGAATTCTGCCAGATGTGGGAGATTGCCACACTCTCCCGGGAGTCCGTGAGACTCTCGCGAAATGCGGGAGTCTCCCGGACATTCCGGGAGAGTTGGCAAGTATGTTTAATTGTTATGAATTTTTCCATAGTTTTGTACTTTGTGAATGTCATGTGACATTACCATGTACTAAATATAAATGTGCACATTAAGACCTTATGAAATACATGTATAACCTACTGTCATTCCAACTTAAAAGCCTTATTCTTCCATTTTTCTGTGCTAAATCACACTGTTAGTGGAAAGAAACAAGACAGATATTAATTCTTAAATAATATTTATTGTGTAGCATAAATTAAATCAGCAAAAATATTCAGTGCCTCAACTGTGTATGTTTTGTTAAAAATAAGGTACACTTACACACATGTAGGCCCAATTGAAAACACTGATATCAGTTGAGTAAGTAGTTCCACAATCATGCAACTGCTGATTGATTTCACTATCCTGTGAGTGAGTGTCAGCTTTAATATTACTAGTATTGCCGTTACTAGTATCGTCATCACAAGTATTGCACCAGTGTTAATATGTTAAATAGACAAGCTGTGCAGGAATCAAAATTCATATGTCTTTATTAGGGGTGTGCACCGGCCACTTTTGGTGTTCTGGGTTTTGGGTTTTGGGTTCTGATTAGCTTGAGGTTTTGGGTTCTGATTTGTTTTGCCAAAACACCCCACGAAAGGTTTTGGTTCTGATTTTGGGTTTTGGGGTCTGATTTTCGTTTAAAAAAGCATAAAAACTGCTAAAATCCATATTTTTGGTTTTTTTTCACTCCTACACTATTATTAACCTCAATAACATTCATTTCCACTAATTTCCAGTCTTTTCTGAACACCTCACACCTCACAATATTGTTTTCAGTCCAAAAGGTTGCACCGAGGTAGCTTGATGTCTAAGCTAAGCGACACAAGTGGGCGGCACAAACACGTGGCTCATCTAGGAGTGGCACTGCAGTGGCAGACAGGATGGCAGTTTGAAAAACTAGGCCCCAAAGAGCACATAATGGCCAAAAAACAGGTGCAAGCTGGAATTGTCCTTGGGCCCTCCCACCCACCCTGATGTTGTTGAAATAGGACATGCGCACTTTAACAAACAATCATTTCAGCGACAGGGCCTACAAAACTGTGGCTGAAATGATTGTTTTGCTTGGACCCCCACAAAACGAGCTGGCAAAGAAAAAAAAGAGGTGCAAGATGGAATTGTCCTTGGGCCCTCCCACCCACCCTTATGTTGTTTGAATAAGGACATGCACACTTTAACAAACCAATCATTTTAGCGACAGGGCCTACCAAACTACTGTGGCTGAAATGATTGGTTTGTTTGGGCTCCCACACCAAAAAAGCTATTCATCTCTCCCTGTACAAACTAAACTGGCTCTACTGAGGCAAGATGTCGTCCTCATCCTCATCCTCTGATTCCTCGCCCCCTTCAGTGTGTACTTCCTCATCCTCACACATTATCAATTTGTCCCCGCTGGACTCCACAACCACAGGTCCCTCTGTAGTCTCTGGAGGTCAGTGCTGGTCTTGATTAAAGAATTGATAATTCATTTTTTATGAACATCATTTTTTCAACATTTTGCGGAAGCAACCTCCTACGCCGCTCACTGACCAGGTTCCCCGCTGCACTAAAAACTCTTTCCGAGTACACACTGGAGGGGGGACAACTCAGGTAAAATAGAGCCAGTTTGTACAGGGGCTTCCAAACTGCCTTTTTTTCCTGCCAGTAAAAATAAGGACTGTCTGACATGTCTACTTGGATGGTGTCAGCAAAGTAATCCTCCACCATTTTTTCAATGGTGACAGCATCCAATGCAGCGACAGTAGACATGTCTGCAATGGTTGGTAGGTCCTTCAGTCCGAACCAGATGTTCTCAGCATCCCCGCCAGCGGGTCGTTTAGGAAAGCTCAGCTTTTTCCTCGCAGCCACAGGTGTGGAAGAAAATGAAGGAGGAGCTGTTGGCATGTCACGGTCCTCTTCAGAGGACAATCTCCTGACCAGCAGGTCTTTGCACCGCTGTAGACTTGTGTCTGCCGGAAACAGAGACACAACATACGCTTTAAACCGAGGATCCAGCACGGTGGCCAGAATGTTTTCCTCTAACTTTAAAAGAGTGACCACCCTCGGATCCTGGAAAAGCGTACGAAGGGCTTCATCCACAAGAGCTACATGCTTTGTTGAATCGCAATGCTTTAACAGCTCCTCCCTCACTTTCTCCAGCTGCTTCTGCAACAGCCTGATCAGGGGAATCACCTGACTCAAGCTGGCAGTGTCGAAACTGACTTCTCATGTGGCAAGTTCAAACTGCTGGAGAACATTGCACAACACGGAAATCAGTCTCCACTGCGCTTGACTCAGGCGCTTCCCCACTCCTTTGCCTATGTCATAGGTGGCTGTGTAGGCTTGAATGGCCTTTTGCTGCTCCTCCATCCTCTGCAGCATATAGAGGGTGGAGTTCCAGCGCGTCACAACCTCTTGTTTGAGGTGATGGCAGGGCAGGTTCAGGCTTTTTTGATGTTGCTCGAGTCTGCGGTAAGCACTGGCAGAATGCCGAAAGTGAACAGAAATTTTGCGGGCCACCCCAAGCATATCCTGCACACCCCTGTCACTCTTCAGGTAATGCTGCACCACCAAATTTATTGTGTGGGCAAAGCATGGCACGTGCTGGAAATTGCCCATATGTAATGCCCGCACAATGTTACTGGCGTTGTCTGACACCACAAATCCCCAGGAGAGTGTAAGTGGGGTAAGCCACTGCGAGATTATTTCCCTCAGTTTCTCTAAGAGGTTAGCAGCGTTGTGCCTCTTACTAAAACTGGTAATACACAACGTTGCCTGCCTTGGAACGAGCGTTTTGGAGATGCTGCTACTGATACTGCTGCTGCGGAAGGCGATGCATCTACCCATTGGGCTGTCTTAGTCATATAGTCCTTAGTTTGCCCTGAACCACTTGTCCACATGTCCGTGGTTAAGTGGACAGTGGGTACAACTGCATTTTTCAGAGCACTGAGGACACTTTTTCGTACTTCTCTGTACATCCCGGATATCGCCTGCCTAGTGAAGTGGAATCTCGACGGGATTTGGTACCGGGGAGTCAATACCTCCATCAACCATCTAAATCCCACTCCACTGATGGCGGACACCGGACGCACGTCTAACACCAACATAGCTGTTAAGGCCGCAGTTATCCGCTTCGCCATAGGATGACTACTGTCGTACTTCGTGCTCATGGCAAACGACTGTTGTACGGTCAACTGTTTGGTGAAAGACGTAGTGTTCTTACGACTTCTCCTCCGGGAAGATGACCGACTACCAGCAGCAACAGCAGCAGCGGCAGTAGTAGGCGTACCGCTGCAGGATCCTCCGGAAGAATCCCGGATTGAAGAGGACTCAATCATGCCGGTGACATGGCCTGCAGGACTATCTCTGATGGAGATCATGGAGGAAGTTGATGAGGAGGGTGTTGCTGGTGTGTATACAACAGGACCAAGGGATTTAGGTGTCCCTGGACTGCTGACGGTCCCAGCCACAGGTCCTGAACTAAACACTGAATTATGAAGGTTCTTCAGGTGACGTATAAGGGAGGATGTCCCTAGGTGGCCAAGATCCTTACCCCTGATTATTTGAGCTTTACATAAGGTACATATGGCCATACATTTGTTGTCCGGATTGGGATAGAAATAACTCCAGACCGAAGAGATGGATTTTTTGGTCTTCTGCCCAGGAATGACGATGGGCTTTTTCATCCCATGGACAACAACTGCTTCTTCCCCTGGTGCCTCATTTAAGATAACCACATCAGCATCCTACTCGTCAAGTTCCTCCTCAGCACCAGCTACATCAATATCCTCCTCCCGATGTACAACATTCACACCTTCATTAGCCAAATCTGTAACTGGACTGTGGGTGATCCTTCCACCATATGCAGAGGGCGTGCTGCAAATGGTGGAAGGAGCCACCTCTTCCCGTACAGTGATGGGAAGGTCAGGCTTCGCAACCACCAACACCCTTGGACTCACCTTGGGGATTTGTGATGCCATCTCTTTAGAAGGCAGAGTTGTTTGCTGTGTTGTTGATGACAGCTTAACTCTCCTAAATTTTTTAGAGGGGGGGGAAGGAGGAGGGCTTAGATCCTTGGGTGAAGCTGAACCACTAGTCATGAACACGGGCCAGGGCCTAAGCCATTCCTTGCCACTCCGTGTCGTAAATGGCATATCGGCAAGTTTATGTTTCTCCTCATATGATTTAAATTTTCTTTCTTTGCTAATTTTAGTGAACTTTGGCTTTTTGGATTTTACATGCCCTCTACTAGGAGATTGGGCATCGCCCTTGGCAGATGACGTTGATGGCATTTCATTGTCTATGTCATGACTAGTGGCAGCAGCTTCAGCATTAGGAGGAAGTGGTTCTTGATCTTTCCCTACTTTATCCTCCAAATTTTTGTACTCCATTATAGTTTAATCTCTGGTACTAATATTTCTAGACTGCAGGAACAGTGAACGTAGTTTAATCTCTGGTACTAATATTTCTGGACTGCAGGAACAGTGAACGTAGTTTAATCTCTGGTACTAATATTTCTGGACTGCAGGAACAGTGAACGTAGTAAAATATTGCAGTACTAATATTTCTTGACTGCAGGAACAGTAAACGTAGTGTAATATTGCAGTACTAATATTTCTTGACTGCAGGAACAGTGAACGTATTTATATATTGCAGTACTAATATTTCTGGACTGCAGGAACAGTGAACGTATTTATATATTGCAGTACTAATATTTCTGGACTGCAGGAACAGTGAACGTATTTATATATTGCAGTACTAATATTTCTTGACTGCAGGAACAGTAAACATAGTTTAATATTGCAGTACTAATATTTATTGACTGCAGGAACAGTGAACATAGTAAAATATTGCAGTACTAATATTTCTGGACTGCAGGAACAGTGAACGTATTTATATATTGCAGTACTAATATTTCTGGACTGCAGGAACAGTGAACGTAGTAAAATATTGCAGTACTAATATTTCTGGACTGCAGGAACAGTGAACGTATTTATATATTGCAGTACTAATATTTCTGGACTGCAGGAACAGTGAACGTATTTATATATTGCAGTACTAATATTTCTGGACTGCAGGAACAGTGAACGTAGTAAAATATTGCAGTACTAATATTTCTGGACTGCAGGAACAGTGAACGTAGTAAAATATTGCAGTACTAATATTTCTGGACTGCAGGAACAGTGAACGTATTTATATATTGCACTACTAATATTTCTGGACTGCAGGAACAGTGAACGTATTTATATATTGCAGTAGAATTTTTTTTTATACTTTTTTATAATTTTTTTAAATTATTTTTGTATAATTCTTTTATAATTTATTTTTTATTTTGTTATAATTATTTAATAATTTTTTAATAACAATGGACTTAGCAGGACAGAGCACAGGACACAGCACCACTGGACTCAGCAGGACAGAGCACTGGACAAAGCATCACTGGACTCAGCAGGACAGATCACTGGACAAAGCACCATTGGACTGATCAGCAGGACAGAGCACAGGACAAAGTAACCACTGGATTAAGCAGGACAGAGTGACAGGACACAGGACACAGGAGCACCACTACAAACTACAACCTCCCTCTTCCCTGATCTGAGCCCGACTGAAGATGGCGGCCGCAAGCGGGGAATTTATGCAATCCGGACGTCATAGCCTCGGTTTCATTTTTTTTGCCCGCCGGAAATACCCGAACAGTGCTCGGATCCAAACTGTTCGGGTAGGCTCGGATTAGCGCAATCCGAGCCCGCTCATCTCTACTCTTTATATGATCAGGAAAATCAAGTGTGAAACTGGCTACATGCTACTTCATAAAGTTTTGGTCATATGATTGGCTCTTTTCTGTTTGCTTGACAGTGATTGGTGTGATTCTACAGAGGACAATTGTTATCTCCTGGGGCCTGATTCATTAAGGATAACTTGAGAAACTTCTTATTTCAGTCTCCTGGACAAAACCATGTTACAATGCAAGGGGTGCAAATTAGTTTTCTGTTTTGCACATAAGTTAAATACTGACTGTTTTTTCATGTAGCACACAAATATCAACTTTAAATTTCAGTGTACAAATAAGCTATCAAGTATTTGTGTGCAACATGAAAAAACATTCAGTATTTAACTTATGGGCTAAACAAAATACTAATTTGCACCCCTTGCATTGTATCATGGTTTTGTCCAGGAGACTGAAATAAGAAGTTTCTCAAGTTAAGATCCTTAATGAATCAGGCCCCTGAATCTTAATTGAATCAGGACCAATTTGCTAAATTATTCAGTGGGTCTTATTTTAAGTAATGTATTCAAATTTCAACTTTAGGTGGGTTGATTTACTGTTCTCTGCCTATAATTGCACTAGAAGATGAATCATTAAAGTACCTCAGTAGGTGAGTCCAAAAAATGGCTTCCTTCACTGAATGTAGATGACAGGTATACGTTTAGTGAACTCTATTCTGGCAATTATGTTTTTAGGTAAAACATTCCATATACACCTATTTTAGTGATTTTTTTATTTGAACTTTTCCAGAATTTATTTTATACAATCTCATCAACATTAAATAGAACTAACGAAATAATCAAATAACACAAGTCATACAGATGGAAATGTCCTAAATGCCAAAAATATAAAATGCCAAAGTAAAGCAGCTGTAAAAAGCAGGAAATAATGTACAAATAATGTATTTACAACAAAGTACTTCTTTATACCAACCAGTTAGATGGTTTATACAGAGCCTAATTTTCAGCCTATAATTGTGTTTACAAAACAAATAAAGTTGGGAAATTGATTTTAAAGATGTTTAAAGAAACAATGTAAGACTATCAAATAACTGACTTGCTTTTTGATTATCATTTTCCTAACTACATCTGATTACTATAGCTAATGTCCCACAATTCTGAACAAGACCTTCCATATGTAATTAATTCAGTATAGCTCAGAAAGCATAGTAAAATGATTTATGCTGATTTAATAAAATTTTCCTATTAATTCCCCCCCCCTTTTTTGTTAACCAGACAGCTACCTTATTACAATGACAATAGTAGAAGGAGAGGAGTGGATAGTCCCTCTGGATAGTCTGTTTGATGCGCAATTACAAATTTAGGGTGCATTCACTAATAGTTCCTATGTCAGCCTTAGCTCTAAGGCTGCATTCACACATAGGAGCATAAACTATAACGTTCTCCACCTTCCTACCTGTTCCATTTTGATCCTGCATGCCCCCCCCCCAACAAAAAATATGTAGTGTGGGTGTAGACCCTTGTGAGAAAAACCCAGTTATCAATAAATGGTGTGTTATTAGCGCTTGTGCCAAATAAACTGTAGCAACTGAAATTCATAAAATATATGTAAAGGCATCCACTTTATTGCCTGGAGATCTCAGAGTCCAGAACTATTGTCTAAAAAAATCATATGACTATCAAGGCAATGCAGTACCCCTCTATTTGAATCGTATATAAATTGTACAGTATCATTTGTAGACTATACTAGAACAGTGTATAAATACCATGCTTATGTGCATATTATATCCATGAAATGTGTGTATTAAAAATGTGATGTGGTATTTGCCAAAAGGAAGGGTGGAATGACATTTGTGGAAAACCTCTGTTTTCTCTGTTCCCATTATACTATATTGTTTGCATTTGGAATCATCCATTCAAAATCCTGCGATTGCAGATTGTTATTGTTCATATTTGTTTTATTTACTCAAGGGGCCTGATTCATTAAGGAAAGTAAAGCAAGAAAATTAGTAACTTTGAACAATGCAATGGGTGCAAATTAGTTTATTAATTTGCACATAAGGAGAAAACTAGCTGTTTTTTCATTAAGGACGCAAATACTTGTTAGCTTTATTTTTACACTGACATTAAAAGTTGATCTAGGGCATGCTCCACCCAAAATTATAAATCTGTCCTCACATTTTAAATTTACCTCCCCTTCCCCTTACTTTGGCATTTCAATTTTGCCAAGGTCCAAAGTTACTCATTTTTTTTGCTTTCCTTTTCTTAATGAATCGGACCCAATATGTTTTATTATTACAAATGAATGCATTATTTATTTAGTTAGCGTAAACAGTAAGAACGATATATGGTATATTTCACTTACAGACAAACCTACAAATTAATGAGGGAAAAATTAATAGAGAAGATCTATAACAGTATTGTATTAACGATGATTTACAGCAGGGTTTCTCAATTTGTGGTAGATGCTTCCCCAGGGTTTCTTCAGCTTGTTAGATTTTACTAAGTATTTTAGTAAATAATACATTTACCCATAGATTGTAAGCTTATGAGCAGGGCACTCTTACCTCTCTGTCTGTATGTATTATCCAGTAACATTTTATTACTGTTTGTTCCCAATTGTAAAGTGCTACAGAATTTTCTGGCGCTATACAAATAAATGTGATGAATTTGATGATATATGAAAGGCAAGTTACATTGTCTATGTTCTAAACCATTTTTAGATATTAGAGGTTGCCTGTATATACATTAGGCGTACCTGCAATATATTAGTACACTTTAGTGGGATACTAAGATAATTTGACACACAATAAGCAGTATTGGGTAAACATTTGTTGTTTTTTCTTAATGTAGCAACCAAGTAAGTATATTTGTGGTAAAGAGGACTTATATGGTGTTTATGTGACTTTTCCAGGACTGTGTAACTAAAGCAGAGAGAGAATTCCATCTAGCAAACATATATTATACTACAGTCACTTCATCTTCTTAAAGTGTTGGTGGTGAATGCATCATGCCCTTAAGATTCTATGCAAATTAGTTCTTTGTGTAAAACAAATAGAAGAACAGGTGAATTGTTGTCCTCTTGGTATAGCTGAATGCTGGTTTCGGTACAATAATTTCCACTTCATTGATTCACAAAGCTATTCTCCTTGGATATGTTTAACATAAATTCCAGAAAGCTCACTCAGTTAGTATTGGGTGTCCAAAGTGAAACGTATTACCCTCATTTCACCTATTGTATTCAACTGTAGTTTTAGAGAAGAAGTTTCGTCAGTGAAAGTTACAACTAATTAATGTCACAGAGGAGACTTTTACCTTGGTTATTTCATTTAAATTAGTGTAAAAATTAGGTTAGTTTAATTATTTGGACAGAAAATAAATGCCTGTTGAATAATAACATTTTGGACAAATATTTTTTTTATGGGACAAGTGGCTGCTTGGTAAATTCTGCTGAGAAGGTTGCAATATGAAGATAGTAGAGAGGACCATAAAAATCTAGGACAGGAATGGATGGATATTGAATAGACAGTGCATCACTGCTGTTTACAATTCCACTTCCAAATATAGTCCTGTAGTCTGGAGGAACTTTACTGGATAGAACAGGGGATTTGGATGCAGATAGACTGATACAGACATAGTCCTGGGTATATTCAGGCAAAAGGAAAATTAGCAAATAAATAGAGATGCTCACTGACCCCCGTGTTTTGGTTTTGTTTTTGGTTTTGGATCTGGATTACCTTGCGTGTTTTGGTTTGTTTGGTTTGTTTTGCTATTTTGATTAAAAATCAAATGTTTTTTGGGCCTAATTAACCAAATA